>NC_069503.1:305577471-305884971 GCF_027579735.1 Bombina bombina
GCTCTTATAGTGGGTACTCTCCTCTCGTACACTCCTGTCATAGTCTGCAAACTGGATTCAATGTATTGAGTGTGAGCTGGGTGCTGCGCTCAGGTTGCCATGCTGGAGTTGAAGCTGTCTGTAAAATAGTGAGAGCCTGCAAGGGCTTCCTTAGTGATCAAGTCAGTTTGTACAGGAGGAGGAGGAGGGGGCTGCAGGAGGAGAGGCTGTGAGTGGCTGTGTATGCTGGAGACTGCTGGCTGGAGCTCACTATAGGCTTGGTTAAATCCATAATTGCTCTCTTACGCACAGTAGGGTGGATCTGGTGCCATTGGCCAGAGCATCAGAAGCAACAGCAACACCCTAACCCGTTCAACTAGTTCAGAACAACAAAGCTGCACTACAACAACAACAGCCTAATAGAAAAGGGGAAAAGTCCCATTCAGTCTCTTCAAAGAAAACTCCAAGCAAGATCTATACACAATCTCTGTGTCTGGGATGTATCCCCAATACAGAGTCCACTCAATTATGTTAATTAAGGCTATTCAACTCTCTGATAATAAATATGCTGCTAAATAACTCAATAAAAACAATGTCCCAAGATAAAAATATGATTAGAAATAATATCTGAAAAATATATGATTTAAAGTATTTAAATTAAATTATAAAGAATTGTGTAATGTATTTTTTAACTCTCCACAGTATGATGTTATAAACACCTATTAGTATAACCAATATATTATTTTTTAAATGGTTTATAATGCAGCATTGACTGAGTTGCATCCCTTTATGACAGCCAAGGGAGTGATATTATTATTATTATTATTATTATTATAATGCAAAACATTCTTTAAATATGTCAAACTAATAGATACCTAAGTTATCATGCAATATCTTCTCAGGCACCATATAGGCCCTGCAGACAGAACATATCAGATCTATTAACATTGCATTGTCCCCATTAACAATATCTGATCGTCTGAAATCACTAATTACGCTTTTGTTTAGAGATAAACTTAATATCTGTCCAGACTAGCTAATTATTGCAATAAATGAACAAATCCGGTATGTTTTACAAACACTAATCCACATAATTAATTTATGGGGAAATAACAAGCCTTTTTTAAAGAACAGAAAAGTAAATTCCAATGGAATATATATATATATATATATATATATAGAGAGAGAGAGAGAGAGAGAGAGAGAGAGAGAGAGAGAGAGAGAGAGAGACGTGTGTGTGTGTGTATATATGTATATATATATATATATATATATATATATATATATATATATATATATATATATATATTGATAGATAGATAAATAAATAGATAGATAGATAGATATCATTAAACAATTTCACTAGATAGCTTCTATTAAAATATGAAGGTTTACAATACAATCACCTTACCTCAATTTTAATGTGATAATAGATAATAATTACTTACTCTACCTAGCAATAATTGTCCACGGTTCCAGGATAACAAATGCATAGGCTAATACTTTCATTTGTATATTTTAGAAAGAATAATTGGCAAGGAAAAATACATTATTACACAGTCACAACGTGACAATAATCAGCTATATAATTAATGGAACAAATACTTATATATGTATTACATTTTATTTATGTTGCAGAGCTACAAATTTCAGCAGCTCTGATCACTTTCATTACAATGTATTTATATTAGATACATTATTATCAGAAGTTCCAATATGTGTTTTTACTTTGATTTAGAAAAAAATGTAAACTATGAAGTGAACAGTATATCACGATATTGTTTAATGTACTTTATGGCCATAGCTTTTTATCTTATAACTTATCTTATATAATATGTATTGGGTGCACGTCTATAGCAATAATAAACTTTATTTAGTTATGTATCATTTATTATTTTTTTAATCATGGTATGGAATTAAACTGTATATTCTTAAAAAAAAGTCAATTTGCAATTGCACATTATTTTAACCCAATCAGTAATGGCTATCTTATATCAATGATGAATAACGTTTTTAAATATGTATTTTTATTATTATTATTATTATTATTATTATTATTTACAGGACATCAATGTAAGAATCCTGAACTCGGACATCCAGTTTATGTTATGTGAAACCAAATAAAATTCAGATTTATTACTTAAGGTCACCAAGAAATCTTCTGTTGTATAACCACATACCAGGGTCATTAACAGGGAGTGTTTACATAAAGCATCCCACACTCAGCAGGATACTATTATATTTATCACGTTTAATGGGGATTTGCCTGGTGGGGATCCTTATCAGAGAAACTAGTGATGGTTTTTATACCTTTTTTTTGCACAAGCCAAACTGTAGATGCATTTTGCTATTTGGAGCCTAATACAAGTAATATAGTGGTCCTTATATAAAAAATAATAATACTTTTGACCCACAATACATATAATGCAGTGCTTCAGACTACTAACTGATATCTTGGGCTAAATAATTAGTATAATTACATTTTATTTAAGGTCTTTATTAGCCTCATTTTTTATTTAACTGTTTGTTGGTGCTTACAACATATCCATAGAAAACAATTTTAAAAGGCTCATTTTCTAGTTTCCATTCCACAATATGTTCATTGTTCAGCTACACAAGTTTCAGTTAGTGACTAACACTGGCAAAGGATTCCTTTTGGAATTTTGTTTGCAGGTCCCCTTTAATTGTATCCTCTCATGAGCAAGGGGGGGGGGGGTCTGAAAAACATCTTCCCTTTCCATCTCAATGTATATATTCTGTGATGGAGAACGCTGTCATTTCAGATAAAATGCGCAGTTTTCTGAGAGTGACACGTATGAAGAATCCGAGAATTTTCGGCGTTCAAAGCAATATTTTGGCGAAGGTCTGTGACTAGAAAAAGGCCAATAGCTGTAGCTAGATCTCCACCTAGTGGTAGAAATAAAAATCACCTTTTAAAAAAAGAAAACAAAATGGGATCTATACTCACTGGTGTTCGTATATGCAGGAACTTTGACCAGAATTAGGCTATGGGGGGGGAGGGGTGGTTGGGGGTATTCACTAATTCCTACTGTTTAGGTGACTGAAAAAGTCAGTCAAAACCATATTAAGTCAGTTACAACTCGTCAAATCCGATTTTTACAAATTAGGAAATTAGCAATTCCCCCCCCCAAAAAAAAAAAATAAAAATCTGAAATGCAGGAACAAAACTTTTTTAGCCGAGTTTACGATGGAGTTTAAATTATTTCAAACTTTACATTTCAATATTGTTTAAAATTAAATTTTTAGCCAATTTTGTATTTTTGTTGTTTTTAAAGGGACAGTCTACCATAGAATTATTTATTGCTTTAAAAGATAAATAATCCCTTTATTACCCATTCCCCAGTTTTGCATAACCAACACAGCTATATTAATATACTTTTTACTTCTGTGATTACCTTGTATCTAGGAACCTTCTTCCAGCCCCCTGATCACATGACTGTGGCTGTTTATTATCTATTGTCTTAAATTTAGCATTGTTTTGTGCTAGATCTTAAATAACCCTCTGTGCCTGAACACAGTGTTATCTATATGGCCCACGTGTACTTTCTGTCTCTTTGTGTTGAAAAGAGATTTAAAAAGCATGTGATATGAGGCAGCCTACCTATGTTTAGTTTAAACTAAGAATACCAAGAGAAAAAAGCAAATTTGATGATAAAAGTAAATTGGAAAGTTGATTAAAATTAAAAGTCCTATCTGAATAATGAAAGTTTAATTTATACTAGACTGTCCCTTTAAGATAAACAAAATGTATTGCAGACTAGCTGTAGTAGTATAATCCCTACGGGCCATAAAGGGTTTAAATAACTTGAAAGGTTTTATTGGCAATATTGTGGTTAAACTATGTTTACGGGCCCTTTTGACTAATCCTATTGTCAAATCAAATTTGCAGTTTTGGGATAAGGTTCGCAAACCTTTCGACCGTAGCGCCGCATCCCTCGCCATCGCATTCCCTTAGGGGGCTGCTATTGTCATTGCCAGACTCCCATCCCAACTTATGGCTCGCTTTGGGGTTGACTAGAATAGCAGATTTCTATGCAGGGGATAAGCTACTAAACTACCAGGACTTTCTTCGGAAGTTTAATCCGCCTCCTCGATTGCACTTTGAATTCTGGAGACTACGTAGCCTTCTCCTCTCGTGGGGCTTTGGTGCGGGCCCACTAAGGTCTAAAACCGCTTGGGAAGTTCGCTGGGACTCTATGACATCCCCCGGTAAACTTCTGTCCATCTCGTATCTTACGCTCATGAAGCCTCCAGTTTTCTATAAATCCCCTCCAGTACGGCGATGGGAATCTTCCCTGATGGTTTCAAACGAGCCACAACAATGGCGGATGGCTGTCCAATTAACCAAGAAAGCTATACACTGCATAACCCTGTACAAGTTATTTCTCAAGGTTATGCTACAATGGCATATGACTCCTATCCGCTTGTTTAAAATCTCGGCAGTCAATTCACCCAAATGTTGGAGGGGCTGTGAGGAGTTGGGAACGCCCCAACATATTTGGTGGTCTTGCAGTCAGATTCAGCCGCTTTGGCAAAAATCAATCCGATACTGCTCTTCAGGGAATATCCATTTACCTCTGTCCCCTAGTTCATGCCTGTTCCACATCTTGCCTAGGAAATTGACTCTACCTCAGAAACTATTCTGTATTTACCTATTTCTAGCTGTTAAATTGGCTGTAGCGCGTATGTGGCTGCAACGCACTGTCCCTTCGTGGGAACAAGTGATGGACATACTGGATTTTGTTAAAAGAATGGAGTCCTATGTCTCCCATGTCCACGGGACCACAGACCTTCAGTCCCAAATTTGGGCACTTCGCCCAGAGTAATTCCCCCTACAAACACTTTGGGGACTTTAGGTTCCTCGGGTTAGTTGTAACCGGTGCTACTAATGTCCTCCTGCCCATTCCCCCTTTCTTCCCCTTATCTGAACCCTCCCAATCTCCCCGGCTCCTATCCCTTGTCGGTGTATACCCCCCTCCTTTTTTTTTTTTTTTTTTCTCCTTTTTGGATAGCTTGACACAGTTTCTTTTTTTTTCTTTTTTCTATGTATAATCTGGTTAACATTTCTGATTGTCATATTCTATGTTTAAGCTATAATTTTGGTATGAACATTTATGATGATGAAACCTCTATACACTAAGGAGTTTGCTGACTTATATGGGTTATTAATAATATGGGTCTTTTTTCCACAACAAATAGACTTTTGCACCCTCCCATGGAGAGGTGGGAATAAGATCATTGACCAACAGACACCGAACATGGACTTAAACATCCAGCATTCTCTCTCTTGTGCTCCTTATTTTATGTGATTGCTTTATATAATACTACCTCTGGTTAATCCTGTTATTCCTGTTGTATGTACTATTGATATGTATGTACATGCTTTTGATGCTCTTATGTTCATTTATCTTTTAAAACAATAAAAACTATTTAAAAAAAAAAAAAAAAAACTATGTTTACGGCTGGCAACAACAGGGTTAAATCACTATATTGTATAGGAAACTGGTAATAAGGTTATTAAAGTAAATTCATATTAAAAAGTTGTTGCCAAAAGTATTGGTACTCTTGCAATTTCTTTTCATTTTTTTTTTTGTAATCAACAATACAAAGTGACCATTAAAATCCATAGAGATCAACATATTATTAGACTTGAAATTACTTTGAAATTGTAAGAAAGGAACTTCCATATATACTTTATGTTCTACCTGTGGATAGTTGTGCATTAGCATTAAAGGCTGGAAATCCAAACAATAGACCCATATAAATAGGTACAGTTAAGATTGCATTTATGCACAAAAAAGAAAATGATCCTTAGTATTGAATATATTCTTAAAATTTAACTTCTATTATATATACTCACATTAAAAAGACAGCAAAAAAGTGTCTGCTACCCTGCTCACATTTAGGTCCCAGATTTTGCTAGAGCGCTAATTGCACTAGAAGTAAACTTTTTGCGAGTGTCGGGTTTCTCTGATTTTATAGGTTAAAAGTAAAAAGTTTGGGCTCTCGCGCTAACCTGACGTGCACAAACAGCTTACTTCTAGTGCAATTAGAATATCGATAGAGATAACCTAAAAAAGTGGAAAAAAACTAACACCCTACTCGAACGCTAACCAGAACTCATATTCTCATATGCGCTAACCCAAATTCATATTCTCATATGCGCTAACCCAAATTCATATTCTCATATGCGCTAACCCAATCGCATGTACTCAAGCTCGCTAACCCAAACTCATGTTCTCAAGGGTGCTAACCCGACATAAAAATATGAATATTTCACATTCCAATGTTCCTCACATAGAATAATATGTTCTATTTATTCATAAATACATATTTCTACATATATCTGATGGTATTATGGTACAATATATATCTATACATAATAGACTGGACAAAATTATTGGCACTGTCTCAAAATTGTAAGAACTAATTACATTCCAAGTTTGTGATGCTCCTGCAATTTGTAATTCAACTCACCTCTATCAATTAACAGGTGCTGACAATATAAAAATCCCATCGGCATTCAGCAACCAGTTAAAATGGTGCAAAATTTACTTAACCTTTCTGTTATTTTATGTGTCTCTGTGTGCCACACTGAGCATGGAGAAGATAAAGAGCAGCAAATAATTGTCTGAGGATTTTAGAACAAAAATTGTGGAAAAGCATGGACAATCTCAAGGTTACAAGTCCATCTGCAGTGATCTTAATGTTCCTGTATCCATTGTGCGCAACATTGTCAAGAAGTTTATAACCCATGGCACTGTAGCTAATCTCCCTGGACATGGACAGCCACATCTGTAAGCAAAACATTGAGGTTATTTCCCACTTCCCTGTAGTCATGGGTGCCGCTATGCTGATATCCAGCTTTCACAACATTCCAATGCTGATGTGTTTGAACATGTGCATCAACTCTCCTTCAGATACCTGCAGTGAAACCTAGGTTCCAAAATGGCAGCACCCTTAATTAGAGGGAGGTTCATGGAATTTAATTAGTGTACATGCATTACTAGCCATATCATTGTTAAAACTACTCATTTTGGGTAAGACTTCAAGTTGAGCGCATATTTGCACTCGGTTTTGATATTTCATTGCGCACTACTGAAAGCGAGTTTACGGTTGGGAAGTGCAAATATCACTCCCCCACGATCCTATCCTCGTGGTCAAAAGCATGCTCGATCACAGTTTAACTTTTCCCCCATAGACAACAAAACAACATATAAATATACATATATACTCATTTAAATACCTAAATATTTATGTATATATTCATATACATATATATTTAAAGTCTATCAACTAGATTACAAGTTTTGCGCTAAACAGGGTGTGTAACTAACCTAACACCCTAACATAAACCCCTAGTCTAAACATCCCTAATCCGCCACTCCCCGACATCGGCGACACTAATAAAAGTTATTAACCCCTAATCCGCCTCTCCCCAACACTCATAAAAGTTATTAACCCCTAATCCGCCACCCCCAACATTGCCCACACCTAAATAAAGTTATTAACCCCTAATCCACCACTCCCTGACACTAAATAAACCTAATAACCCCTAAACCACTGCCCCCCACATCGCAACTAATAAATAAACTTATTAACCACTAAACTGCCGACACCTACATCACAACAAATAAATAAACCTATTAACCCCTAAACCAGCAACCCCCACATCGCCAACACTAAATAAACCTGTTAACCCCTAAACCGCCGGCCCCCACATCGCAACTAATAAATAAACATATTAACCCTTAAACCACTGGACCCCCACATTGCAAAACACTAAATTAAACTATTAACCTCTAAACCTAACACCCCTAACTTTAAATTAAAAGTTACAATATAACTATCTTAAAATAAATAAATACTTACAAACTAAAAAATAAAACTAACATTACTATTCTAATAAAATAAAAAAAAAACTAACAATTAAAAAAACCTAAATTACTCATTTAAAAAAAAAACATAATACTATGAAAAAAATAAAAAAAATCTAACATTACAAAAAATAATAAACACTAAATTATGAAAAATAAAAAAACTCTAACATTACAAAAAATAATAAACACAATTATCAAAAATAAAAACAATTACACCTAATCTAATAGCTCTATAAAAATAAAAAAGCCCCCCAAAATAAAAACACCCCTAACCTACAATAAACTACCAATAGCCCTTAAAAGAGCCTTTTTAGGGCATTGCCCTGAGTTAAACAGCTCTTTTACATAGAAAAAAAATACAAAGTCCCCCCTAACAGTAAAATTCCCCCACCCAACCAACTCCCCAAAATAAAAAACTTTAGTCTAAGACTTCTGCCCGGTTGGATGAAGACTTCTGCCCGGTTGGTTGAAGACTTCTGCCCGGTTGGATGAAGACTTCTGCCGCTTCGTTGACGACTTCTACCGGCTTCGTTAAGTATGGATGTCGGGTCTTCAAAAACTGTAAGTGGATCGTCGGGGGTTAGTGTTAGGCTTTTTTAAGGGTTTATTGGGTGGTTTTTATTTTTAGATCAGGGTTTGTGCAGAAAAAGAGCTAAATGCCCTTTTAAAGACAATGCCCATCCAAATGCCCTTTTCAGGGCAATGGGGAGCTTAGGTTTTTTATTTAGGATTTTATTTGGGGGGTGAGTTGTGTGGTTGGTGGGTTTTACTGTTGGTGGGTTGTTTGTATTTTTTTTACAAGTAAAAGAGCTGATTTCTTTGGGGCAATGACCCGCAAAAGGCCCTTTTAAAGGGACACTCAGGTTATATTAAATTTTCATGATTCAGGAACAGCATGTAATTTTAAACAACTTTCCAATTTACTTCCATTAAAAAAATGTGCACAGTCTTTTATATTTACAATTTTTGAGTCACCAGATCCTACTGAGCATGTGCAAGAATTCACAGACTATACGTATATGCATTTGTGATTGGCTGATTGCTATCACATGGTAAAAGGGGAGTGGAAATATACATAACTTTGAAATTTGTTATAAAAAAATCTACTACTCATTTGAAGTTCAGACTAAGTGCTATTGCATTGTCTTGTTATCTTGCATTTGTTGACTATGCAAATCTAATGTGTTGACTGGTCCTTTAAGGGCTATTGGTAGTTTAGTTTAGGCTAGGTTTTTTTTATTATTTTTTTTGGGGGGGGGGCTTTTTTATTTTGATAGGGCTATTAGATTAGTTGTAATTAGTTTAAATATCTGATAATTTATTTTTTTATTTTGTGTAATTTAGTGTTTTTTTTTTTTTGTAATTTAGGTAATTGTATTTAATTTATGTAATTTATTTAATTGTAGTGTAAGGTTAGGTGTTAGTGTAAGACAGGTTAGGTTTTATTTTACAGGTAAATTTGTATTTATTTTAGCTAGGTAGTTAGTAAATAGTTAATAACTATTTACTAACTATTCTACCTAGTTAAAATAAATACAAACTTAGCTGTGAAATAAAAATAAAACCTTAGCTAGATACAATGTAACTATTAGTTATATTGTAGCTAGCTTAGGGTTTATTTTACAGGTAAGTATTTAGTTTTAAATAGGAATTATTTAGTTATTAATAGTAGGTTTTATTTAGATTTATTTTAATTACATTAAAGTTAGTGGGTGTTAGGGTTAGGGTTAGACTTAGGGTTAGGTTTAGGGGTTAATAAATTTACTATAGTGGCAGCAACGTTGGGCGCGGCAGATTAGGGGTCAATAAGTGTAGGTAGGTTGCAACGACATTGGGGGCAGGAGATTAGGGGTTAATAACATTATGTAGGTGTCGACGATGTTGGGGGCAGCAGATTAGGGGTTAATAAGTATAATGTAGGTGTCGGCGATGTCGGGGGCGGCAGATTAGGGGTTAATAAGTATAATGTAGGTGGCGGCGATGTCGGGGGCGGCAGATTAGGGGTGTTTAGACTCGGGGTTTATGTTAGGGTGTTAGGTGTAAACATAAATGTTCTTTCCCTATAGGATTCAATGGGGCTGCGTTACGGAGCTTTACGCTCCTTTATTGCAGGTGTTAGGCTTTTTTCAGCTGGCTCTCCCCAGTTGATGTCTATGGGGAAATCGTGCATGAGCACGTATTACCAGCTCACCTCAGCTCACCGCAGCGCTGGTATTGGAGTGCGGTATGGAGCTCAATTTTGCTCTACGCTCACTTCTTGCCTGCTAACGCCAGGTTTTTGTAAACCTGTAATACCAGCGCTGTAGGTAAGTGAGCAGTGACAATAACTTGCAAGTTAGTACCGAGCAGCTCTTACCGCAAAACTCGTAATCTAGCCATTTGTACCCTAACCTAACACCCCCTAACCTAACAACCCCTAACCTAACACCCCATTAAATGAACCCAAATTACCTAAACTAATACATTATAAAGTAAAAAATAAATAAAAAAAGGCATATAACATGTTCCCTTAGTGCTTATATTGTGAAAGAAACCAAAACATATCTCAGTTTTTCACCTCTAATCATAGTACAAATGGGAGATAACCTTTCTTGTATTCTATTCAAAAGCTCAGCGGCCTGACTAGTTTGACATTCTAACTAGCTCCACCCTCCCCCTCACCTTATTTAGAACGGCTCTCGCCCGCTGAATTTCCCTCCCCCAAAAATCCAACCCCCCCTTGCTCTAATTCTACTCGAATAGATAACCTATTCTATATTTTATATGACAATGTGGGGACCATTTTTATTCTTCGATGATATTATACTACAAAACTGAAGTCTCATTATAGAGAGTCCAAATCCCTTGCTAACACTTTAGATAAATTGGTTCATAATATTCCTTTTACATGTCTCCCTGGCCTAAGTTGGCCTCATTGCTCCTTCATTTCTCCAGCCAAATATTGCCTCATCACTTTGATAATAACTGCCTATGCGTACCACTTTTTGATCTCACAATTGTATTGTAGGTAGGCATAACTTGTAGTAGTGGACTTAACAATATCTCTGTAACAGCACTGTACACCTTTTAATCTGTCATCGTTTCGGGACGCATTTCTTATGTTATATTTGTTTATGACTTCAATAAAAATTGATTAAAAAAAAAATAATAATAAAAAAATAAAAATAAAAAAAGGTTAACATTATAGAAAATAAAAAATCAAATTACTAAATTTAACAAAATTAAACCGAATCCCTATGAAAATAAAAAAGACCCCCCCAAATAACCCCCCTACTCTAAGAATAAACTAACAGAAGCCCTTAAAAGGGATTTTGCAGGGCATTGCCCCAAGATAATCAGCTCTTTTACAAAAAATATACAAAGTCCCACCTAACATTAATCCCCCCACCCCCCAAAATAAAAGAACCTAAAACTAAAAAACCTAAACTACCCATTGCCCTGAAAAGGGCATTTGTTTGGGCATTACCCTTAAAAGGGCATTTAGCTCTTTTACTGCCCATCCCTATTCTAAATAAAACAAATCCCCCAAAAAACCTTTAAAACAACCTAAGTCTAACCCCCAGGTTGGTACTCACGGTTCCTGAAGTCCGGCGGAGAAGGTCCTGTTCCAGGCATTGAAGTCTTCTTCCAAGCGCAAAGGGGGATATAGAGGGGAAACAGTAACAAATATGAATTAAAAGGTATTTATTAATTAGTAAAAAATATGAATTAAAAAGGTATTTATAACAATAGTAAAAATAATAAAAATTAGGCGTTATATTGATCCGATGGGATAATCGTACAATGTTAGATGGTTTGTCTACAATCAACTACAATGAGCACAATGAGTACAATCAGGTGAGCTTTAGGTCTACAAAGATGCAGTGTGATACGCCCACCAATGAATTGCATATTGTAATCTTTAAAATATCATGTGGTGCAAATTGCAAAAGGTGCAAATGACAAGGGTGTAATTCCACAGATTGATACACAATTTAAATAAAATGTACAATGCACAATGACATAAAATACAAATCTTATATGGAAATGAAATCCAATGGTGTCCAAAAAACCTTATTGTGGATAGATAAACATAAAAACAATAAAAAACACAATAACTGTGGAGTGTCCAATAATAACAGAGTGTCCAATAATTATAAGTGTCCAAAAATGAAGAGAATAAGTGTTTTTGTATCCAAATAGGTGAAACTGTTAAACCGGTGATAAAAAATTCAATGGAACAGAAAAAAACTTGTTGAAAACTTGATAAAAAATGATGTGGTGTACACCAAAAAATGTGAAAATATATGCACTTAAATGTGAGGAGTTGGAGATAAAACTAATAACAAAAAACAAAAATTGTAAAAAATGTGTGAAAAAATGGTGATGTCACAAATGAAAAAATGAAAAAACGAAAAAATAAATTGTCCGGATATTGATAGTATCAACAAATGGTATCCAATGAACTTTATCCTGTATTAATAGTCTTGCAATTCCATGATGTAAAATATATATTACTTTGGTGGTTAAAGATACTTTCCCATATGGTCTTCAAATAAAACTTCAATGTAAAGGAGTGATCAATATCCTATGCCCTATAAGAGATAAATGACATAGTTCAATAACGCTAAAAAACTTTGAATAAAAGATAGAATGCTTACCTGAGTGAGAGCCTGAGCCGTTTGCCAGAATAAACTAAATGTCTACGCATTTCGGTCTTTAACAAGACCTTTTTCAAGACTGGTAACGGCTGTGTAGAAAGTGTCTCCTTATAAAGGAGGTAATGGCCAATAGCTTACTTGTGTTTGAGCGGCAAAAGTTTTTTCCGCCAAACCGGAAGTGTCTATTCATCACTTCCGGTTCCGGGTGTTTCTGGTTGTGACGTCATATCCGGTATAAGTAACATCCGGAATGGCGAAACAGATTTACTTTCACTTTGGCTTTTTCAAGAGCTAGTTTTTTTTATATATATATATATATATATATATATATATTGGGTAAGACTTGGAGAATATATGTATGTATGGGGTACTTGTAAAGCGCTTCTAATCACCCGTAAGGGTCTCAAGGTGCTGCTCATTTTATCGATGTCAGAAGGATGAAAGGCTGAGTGGACTGCACCGGAGATCGAGCCTGCAACCCTTGGGTTGCTACAGAGTTCAGCCACAGTGCCTTGCATGCTGAGCTTATATAGAATACCTTATATGAAGGTGACTTATATGAAGGTACATTAAAAAATAATTTGGCTTTATGGTCTCAGATTCTCACTCAAAATATTTAGGATTTTACACATATTATACCTTATTAACATATATTGTATTGTTAAAAGATTTCTTGATAGATTTTTTTTTATTTTTATAAAAAAGCATATGTTATTTGATGCCTTGAACGATCGGTCCAGAGAGGTTGCATTCTTTTGATGGTCATTCTTTTTAAATCTCTATGTCTGTTTATTCAGCAACCTCATGTGTCATACATATAGTGTATTGTATATGCTTATACAGATGTTTTGAGTTTTCATGATGACTATTCAGTTGGAGGATCCATTGTGTGACAGTCCATAATCATCTTTATGTTAGACTTTATATTAGGTGGAAGATCTCAGTGTTACTATTAAGCCCTTTAGGGAAGATGCAATCTAAATTGAAAATCCATTTAGATTTGATTTTCAATAGCTGTTTTTCAGTCTCCCCCTCTCCAGTTCTTTTTCAGTTTGCATATGCCCATATATTTGAGGCTCTTACTGCTACTATTATGGACTGAAAATGGCATAATAGGGTAAGACTTGGAGAATATATGTATGTATGTATGGGGTACTTGTAAAGCACTTCTAATCACCCGTAAGGGTCTCAAGGCGCTGCTCATTTTATCAACCTCAGAAGGATGAAAGGCTGAGTGGACCTCGCTGGAGATCGAACCTGCAACCCTTGGGTTGCTACAGAGTTCAGCCACAGTGCCTTAGCATGCTGAGCTTATATAGAATACCTTATATGAAGGTGACTTATATGAAGGTGACTTTAAAAAATAATTTGGCTTTATGGTCTCAGATTCTCACTCAAAATATTTAGGATTTTACACATATTATACCTTATTAACATATATTGTATTGTTAAAAGATTTCTTCATAGATTTTTTTTTATATATAAAAAAGCATATGTTATTCGATGCCTTGAACGATCGGTCCAGAGAGGTTGCATTCTTTTGATGGTCATTCTTTTTAAATCTCTATGACTGTTTATTCAGCAACCTCATATGTCATACATATAGTGTATTGTATATGCTTATACAGATGTTTTGAGTTTTCATGATGACTATTCAGTTGGATGATCCATTGTGTGACAGTCCATAATCATCTTTATTTTAGACTTTATATTAGGTGGAATATCTCAGTATTACTATTAAGCCCTTTAGGGATTATGCAATCTAAATTGAAAATCCATTTAGATTCGATTTTCAATAGCTGTTTTTCAGTCTCCCCTCTCCAGTTCTTTTTCAGTTTGCATATGCCCATATATTTGAGGCTCTTACTGCTACTATTATGGACTTCTTTAAAGTGTCTGTATAGGGGAATGTCTTCTTTCTTCCATTTTATTTGGAGCAGGTGTTCTCGTATTCGATCTTTTAATTTCCTTGATGTTTGCCCTATGTACTGAAGACCTCATTAACATTCAATTAGATATATGACACCCATGTCTTGACACTGTATGGGTTCTTTCATATAAAAGGATTCTTTACTTATCCATGATTGAAAGTGATTGGATTTTTTACCATGTTTACATGCTTTGCACTTAGATTACTATCTATTACATTATCCTCTTTTAGGAAGTGCCAATATTTTTTTATAATCCTTTCTATAAGGAACCTAGTTTCGCTGTATTCAGTTATAAAAGGCACTTCTATTCTCAGATTTTCCTTATTTTCTTTGTCTTTATATCTGAGTAGTGTCTCCCTTTCTATACATTCAACTTCCTCTATGGCTTTATTGATGGTATCTTCTTCGTACCCCCTTTCTACGAACCTTCCCTTGAGGATCCTTGACTGTTCCCTCAATTTTTCATTATCAGAGCAGTTCTTTCTGATCCTCATAAGTTGACCTTTGGGGATATTGGCCTTCCATCTACTGACCTTCCGATCTCTGATGAAGCACATGTACGCATGTGTGAAACGTGTCAGATAGGAGCTTACCTTGTGTCTTTTGAGAAGCCTGCTCCTTAATAAACCTTTTTGGATTCACCACGAGACTTAGCGTTCTTTCTACCTCATCTCATTCCATCTATAATGATGGCAGCTGGTTTGACGTATATAGTTGCTGCAATCAACTTCTTTGAACTAGGTCGATGTCATAACTTTTCCTTTAGATATATTAATCGCCAAATCTAGGAAGTGAATATTAGTATAGCTAAACTCGTGTGAATTTTAAATTCATAATGTTACTATTCATCACATGAATAGTATGTTGTAGGTCTTCAATGGATCCTTTCCAAACTATCAAAATGTCATCTATATATCTTTTATAGAGGACCAGGTCTGCGCAAGCTGCACAGGAGTCCTAGAATATCTCCTCAGATTTGCCCATATACAAGTTAAGATATATAGAAATTTTGTAATTTGATTTTTTATTTTCTGTAATGTTAGCTTTTTTATTTTTTGTAACTTTAGAATATATTAGTTTAGGTAATTTGGGTTTATTTAATGGGGTGTTAGGTTAGGGGTTGTTAGTTTAGGGGGTGTTCGGTTAGGGGTTGTTAGGTTAGGGGGTGTTAGGTTAGGGTACTTAGTTATATAAAATAGGTTGTTTCTACATCTGTAGTTTAAAAAATAATTAGACTGTCCTCTGGGCAGGCTTATCGACTATTAGTTTTATAAAACAGTTTTTAATCACACAGTGTTAATATCAGTGTTACTGTACATTATAATGTTTTTTTGAGGTGTTTTCTTTTTCACTTAATCAGAAGGCTGAGTTTGCGGTGTTTACCAATAAGCAAAAGGCGATTGCACCTCTTGGCCACATTTACTACCTACTTGAAATATAAGTAGTTTTTAGGTGCGCACAAATGGGCGCATTTTCGCCCCAACGCAAGCGCATGGGAGCAGTACGCTCCAACTGTAATCTCGCTCTATGTGTGCTAACAACAATATGGGTTAAATCCTCACTATATGTAGGTTACTAGACAGGAGAGTGTTAAATCATACTGTTGTGTGAGTAACTAAAAAGCATTTTATTAATCCAGTGTAAGTTAATTAAACAAACACAGGCTGGTTAAGGCTCATGTATTAAGTAAATGTAACTGTACACCCACAATTCAGCAACCTGTTGATGCAGATCAACAAACTTTAAGTGTGACACACTACAGAAAAATATCTTCTACCAATCCAGAAAATAGTTTAACCAACTAAGGGCCAGATTACAAGTGGAGCGCAAACATTTTGAGCACAAGCAATATCGGGTTTTTGCGATCATTTGCACGCAGGTTAAATTGTGCTCGTATTACGAGTTGAAAGTAAACACTAGAATTAATGATTACCGCAACCTCAGAGCTGTGGTTGACTGTTTTGCAAAAAAAAGTTGCACAAAACACATCAAAAATACATTACAAAGTTCAGTTACACTCATAATAACACCATCTAATAAAAATGATATAAAAATAATATACATATATATGTGTATGTGTAAATGTGTACCTATGTATTTATGTTTATATATGCATTTACAGACATATATACACATATAAAAACATAAATACATATGTACACAATTTTTACTTTCAACTCACACTACCAGCGCAATCTGATGTGCGCAAAAAATGTAGTTTTAGCGCAAATAGCTAAATATCACTCCACTTGTAATAAGGCCCTAAACATGATAATAATAGTGTGAGGATTTTAAAACAACAAAAACAAAAAAAAACCTTAGTGACCTTTGCAAAAACAGTAGATAATGAAAACCTGTGATAAAATATTAGTACATTAGCACTCCCAATGTATATTGAATTGTTTTGTGTGTAGTAGTAGTGGGTCTAATATTCACAGGTTTTGTACATAATCAAAATTACCTGTACATAATCATGCTGGTTTGCTTAAAGGGACATGACACGTAATATTTTTTTTTCATGACACAGAAAGGGCTTACAATTAAACACACACACACAAACAAACACATACATAAACACATACACACACACAAACACATACACACACAAACACATAAACACACACAAACAAACACATACACACACAAACACATACACACACACACACACACACACAAACACACACACAGACAAACACACACACACACACAAACACATACACACATACAAACACACAAACACATACACACATACAAACACATATACACACACAAACACACACACATACAAACAAACACACACACACAAACACGCACACACACAAACACATACACACATGCAAACACACAAACACACATACAAACACATATACACATACAAACACACACACACACAACTTACTTATTTACTTCTATTATCAAATGTACTTTATTAATGCTTTTAACAATTTTATACATTGTGCAAACACTGCTGCTTTCTATTGCTCAAAAGTGCATAACATTTTAATGAGATATAGTGCTCCATACACATGTGCCCTACATACCTAGGTATGTTTTTCAACATAGAATTCTACGAGTACAAAGTAAATCTGGCAACAGAAGTAAGTAAAATTGTATTAATATGTAAGTATTTATTCCCACACAATATGTATAACATGTAAAGGCTTTTGTACCCAAATACAAATTCAAATTTCCCAAGCTGGTCTGTATGTGCCCTATAATATAATTAAGGCAACCGATAACAAACATTGCATATACAGGCAAACAGCACTAATATAGCTATGGTAGGGATAAATGAGTAAATAGCGAATAAATGCCACATTAGAACAATTTAACAAGTGTGATTACACAACTTTACAATATATATTAGCAAACCTATTTGTTAATAAACAGTAACAGCAATAATTGTCTGTGCCATAATAATTACACTTTCCAAAACAAAGTGCAGAGAGTGCAATTGAAATAACTTTAGAATTGTGTCTTTGGAGCTAAGAAATGGTTATTTAGAACTTCACCCTCGGAATACTAGAAATCTTGCCTTTACAATAAATGTCTTACATTTAGAAGTATATAGACAGAAAATCCTTTATTCAAGCTGCTTACGACCGGAAATTGTTTGGATTTCAGAATAGTTTGAATTTTGGAATATTTGCCTCTGTAAATCGGACAGTTGAGAGAGGACATGAAACCAAATGTGAACAACAATAATATCTTATGTCATTTAGGCAATATTTAAATGTTATAATACAGCTTTTACGTGTAAATAAAGTAGTTTTAGATCATTTTTTTAATACTTTTGTGACTTACAGGCAGTGAAAATAGTCATTTTTGATAAAAAATTTTTTTAAATATTAGTGAAAATGTTAGGATATTAGAATAAGTTTGGCTTTTGGAATTCTAGATTTGGGAATTTGTTCCTGTACTAAGAAAAAATATGCTGCAGTATAAAATAATTTGTAGAATTTGTAATAACAAATTTGGGTAATATAATTTAGCTATTTCAGATAAAATGTGTTGTGAAGTTATGTCACCTCTGCTTTTAGGCCTATATATTGATGTTATAGTTTTATAAGATATTATAAATCACATATTTCAAATAATAGGGTACTGTATATAAAAAAAAATAAGGGTAAATGTATTTACATTATATTGAACTAATAGTCAGACCAGAGATGGTTAACCTTGGTACCCCAGATGTTTTGAAACTACATTTCCCATGATGCTTAGGTACTTTGCACGCTAGTTGAGCATCATGGGAAATGTAGTTCCGAAGCATTAGGTGTGCCGAGGTTAGCTATTACTGGTCTAGGGTAATGAAAACTTTGGCCTGATTATCTACAGCTCTCTCAACTTACAAGATTCTCTTAGAAATCTTGCAAGAACTATGAAGCCCCATGTTGGGATTCTCTTAAAGCAGTTCTTACCTTGAGAACAGTGTGTCTCACAAAGGGATGTTCCCTGCAAGTATATGAAGGAGATGTATATATTAAATAGGGCTTGCAAAAAATTGTAATTTAAAAATTGTATGAGACAAATAAATGGAATATTCTATTAAAAAGGCCAAGAAAAAATAGTATTAAGTCAAATTAAAAAAATATATTGAGATTATGCAGGAAGAAAACAGTAGAAATTGTAATAAAACCGCACTGCACATGTAAAAAATGCAGCGAAATTCATAATTATAACACAAAATTCAAAGAGTATTGCATTTATAATTGTAAAATGAGATTTCCCACCTTTGCTAGTGGGCTCAATAGGGCTATTCGATGGGCATAGATGAAATTATTATTTGAGTTATGGCATTTTCTCTAAACATTTTGCCCCTGTGATTCTCGCTGTTTTATTATGCAAAATGAAACAAGGTAAGATTGTGTCAATATACACAAAACACTTTTTACCCTAATAGAAGAATATTTGCATACACACATAAGGGCAATTATAAGATAAGTGGAAATAGGGTAATTTGATTTGAATGGGCTGCAGTACTTAATTTTAAAGTGTGCCCCCAGTTCCTGGTAACCTCGCTATCTCCAGGGAAGCTTCCATTTCCAGTGAACTTCATAACCTTTTATGGGAATCTTGCATTTCGCAGGGACAGACACTTTTTTTAAAAATATTTCCTGACAGCAGCCCCTGCAAATATTAGTGTGGTTTTAGTGTCTCATCCATAAAAGATGAGATAATATGGCCCTATGTGTTAAGTTATGTGTAAAGTAATGTATCTGTGAGACAACATCTACTTAGTAACGTGTAAATTGTGTCCTTGGGTTGGTGCCACTTTTAGACACAGTGTATGTTAACCCCTTCAGAGATGGATGTTATTTTAATCATGTTGTGTGTATGCCAAGAATCTTTTTAGTAATGTTGGGTTTTTAAACATTTTTCTTAGTGTTAAGAACTTAGGTTTTTATTTTTCGTTTATTTTAGTTTAGAAAATAGTAATGTTAGGTTTTTGTATAGTTTAAGCTTAGGTTTTTTTTTAATACACAGGAAAGTTTTATTTATGTTATGGTAGTTATATTGTATGCCTTTGTTTTTAACTTTTCTCTAATAAACAGTGGTTTTATTTTGAAACGTGCCTCCCAAGTGCTGCTCCTTTTCTGTTGTTAGGTTTAGGGGTTAATAGTTTAATTTAGTGTGTTGCAATGTGGGGGGGGGGCGGTGGTTTAGGAGTTAATATGTTTAATTTAGTATTAGCGATGTGGGGGGCCGACGGTTTAGGGGTTAATAGCTTTATTATAGTAATTGTGATGTGGGGGGCTGGCAGTTTAGGGGTTAATAGCTTTATTATAGTAGTTGCGATGTGTGGGGGGCGGCGGTTTAGGGGTATATATTTTTATTTAGTGTCAGCGATGTCGGGTGGCTGCCGATTAGGGGTATTTAGACTAGGGGTTTATGTTAGGGTGTTAGGTTTTTACATATCCTTTTTTTCCCCATACACATCAATGGGGATTGCATTATAGGGATCGCCATTCCGCGATCGCAGGTATTAGTTTTTTTCTAACACTTTCTCTCAGTTGATGTCTATGGGGGAAAACGTGCACAAGCACGTCAAGTCAGGCTTTTGCTTTTGTGCGGTATGGAGCTTAACGCACCATACCGCACAACAAAAGAAGGTTTTTGTGTAACTTGTAATGGCAGCGCTATGGAAAGGGCGGTAGTGCTACATTTTTAGCGTTTTTTATGCACCGGTTTAGCGCACAACTTGTAATCTTTGTGATTGTGCTGATTTTCAGACTCCTATCCAAGCCCCAAAGTTTTAGAAGTATACTGATGTTTAAAGATTCAAGCTTGCTCTTGTTTGTCTAATGGGTCTTTTCATATGCAGGGAAGGGGGAAGTGTCTGCTCATCCTGATTTCCCAGCCCCTTTCACTGGGTGTCCCAGCCTAAACTCATCAACAGAGCTAAACTGGGAGCTTCTAAGTAAGTTTTAAAAAGGTTTTACACTGGATTTTTATATCAGTATCTTTGCATATTTTTCTTTATAGTAATGTCTATTACATTCAGTTATATGAAAATTGGTGTATACTGTCCCTTTATGGTCAAAAAAATGATATGCTCAAATTCGTTAGAGCATGCAATTTTAATGGAACAGTAAAGTCGAAATTAAACTTTTAAGATTCAGACAGAGCTTGCTGTAACTTTTCTATTTACTTTTATTGTCAAAATTGCTTTGTTCTCTTGGTATCCCTTGTTGAAGACTAAACGTAGGCAGGTTGATAGGAGCGTGCACGTGTCTATAGCAGTCTATGGCAGCAGTGTTTGTAACTATGTATATCATTGCTATAAACAATGTTGCAAATACGGCTGCTCATGAGCTCATCTAGAATTATTGTTTAACAGAGGATACCAAGAGAACTAAGCAAAATTAATAAGAGATGTAAACTGGAAAGTTGTTTAAATATCATTGTCTATCTAATCAATTTAAGTTTAATATTGAATTCACTGTCCCTTTAAGAATAGCAACCAGCGAAAAGCAAACTCTGTAACCAGCAAATGTTGCAAATGCAATAGCTGGTTTAAACAATTTACATTTTTAAAACCTAGGTTATAGGTTTGCATTTTTGACTTTATAGAGAGCAAAGCAAAATAGTTGCACAAAAGTAAGAGGTGTTTAATGTTGTTTTGAGCCCAGATTGGCTCCTCCAAATAAGGCAAATGAAGGGTGGAGTTTGGCTATTAAAAAACAATTGCAGCAAACAAGATGTTAATTTGTTTTAAAACATGTTTAGGTGTGGTTATTTATGCAATATTTATATAAATTTGTGTGTTCTACTTTAAGGGGAAAACTTTGGATTAGGAATGTGGAGAGCCAAGCAGTGGCCAGAACATACAAGAGTAGGGTGTAATGGGGTAGGGAATACGGGAGCTGGGCTGTCCCCCCTCCCTGCAAATTTGACTTGCCCAGGACCCTGCAAATACTACTGTGGCCCTAATCCTGCTGATATTTATCAAATAAAGAGTCTGATTGCAAATGTTCTAACACATTAGACCATTAGTTTTTTTATTTTTGACTTTTGTCCCTTTTATACTACTTACTAATGATTAATGAGCATTAACAGAGGTACCTATCATCCAGTGAGCATTAACAGAGGTACCTATCATCCAGTGAGTATTAACAGGACGTACCTATCATCCAGTGAGTATTAACAGGAAGTACCTATTATCCAGTGAGCATTAGAAGGAGATACCTATCATCCAGTGAGCATTAGCAGGAGGTACCTATCATCAGGTGAGTATTAGCAGGAGGTACCTATCTTTCAGTGAGTATTATAGGAAGTACCTATCATCCAGTGAGTATTAACAGGAAGTACCTATCATCCAGTGAGCATTAGCAGGAGGTACCTATCATCCAGTTAGTAATAACAGGAAGTACCTATCATCCAGTCAGTATTAACAGGAAGTACCTATCATCCAGTGAGCATTAGCAGGAGGTATCTATCATCCAGTGAGTAATAACAGGAAGTACCTATCATCCAGTGAGCAATAGCAGGAGGTATCTATCATCCAGTGAGTAATAACAGAAAGTACCTATCATCCAGTGAGTATTAACAGGAAGTACCTCTCATCCATTAAGCATTAGCAGGAGGTACCTATCATAGAGTGAGCATTAGCAGGAGGTACCTATCATCCAGTGAGCATTAGCAGGAGGTACCTATCATAAGGTGACCAGATTTTGAAAATGAAATCCGGGGACATTTTTTTATTATTATTAGCAAATGGTAAAAAACTATCGGCTAGATTAAGAGTTTTGCGTTATGAGTAAAAAAGCCCTATAACGCTGCTTTTTCACTACCGCTGCTATTACGAATGTTGCAGGTGTAGCTGTACCGCACACTTTTTTGGCCATAATGCAACGTAACTACCGCACCTTTCAAAAAGTCCTTTTTCAATGGGACTTCCATAGCACCGGTATTATGAGTTTTGCCTGGGAGGCCAAAATGTGAGCGGTACACCCTATACCGTCAAGATTCGTACCGCCATCTAAAGTCAGTAGTAATGAGTTTTACGTCACAAATCTGCAGCATAAAACTCATAACTAAAGTGTTACAAAGTACACTAACACCCATAAACTACCTATTAACCCCTAAACCGAGGCCCTCCCGCATCGCAAACACTATAATAAAAATATTAACCCATAATCTGCCGCTCCGGACATCGCCGCCACTATAATAAACATATTAACCTTTAAACCGCCGCACTCCTGCATCGCAAAAACACTATTTAAATATTATTAACCCCTAATCTGCCACCCCAAACGTCACCGCCGCCACTATACTAAAGTTATTAACCCCTAAACCTAACACTAAGTCAAATCCTAACACCCCTAACTTTAATATAATTAAAATAAATCTAAATAAAAATTACTATTAATAACTAAATAATTCCTATTTAAAACTAAATACTTACCTGTAAAATAAACCCTAAACTATCTACAAAATAACTAATAGTTACATTGTAGCTAGTTTAGGGTTTATTTTTATTTCACAGGCAAGTTTGTATTTATTTTAACTAGGTAGACTAATTAGTAAATAGTTATTAACTATTTACTAGCTACCTAGTTAAAATAAATACAAATTTACCTGTAAAATAAAACCTAATGTGTCTTACACTAACACCTAACATTACACTACAATTAAATCAATTACATTAATTAAATACAATTAACTAAATTACAAAAAAATAAACACTAAATTACACAAAATAAAAAAGAAATGATCAAAAATTTAAACTAATTACACCTAATCTAATAGCCCTATCAAAATAAAAAGCCCTCCCCCCAAATAAAAAACCCCTAGCCTAAACTAAACTGCCAATAGCCCTGCTTACACACATGCACATACACACAAGTATACATGTATACACATACACAAGCATACATATACACGCATGCACACACACAAGCATAAATATACGTACATGCATGCACATACACACAAACTCAAGCATTCATATATACACATACACACAAGCATACATTTACACACATACACACACAAGCATACATATACACACATGCACATACACACACATACAAGCATACATATATACACAGTCAGTCCACAAGAAAGGAAGAGATTGCAGGCAGTACCAAAATTAGATAGTATAAAAATCCAAAATATTTTATTTAAACTTGATTAAAAACTTCAATCAAAAAAGGCACACTTTTACTATTTACATACAACCTCAGCACACAGGTGCTGCATCCGACGCGTTTCCTGCTTTAGAACAAGCACTTCATCAGGGATAAACAGCTGCTCTCCCTGTGAGAATTTAAGCCTCTCAGATTTAACCCTTTAGACTACAGTTGGAGGTTTAACTGACCTACCTATACTGCATTGTCAACAATGTATGATACACATATATACTTTAAAAAAACACAAAGATTTAAATTCTCAATATTTTAAACATTTACACGGAACATCTATATTGTCTCGAAATATTTCTCTGATATTTCAAAAAAAATTATATTGTTATAATTAACATATTGGATCAAAAAAGTGTTAGATCTTAGAATTTTTCACTATTAAGGTTATGTTAGTTTCCTACAAATAGATGCATAAGGGAGGGATATTAGGGTTATTTAGATAAGATATATAGATAAGATGAGATGTTATTGTCACCACTTTTATATATAACTCCAGGTAATTTAAATGAATGGCATAATTTTCTACTAGCATCAAACTTTGCAGTTTAATTTTTAATTTTTTATTTATTTTTTATTTGTTATTTTTTTTTTTATTATTTTGATGTGATCTTTAATTTGATATTGGATGTTATAATTTGTATTTAATGCTCGAATGTTATGATTTGTATTCATTACCCTATGAATAACTTCAAATCCCATATTTTGTTCATACCCTTTGGAAAGCCTGTTTGGAGTTTATATATCCAAAAGGCTTCCTTTTTATTTAGATATGCTAATCTATCACCTCCTGTGATTTGCTTTGTGACACAATCTATGGCTTGAAATTCAAATAGTGACAGGACATATTTCAATGAGTCTTCATCAAATGTATGGCCTGGTCTATGTCTTGAAAAATGTTCTGCCACTGGTGTCTTTGGTTCAAAAGCCTCTAGAGAAAGCAAATGCTCTCGGATGCGATCTTTTAGGGGTCTGATAGTTCTGCCTGTGTATTGGCATCCACACAATTTGCAAGAGATAAGGTATACTACATAATTCGATGTACATGTCAAATGATGAAAAATTCTAAATTCATTCTTGGTTATGTTGGAGTGGAAAATGTCTCCTATTTTGACATGATAGCAACTCTTGCATGGTCTTACACCACATTTGAAAGTCACATTCTTTTTAGTTAGCCAATTTCTTGTAGATTCTTGTTTACTTTTTGAAAAATTTCTTTTTACATAGTTGCCTATAGTCTTGGCCCGTCTTGACACAAATTTTACACCTTCTACTGTTATATTAGTTAATGATGGTTCTTTGCTCAGCATAGGCAAATATCTCTACAATTTTGCAGACTTTCTGATACTGGTTGCTATATTTCGTTGAGAAAACTAGTTTTTTATCCCCTATTTTTTCTCGTGGTTTGTCAGTCAATAGTTCAACCCTATCCATTGATCTTACTTGTTCAATAGATTCTGTAAGTGCTTTTTCTTTGTAGCCTCTCTCCATTAACCTATTCTTTAAATCCTCTGCATGGGTATTGTTATCTCTGAGGTTGCTGCAATTTCTGCGCAGCCTCATA
Organism: Bombina bombina; assembly: GCF_027579735.1. NCBI lineage: Eukaryota > Metazoa > Chordata > Amphibia > Anura > Bombinatoridae > Bombina > Bombina bombina. Next base: position 305,603,131 of record NC_069503.1, read on the forward strand.
AATTGACCCTTTGGGATTGCTTTTTTTAAATGTGTAGGATGGTGTGAATCTGATCTCAAAATGGTGTTACCTGAAATGTCTTTTCTATATGTTTCTGTATATAAGACATTATTGACAGTATCTATTCTGATTTTAAGATCAAGAAAAGTGATACTTTCTCTATGCCAAGTGTAGGTAAATTTTAAATTCATGCTGTTGTCATTTAACATTTTAACAAAGTTCTCAAGCTGTTTGATGTCGCCTTGCCATACTACAAGGACATCATCAATAAATCTCATATAAAATACAATGTTGTCCCTATAGTCATTGAGTTCTCCAAATATTTTGAAAATTTCAAAATATCCAAGGTAGATATTCGCATAGGAGGGGGCAAATTTTGCCCCCATTGCGGTGCCCCTGTTTTGTAAATAAATATTGTTTTCAAACACAAAATAATTTTGTGTCAATAAAAATTTGACTATGTCAACCAGATAACTAATAAAGACTACATCATACTCTGTATACAGCTTTGTGACTTCTTCTAGTGCCAGGAGGCCTTGCTGGTGTGGTATGCATGAATAGAGGGACACCACATCTATGGTAAGCAATAAGTAAGTATCTTTCCAAGCAAAATCCTCTAGTTTTCTAAGCAATTGCTTGGTGTCCCTTAAATATCCAGGCATATTCTTTTTTTTTTCTTCTTTTTTTACATATATACACATACACACACAAGCATACATGTACACACATGCACATACACACACATACAAGCACACATATATACACATGCACAAACACACAAGCATACATGCACACACACACACACAAGCATACAAATACACACATACACACATAAGCATACATATACACACATACTCACATACATATACACACACACACAAGTATACATATGCATACATGCACATACACATACAAGCATACATATATACGTGGAACGGTTATCTATCTCTTAGCTGGAGTTAATGTACTTAGGTCCCGATCATTCTCGATCCCTGTTTGATCTTTATTTTGGTTTAATGACACCGATACACATAATTTTCAGAGCCATTAACCCCTAGCTTGCCAGTGATCACTATATTATTTTTTTTTTTTTATATGGGCCTTGAATATATTTATATAAAGTAATCATGTCACCTCTTAAGCGCCTTTTTTCTAAAGAAAACAGACCCAGTTTGGCTAGCCTCTCCTCATAGGTTAAATTCTCCAATCCCCTTATTAGCTTTGTGGCCCTTCTCTGGACTTTTTCTAGTTCTGCAATATCTTTTTTTGTGATTGGTCCCCAGAACTGCACTCCATACTCAAGGTGAGGTCTTACCAGGGCTTTATATAGTGACAGAATTATGCTTTCCTCCCTTGAGTCAATGCCTCTTTTAATACATGCTAGTATCCTATTAGCCTTTGAAGCTGCTGCCCTGCATTGTGCACCCATCTTTAGCTTGTTATCTATTACTACCCCCAAATCCCTTTCCTCCTGTGTTTGGCTAAGTCTTGTCCCATTTAAATAATACATTGCCTGCTTATTTTTACTTCCAAAATGTAGAACCTTGCATTTTCCCGTATTAAATCTCATTTTCCATTTACCTGCCCATACTTCTAATTTTTGCAGGTCCCTTTGTAACGAAAGTTCATTCTGCTCTGACCTAATAACCTTACTTAACTTAGTATCATCTGCAAAAATAGAGATGTCGCTATTTAATCCTAGCTCCAAGTCATTTATAAAAATATTAAAAAGAATAGGGCCTAGCACTGATCCCTGGGGTACTCCACTGATTACCTTTGTCCAATCTGAGAATGATCCATTTACTACTACTCGTTGCTCCCTATCTTTTATCCAGTTATTTATCCACAAACTAACATTTTCAGCTATTCCCAGTCTCCTGCATTAATCTCTCATGTGGCACTGTATCAAACGCCTTTGCAAAATCTAAGTATATCACATCAACTGATTCCCCTTTATCTATAATTTTACTCACTTCCTCATAGAATCTAATTAGATTAGTTTGACATGATCTTTTTCTCCTAAAACCATGTTGATTAGAACTCATAATCTTGTTTACACGAATATGCTCATCAATATAATCCCTTATAATCCCTTCAAATATCTTCCCCACTATTGATGTCAGACTAACTGGTCTATAGCTTCCTGGATCATCCCTACTTCCCTTTTTGAAGAGTGGCACCACATCAGCTTTACGCCAATCCTTGGGTACCATGCCTGAGGATAATGAGTCTTGAAAAATTAAGAGTAGAGGTTTATCTATAACAGTGCTAAATTCCCTTAACACCCTTGGGTGTATTCCATCTGGGCGTGGAGTTTTATTTACTTTAATATTATCCAATTTGTTCCTGATATCCTCTATACATAGACCAATTAATGGCATGGGGTGGCATGTTCTATTTTGTTCCAAAGTATCATCCAATGGTTCCTCTCTTGTGTATACTGAAGAAAAAAACTGGTTTAGTATCTCAGCCTTCTCCCTGTCACTGTTAATCATGCTACCCTCCCCGCATTTTAATGTACCTATATTGTCTTTCTTAGATTTTTTGCTATGTATGTACTTAAAGAACCTTTTAGGGTTGTTTCAGATTCTGTAGTCAGTTTCATTTTGTTAATAGTGACCATTATCAATGTCATACTACTCACATTAGGCAGTTATAAGTATATAATAATGAAAGTTAGAAAGAGAAAGTGATCTTGGAGTTAACTAGTTAAAAATAAAATATAACCTAATCAGAACTGTCACTGGCTGGATGTCTGGCTCCTCTAGAAATGTATGTCTTAATATGGGAGGTAATTGCTGTACATGTAGGATACCTAGGTCTTGTAAGGCAGATCCTCATTGTTTAAATCTATTGTCTAGTGATTGCAATCTCTGTGACGTTTTTGACACTTCATCTGGGGTAATTTACAACCCCAAGCTTTCCCATGCTTGCTTATGTTGAAGTGCAGAAGTTAGAGTTTGGTGTAATATATATATATATATATATATATATATATATATATATATATATATATATATATATATATATATATAAAAGTGTATATACATTTATATGTTTGTGTGTGTATGTGTATATATATACATATGTGTGACCAGAGTGAATGCAAGCCCTGGTGATTTTTTTTTTTTTACAGCCTGACCAAAAAATAGTATGTCTAAAAAAAGGCCTTAAACCTGGGGGGGGGGGGGGGCAGCAGAAATTTAAATGCCTAGGGCAGCACAAAACCTATATAAGCCACTGGCTCAGATGCATTATTAGATGCTATCCCCCCTGCCAGCCCCCCTGCTAGCCCCCCTTCCATAAGGAGGCGTGTTGCTGCCATTGCCACTGAAGAGTGGGTAACACCTCATCTCCAGAGGCCAGATATCCCACCCTTCACATCAAATCCTGGCATCAATCCTGGATGTTGCAGGATTTAGCCCCCAACAGTTTCTGGAGGTGTTTCTGGAGGTGTTTCTGGGCGATAATGTATTGGGGAACATTGTTGCCAAATTGAATTTATGGATGTTGCAGGATTTAGCCCCCAACAGTTTATGGAGGTGTTTCTGGGCGATGATGTATTGGGGAACATTGTCGCCCAAACTAATTTATATGCCCATCAGTTCCGTGCTGCAAAGCCTGAAACATATTTGGCAAAGCAGCAAAGGGTCCCATCAATGTGCCAGAATGTAAAAAATTCTGGACATTGACTATGCTGATGGGCATCATAAAGAAACCCTCCATTCGCTCCTATTGGAGCAGTAGCCCCATCTGCTCTACCCCCATTTTCTCCCAGAGTATGTCGAGGAAGAGGTATGAAATGATTCTACTTTTCATGCACTTCAGCGACAACAGCCTGCGCCCCCCTTGGGAGCAATCCCAATTTGACAGGCTGTATAAAATCCACCACCGGATTACCCACTTTGCTGCCAGGTTTGCAGAGGCTTATACACCTGTAAGGAATATATGCATGGATGAATCCTAATGAAGTAAAAGGGAAGGCTGGGATTCAAGCAGTATATTCCTTCCAAGCACTCCAGGTATGGAGTAAAGGTGTATAGAGGTGTGAGAGCGAGACTGGGTATACTCAGGCCTTCCGGGTGTATGAGGGAAAGGATAGCCATCTTGACCCTCCAGGTTGCCCAGAACATATGGTAACCACTTTCAGGATTGTCTGGGACCTAATATTACCCCTAATGAACAAAGGGTACCACTTGTACTTAGATAATTATTATACAAGTGTCCTTTTGTTCAAGCTGCTGTATTGCTTTTATACAGTAGCTTGCGGTACAATTAAAAAGAACCACGCAGGTTTCCCAGGACAACTTGCATGCATCCGGCTAGGAAGGGGGGAGACCTCAGCTCTGCGCCTAGAGGAGCTGTTGGCACTTAAGTACAGAGACAAGAAGGATGTATACCTTCTTACCACCATCCACACAGAGAGGACGGTGGCGGTTTCTGTACGTGGCAGAGCTGAGATCATAAGGAAGCCAGTGTGCATCAAGGCTTATAACCAGCATATGGGTGGGGTTGATCTGGCAGATCAGCTGCTGTAGCCCTACCTAATTATGCGGAAGACAAGGGCCTGGTACAAAAAGGTTGCAATTTACTTAATGCAGATTGCAACCCACAACACTTTTTTGTTGTTCATAAAAGCAAACCCCGGAATGAAACTGACTTTTTTACAGTTTCAGCTCCAGATCATTTCGGGGATTTTGTACCAAGATGCACCTGCTCCCCAGGCGGTGATGGGAGAGAGCAGAGTTGGGGCTACCCATTTTATTTGTAAAATCCCCCCTACTGCCGCAAAGCAGAAACAAACAAAAAAAAAATGCAGAGTCTGTACCAAGAGGGGGCAGAGAAGGGACACCATATATTACTGTCCTGATTGCCCTGGACAGCCTGAACTCTGCATTGGGGAATGCTTCAAGTGGTATCATACAATGGTCCATTTGCTGTTATTCTTTTTTTTGGTTATGTTCACTGTTAGAGTTTTTTTTTTTACTTTTACTGTGCCAGATTTTTACATTTCACTACTTTATTTTTTATGTTCTAAAATTGGGGCTGTTTTTTTTTTACGAAAAACCCCTCTCAAACCTATGCATGGAGTGTTTATTTTTGCAATAACTTACAACAGCCTCTCCTAAATCATAGTCAAAAAGCAATGTGTGTGTAAAATTGAAAATTGAAAATTTACCACCATACACGTTTTCCAATTTTTTTGGCTAAAACGGTTGTATCAAAGGCATCAAAGCACTCCATATACAATACCTTGGGGTGTCAACATTTAAAAAATATACACTTTCATGGCAATAAATAAAACTGCGGTATGTGATAGGCCCCAAACTAAAGATAGACCTATCAGAAGAAATACTATCACTTTTAACTAAAATTACAAGTCACAAAATTGTAACATAACCTTCCCAAAATCCTGGCAAACCTATGTATGGGGGGCATAGGTGTACTCAGGAGGTCTTGCAGAAAACAACCTGGAGTGTTTTTTGCAATAACTTACAACAGGCTCCTCTAAATCATAGCCAAAAAGCAATGTGTGTGTAAAAATTAAAAAATACCACCACACACATTCTTCAATTTGTTTGGCTAAAACAGTTGCATTAAAGACATCAAAACACCCCATATACAATACCTTGGGGTCTCAACTTCTGAAATATATGCATGTTCATGGCGAGCAAATAAATTGGGTATGTAAAAAAGCCCCCCAAAAGAAGATAGTCAAAGAAGATATGTTAAATTTGAAAAAATTACAAACACATGTCAGAAGTTTGGCATTGCAAACCCCAAACAACCCAACAAACTTATGCATAGGTGGTATCACTGTACCCAGGAGATCTGATCAAATATCAGGGTGTTCTTTGACAGTAACACATAACAGGACCTGAGAATCCATGCCTAAAATACGTGTGTGTGAAAAATAACACAAAATAATGACTACCCAAATGTTTGACAAAGACTGGTGGTCTCGGAAAGGTGGTGATGGAAAGTGTTAAAATACCAGCATTTCAAAAACCCTAGGGTGTCTACTTTTCAAAAATATATGGTTTGATGGGGATAAATTACATTGGCCGGCTTCAGAAATGACCCAAATAGGACATGGGTGCATGATGATAGATGTGAAAATTCCAAGTTGGAAAATTGGAATGCGCCCCCTAAAAATAAGGCCTTTTAGCCCCCCGAGAACCCAACAAACCTATTCATGGGTGGTATCACTGTACTCAGGAGATGTTGTTGAACACACATTGTGGTGTTTTTTTGCAGTAACACATAACAGGAACTAAGAATCCATGCTAAAGTACAATGTGTGTGAAAAATAACACAAAATAATGACTACCCAAAAGTTTGACAAAGATTGGTGGTTGAATTTGTGCATGGAAAGTGTTAAAATACCAGCATTTCAAATACCCTAGGGTGTCTACTTTTTTAAAATATATGGTTTGATGGGGTAAATTGCATTGTCTGGCTTCAGAAATGTCCTAAAAAGGACATGGGTGCATGATGACAGATGTGAAAATTCCAAGTTGGAAAACTGGAATGTGCCCCCTAAAAATAAGGCCTTTTAGCCCCCTGAGAACCCAAAAAAACTATTCATGGGTGGTATCACTGTACTCGGGAGATGTTGTTTAACACATATTGAGGTGTTTTATTGCTGTAACACATAACAGGAACAAAAAATCCATGCCTAAATTACAATGTGTGTGAAAAATAACACAAAGTAATGACTACCCAAAAGTTTGACAAAGACTGGTGGTTGAATTAGTGCATGGAAAGTGTTAAAATACCAGCATTTCAAATACCCTAGGGTATCTACTTTTCAAAAGTATATGTTTTGATGGGGGTAAATTACATTGGCCGGCTTCAGAAATTACCCAAATAGGACATGGGTGCATGATGACAGATGTGAAAATTCCAAGTTGGAAAACTGGAATGTGGCCCCTAAAAATAAGGCATTTTAGCCCCCGCAGGGAATGTTGTTGAACACATATTGAGGTAATTTTTTTGCAGTAACACATAACAGTAACTAAAAAAATCCATGCCTAAAGTATAATGTGTGATAAAAATAACACAAAAACAACTAAAAGTTACCCTTAACATTCTCAGTAAATGTCATATTTTGTAAAAAAAAATCACCATTTTTTTTTCTTTCAAACTTTGGCATAGATTGGTGGTAAAATGGTTGCATGAAAAGAGTCAAAATACCCCAGGTTTAATTCCTTAGGCCTAGATTTAGAGTTGGGCGGTAGCCGTGAAAACCAGCGTTAGAGGCTCCTAACGCTGGTTGTGGGCTACCGCCGGTATTTGGAGTCAGTCAGGAAAGGGTCTAACGCTCACTTTCCAGCCGCGACTTTTCCATACCGCAGATCCCCTTACGTCAATTGCGTATCCTATCTTTTCAATGGGATCTTTCTAACTCCGGTATTTAGAGTCGTGGCTGAAGTGAGCGTTAGAAATCTAACGACAAAACTCCAGCCGCAGAAAAAAGTCAGTAGTTAAGAGCTTTCTGGGCTAACGCCGGTTTATAAAGCTCTTAACTACTGTGCTCTAAAGTACACTAACACCCATAAACTACCTATGTACCCCTAAACCGAGGTCCCCCCACATCGCCGCCACTCGATTACATTTTTTTAACCCCTAATCTGCCGACCGCCACCTACGTTATCCTTATGTATCCCTAATCTGCTGCCCCTAACACCGCCGACCCCTATATTATATTTATTAACCCCTAATCTGCACCCCTCAAAGTCGCCTCCACCTGCCAACACTTATTAACCCCTAATCTGCCGAGCGGACCGCATCGCTACTATAATAAAGTTATTAACCCCTAATCCGCCTCACTCCCGCCTCAATAACCCTATAATAAATAGTATTAACCTCTAATCTGCCCTCCCTAACATCGCTGACACCTAACTTCAATTATTAACCCCTAATCTGCCGACCGAATCTCGCCGCTACTGTAATAAATGGATTAACCCCTAAAGCTAAGTCTAACCCTAACCCTAACACCCCCCTAAGTTAAATATAATTTAAATCTAACAAAATAAATTAACTCTTATTAAATAAATTAATCCTATTTAAAGCTAAATACTTACCTGTAAAATAAACCCTAATATAGCTACAATATAAATTATAATTATATTATAGCTATTTTAGGATTAATATTTATTTTACAGGTAACTTTGTATTTATTTTAACCAGGTACAATAGCTATTAAATAGTTAAGAACTATTTAATAACTAAAATAGTTAAAATAATTACAAAATTACCTGTAAAATAAATCCTAACCTAAGTTACAATTAAACCTAACACTACACTATCAATAAATAAATTAAATAAAATACCTACAATTACCTACAATTAAACCTAACACTACACTATCAATACATTAATTAAATACAATACCTACAAATATCTACAATTAAATAAACTAACTAAAGTACAAAAAATAAAAAAGAACTAAGTTACAAAAAATAAAAAAATATTTACAAACATTAGAAAAATATTACAACAATTTTAAACTAATTACACCTACTCTAAGCCCCCTAATGAAATTACAAAGCCCCCCAAAATAAAAAAATGCCCTACCCTATTCTAAATTACAAAAGTTCAAAGCTCTTTTACCTTACCAGCCCGGAACAGGGCCCTTTGCGGGGCATGCCCCAAGAAATTCAGCTCTTTTGCCTGTAAAAAAACACATACAATACCCCCCCCAACATTACAACCCACCACCCACATACCCCTAATCTAACCCAAACCCCCCTTAAATAAACCTAACACTAAGCCCCTGAAGATCTTCCTACCTTATCTTCACCTCACCGGGTATCACCGATCGGTCCTAGCTCCAAAATCTTCATCCAACCCAAGCGGGGGCTAGACATCCATCATCCGGCGGCTGAAGAGGTCCAGAAGAGGCTCCAAGGTCTTCATCCTATCCGGGAAGAAGAGGCGATCCAGACCGGCAACCATCTTGATCCAAGCGGCATCTTCTATCTTCATCCGATGAGGAACGGCTCCATCGTGAAGACCTCCAGCGCGGATCAATCTTCTTCCGACGACGTTCAACTGAAGAATGACGGTTCCTTTAAGGGACGTCATCCAAGATGGCGTCCCTCGAATTCCGATTGGCTGATAGGATTCTATCAGCCAATCGGAATTAAGGTAGGAAAATTCTGATTGGCTGATGGAATCAGCCAATCAGAATCAAGTTCAATCCGATTTGTTGATCCGATCAGCCAATCAGATTGAGCTCGCATTCTATTGGCTGTTCCGATCAGCCAATCGGATTGAACTTGATTCTGATTGGCTGATTCCATCAGCCAATCAGAATTTTCCTACCTTAGTTCCGATTGGCTGATAGAATCCTATCAGCCAATCGGAAATTCGAGGGACGCCATCTTGGATGACGTCCCTTAAAGGAACCGTCATTCTTCAGTTGGACGTCGTCGGAAGAAGATTGATCCGCGCTGGAGGTCTTCACGATGGAGCCGTTCCTCATCGGATGAAGATAGAAGATGCCGCTTGGATTAAGATGGTTGCCGGTCTGGATTGCCTCTTCTTCCCGGATAGGATGAAGACCTTGGAGCCTCTTCTGGACCTCTTCAGCCGCCGGATGATGGATGTCTAGCCCCCGCTTGGGTTGGATGAAGATTTTGGAGCCAGGACCGATCGGTGATACCCGGTGAGGTGAAGATAAGGTAGGAAGATCTTTAGGGGCTTAGTGTTAGGTTTATTTAAGGGGGGTTTGGGTTAGATTAGGGGTATGTGGGTGGTGGGTTGTAATGTTGGGGGGGGGTATTGTATGTGTTTTTTTACAGGTAAAAGAGCTGAATTTCTTGGGGCATGCCCCGCAAAGGGCCCTGTTCAGGGCTGGTAAGGTAAAAGAGCTTTGAACTTTTGTAATTTAGAATAGGGTAGGGCATTTTTTTATTTTGGGGGGCTTTGTAATTTCATTAGGGGGCTTAGAGTAGGTGTAATTAGTTTAAAATTGTTGTAATATTTTTCTAATGTTTGTAAATATTTTTTGTAACTTAGTTCTTTTTTATTTTTTGTACTTTAGTTAGTTTATTTAATTGTAGTTATTTGTAGGTATTGTATTTAATTAATGTATTGATAGTGTAGTGTTAGGTTTAATTGTAGGTAATTGTAGGTATTTTATTTAATTTATTTATTGATAGTGTAGTGTTAGGTTTAATTGTAACTTAGGTTAGGATTTATTTTACAGGTAATTTTGTAATTATTTTAACTATTTTAGCTATTAAATAGTTCTTAACTATTTAATAGCTATTGTGCCTGGTTAAAATAAATACAAAGTTGCCTGTAAAATAAATATTAATCCTAAAATAGCTATAATATAATTATAATTTATATTGTAGCTATATTAGGGTTTATTTTACAGGTAAGTATTTAGCTTTAAATAGGAATAATTTATTTAATAAGAGTTAATTTATTTCGTTAGATTTAAATTATATTTAATTTAGGGGGGTGTTAGGGTTAAAGTTAGACTTAGCTTTAGGGGTTAATAAATTTATTAGAGTAGCGGTGAGCTCCTGTCGGCAGATTAAGGGTTAATACTTGAAGTTAGGTGCCGGCAATGTTAGGGAGGGCAGATTAGGGGTTAATACTATTTATTATAGGGTTATTGAGGCGGGAGTGAGGCGGATTAGGGGTTAATACATTTATTATAGTAGCGCTCAGGTCCGGTCGGCAGATTAGGGGTTAATAAGTGTAGTTAGGTGGAGGCGACGTTGGGGGCGGCAGATTAGGGGTTAATAAATATAATATAGGGGTCAGCGATGTTAGGGCAGCAGATTAGGGGTACATAGGGATAATGTAGGTGGCGGGGGTGTACGGAGCGGCAGATTAGGGGTTAAAAATAATATGCAGGTGTCAGCGATAGCGGGGGCGGCAGATTAGGGGTTAATAAATGTAAGGTTAGGGGTGTTTAGACTCGGGGTACATGTTAGAGTGTTAGGTGCAGACGTAGGAAGTGTTTCCACATAGAAATAAAGAAAAATGTTGCCCTGCGCTAAGGAAAAGGCACCAATAGACCAAGGGAAAAAATGGAGACCCCTATCTCCACAACCAAAAACAGAAAATTTGTATTTTGAAAATCGTGTCCCAGATGGAACCAGATATTTCAAAAGACCTTGGCGCTGCAAAACATTGCAGCTGAAACTAGTGATTGGATAAACCGTGACAATAGTCAAATGTTTAAAATATGAAACCTTTGGCCTCAGTAATGAGATAACTTGTTTTAAAAGAATACAATGTGAATTTATTTATACAATATTAAACGTAAATTAAAAAAGCTGATCAGCAAAAGAGCAATAAAATAATTGTAGCAATTAAATAGTAAGAATGTAACAATCAAACTAACTTGACACAATATAGCAACACACAATATGGCACTATAGCAGATGTCAGTGTAGCATCAAAAATAACAAAACAACCCTGGAGCTGATATGCGAAACAAATGTTGAAGGTCCGGAATAAGAGTGAGCGGTCGAGATCCCCAGCTGATTCCTTGAGAAGCAGAGTGAGGCTGGAACGACAAACGGATCCAAATCATACACAAGCAGAAAACCAAACAAAAGGTGTTCACTTTTACTTACACCGTGTCTTGGTTGCTGCTGCGCCGATGGGTCCCTTTTAGCAAGCTGTAGCAGAGCCGGATAAGCCTTTGGAACAATACCAGATTTTTCAAAGATACTCCGCTGAAAGTTGCAGTTAACACAGAAGCCGGTCTGTGTAGGTAATGTTACGTCAGGTGGCGTGGAGTGGGAGGAGCAACGCGTTTCAGCCCGGTCAGGGCCTTTGTCAAGCTCCAGAAAGGTGTAATACAGGGCTTTTTAAACCTGTATTAGCTGTGCTCATTGGTTGGATATCGCAAATGGGAGTGCCTTATGCATAAGAGACATAATGGTAACAGTTGCGCCATATACAGATTAATAATTAATCACTGTGCAATATCGATACAATATATAATATGATGATACAAGGAATAAAAATATAGACATCTTAAACTTTATGCCATACGATAGTTAACATTTGGTTATATTAAAATTATTCTCTCTGTTACTGAGACCAAGTGACCCATAAAGTGAGAAATATAGAATAAGTTTAGAATAAGTTTTCTTTCTTCGTGCAAGATGGTGACATACAGCACTGAACATCCAATCTGTTAGATTGATAGTTAATAGAAAAAATAATAGTAGCAATATATTAGTGCCATCAAAAAATATATATTTTTTGGGGAATGGTGACATAGAAAATCCCTAAAAAAGTTTTTTTTAAAAATTCCATAAAAAATAAAAAATAATAAATAATAAATAATAATTTTTTTCATAAAAAAGTGATTTCATAAGGAATAAAAAAGGTTATAAGAACAGAAAGTCTTAATCCCTAAGATAACACCCTATATCGAAGTCAATGTTTAAACCATTGGGTTGTAAAGTTTTTAAATTAAAAATCCAATTTGTTTCTTTTTTAATAAGCTGGGACTGTATGTTTCCGCCCCTCCAATTATTTTTAACTTTTTCTATTCCTATGAACGAGAAGTATGCAAGATTGCCATTGTTACATGCCGCGAAATGTTTTGGCACTGGAAGGTCTTTATTCCTATCGGAATCATGATTTTCAATTGACCATATGTGCTCACGTATACGGTCACGTAGCGGTCTTTCGGACTCGCCTATATACTGCTTGCCACAACGACACTGTATTAAATAAATAACAAATCTGTCAGAGCACCTAATGGTATCCTTTATTTTATATGATTTTCCCGTGATGTTAGAGGTAAAATCCTTCTGTTTTTTAGAATGTTTACATGATTTACATGTTAAACAAGGAAAAAAGCCATTTATTTTTTTACCTGTTAAATCGATCTGTGATTGGGTTTTGTTTTTATATTTTTTATTTTCAGTGGGGGCCAAAATAGTTTTCAAATTACGGGCCTTTTTATAAACAATTTGTGGTTTAGATGGTAATATTGGACCTAGTTGTTCATCATTTTTAAGAATACCCCAGTGTTTATTTAATATTTTCTCAACTAGATATTTGTTACTGCAGTAGTCAGTAATAAATGGGATAAAAGTGTGGTCATTTTTTCTTTGTGGCTTTCTATTAAGGGATCTTGTACTATTTTGTACTAGTTCTTGTCTGTTGACGTCTCTCACTTCCCCCCGTATTTTTTCTATCTTGTTTTTATCATAACCTCTCTCTAAAAATTTTTTTGTGAGTATATCTGATTGAGTTTCAAAATCTGACAGGTTAGAACAGTTTTTTTTTAACACGTAGAAATTGGCCTTTTGGAATATTTTCTATCCATCTTGGGTGATGGCAACTAGTGTAGTGAATATAACTGTTGGCATCTACACTTTTAAAGTGTATTTTGGATAGAATTTTATGGTTTTCATGGAATAGTTCTAAGTCTAAGAAACTTATCTTATGTCTACTTTTTTCACATGTGAATTTAAGATTTAGTTCATTATTGTTCATTGATGAAACAAATTCCTCTAATAGCTGTTCGTTGCCTCTCCAAATAATGAGGATATCGTCTATGTAACGATTATATGACACCAGGTTTGCTCCAAATCTAGTGTTCACTAGGAACGACTCTTCCCAATGTCCCATAAACAAATTTGCATAACTTGGAGCAAACCTGATGCCCATAGCCGTTCCTCTTTCTTGGTTGTAGAATTGGTGATTATAATTAAAAAAATTATGTGTCAAAATGAATTCAATTGATTTCAACAAAAATTCCCTTTGTTCACTCTTTATCGTATTATCATTATCTAAAAAGTGTTTGGTGGCTCGTAAGCCATCTGTATGATTGATGCAGGTGTATAGAGATGTAACATCACACGTGACAAGAAGAAAATCCTCTTGCCACGGGATGTTTTCTATTACTTTTAGTACGTCTGTGGAGTCTTTTAAGTAAGAATGGAGAGATCTAACATATTTTTGAAGAAAGATGTCTAAATATTCGGAAAGATTGGCTGTAAGCGACCCTATTCCCGATATAATGGGCCTGCCGGGTGGGTTTGTCAGGGATTTGTGAATCTTGGGTAGACAATATAGTAATGGAATTTTTGGAAACTTGGGAAGCAAATAGTTCTTTTCTTTTGCATTAAGTATTCCCTTATCAGAGGCTTCATTCAACAGATTTATCAATTCATTAGTATATTTTTTAGTTGGATCATTGGATAATTTTTTATAGGTGTTTTCATCTTTGAGGATATTTTCACATATAGAGTAATAATCTATGGCATCCAGGACCACTATACCCCCACCCTTATCTGCGGGCTTTATTATTAGATCTTCACTTTCTATTTTGGCCCCCACTGAAAATAAAAAATATAAAAACAAAACCCAATCACAGATCGATTTAACAGGTAAAAAAATAAATGGCTTTTTTCCTTGTTTAACATGTAAATCATGTAAACATTCTAAAAAACAGAAGGATTTTACCTCTAACATCACGGGAAAATCATATAAAATAAAGGATACCATTAGGTGCTCTGACAGATTTGTTATTTATTTAATACAGTGTCGTTGTGGCAAGCAGTATATAGGCGAGTCCGAAAGACCGCTACGTGACCGTATACGTGAGCACATATGGTCAATTGAAAATCATGATTCCGATAGGAATAAAGACCTTCCAGTGCCAAAACATTTCGCGGCATGTAACAATGGCAATCTTGCATACTTCTCGTTCATAGGAATAGAAAAAGTTAAAAATAATTGGAGGGGCGGAAACATACAGTCCCAGCTTATTAAAAAAGAAACAAATTGGATTTTTAATTTAAAAACTTTACAACCCAATGGTTTAAACATTGACTTCGATATAGGGTGTTATCTTAGGGATTAAGACTTTCTGTTCTTATAACCTTTTTTATTCCTTATGAAATCACTTTTTTATGAAAAAAATTATTATTTATTATTTATTATTTATTATTTTTTATTTTTTATGGAATTTTTAAAAAAAACTTTTTTAGGGATTTTCTATGTCACCATTCCCCAAAAAATATATATTTTTTGATGGCACTAATATATTGCTACTATTATTTTTTCTATTAACTATCAATCTAACAGATTGGATGTTCAGTGCTGTATGTCACCATCTTGCACGAAGAAAGAAAACTTATTCTAAACTTATTCTATATTTCTCACTTTATGGGTCACTTGGTCTCAGTAACAGAGAGAATAATTTTAATATAACCAAATGTTAACTATCGTATGGCATAAAGTTTAAGATGTCTATATTTTTATTCCTTGTATCATCATATTATATATTGTATCGATATTGCACAGTGATTAATTATTAATCTGTATATGGCGCAACTGTTACCATTATGTCTCTTATGCATAAGGCACTCCCATTTGCGATATCCAACCAATGAGCACAGCTAATACAGGTTTAAAAAGCCCTGTATTACACCTTTCTGGAGCTTGACAAAGGCCCTGACCGGGCTGAAACGCGTTGCTCCTCCCACTCCACGCCACCTGACGTAACATTACCTACACAGACCGGCTTCTGTGTTAACTGCAACTTTCAGCGGAGTATCTTTGAAAAATCTGGTATTGTTCCAAAGGCTTATCCGGCTCTGCTACAGCTTGCTAAAAGGGACCCATCGGCGCAGCAGCAACCAAGACACGGTGTAAGTAAAAGTGAACACCTTTTGTTTGGTTTTCTGCTTGTGTATGATTTGGATCCGTTTGTCGTTCCAGCCTCACTCTGCTTCTCAAGGAATCAGCTGGGGATCTCGACCGCTCACTCTTATTCCGGACCTTCAACATTTGTTTCGCATATCAGCTCCAGGGTTGTTTTGTTATTTTTGATGCTACACTGACATCTGCTATAGTGCCATATTGTGTGTTGCTATATTGTGTCAAGTTAGTTTGATTGTTACATTCTTACTATTTAATTGCTACAATTATTTTATTCCACATAGAAAACAATGGGGCTGCGTTAGGAGCTGAAGGCGGCTTTTTTGCAGGTGTTAGGTTTTTTTTCAGCTCAAACAGCCCCATTGTTTTCTATGGGGATATCGTGCACGAGCACCTTTTTGAAGCTGGCCGCGTCCGTAAGCACCGCTGGTATCGAGAGTTGAAGTTGCGGTAAATATGCTATACGCTCCTTTTTTGGAGCCTAACGCAGCCCTTCAGAGAACTCTCAATACCAGCGGTATTTAAAAGGTGCGGCCAGAAAAAAGCCAGGGTAGCTAACGCACCCCTTTGGCCGCAGAACTCTAAATCTAGGCGTTAGGTTGTCTAATTTTCAAAAATATATACATGTGAAGGGTTATTCAGGGATTCTTGACAGATATCAGTGTTTCAATGAAACTATTGCTAATTTTGAAAAAAATAAATGAGTTTGAAATAGCAAAATGCTACTTGTACTTATTGCCCTATAACATGAGAAAAAAAGAACATGTAAACGTTGAGTATTTCTAAACTCAGGACAAAATTTAGAAACTATTTAGCATGGGAGTTTTATGGTAATTGTAGATGTGTAACAGATTTTGGGGGTCAAAGTTAGAAAAAGTGTGTTTTTTCCATTTTTTCATCATATTTTATAAAAAAATTATAGTAAATTATAAGATATGATGAAAATAATGATATCTTTAGAAAGTCCATTTAATGGCGAGAAAAACAGTATATAATATGTGTGGGTACAGTAAATGAGTAAGAGGAAAATTAACGCTAAACACAAACACCACAGAAATGTAAAAATAGCCTTGGTCCCAAACGGTCAACAAATGGAAAAGTGGTCTGGTCACTAAGGGGTTAAGAGAGAGAGATGTGTGTATTTTTTATTAGCCAGTTAGATTTTGTTTTACCTTTTTTTGACACGGTAATCTATGCAAACAATTCTGATCTACTTTTTCTACCTTTTCTTTTTTAGGTGCGATTTTTATTTTTATTTTCTTTTTCAGGTGCGATTTTTATTTTAATTTTTATATTTTGCTATGCATATGTGACTTTGGACATTTGGTTTTCTGCTGTGCATATGTGAATTTGGACATTTACTTTCTTTTATACCTTTGGCATTAAGTGTGCTAGAGTATTTTTTTGGAGTTTTATATATATTTTGTTGGAGTTTTGCATTTGTGGAATTTGTCACACTTTTTTTGGATTTGATCATTTCCAACACATTTTTTCACATTATTCATCTGCCTTACTTTTTTCCATTTTTCCACTGTTTTTTATCATTTGTGTTTTGGATTTGAATTTATATACACACATTCCCTACCAGCACATCTTCACGACACCTGGAGGACACCTTGACAGACTCATATGGAACTTGTATCATGACTGTACCTATTGCAACAGTGTTATTTGGAAGCTCCACACTCCCAATTTGAGTGGCTTTCAATCCAGTTTTTCTTTTTTCTTGCTTTTTTTGTTAACCATTTGTGGAGCGTTCTACCACTTGTTCTGTTATTTTGGATTGTGGATTGTTTCTACACTTTTTATTTATATTTCATTTATATTTCTTCACACATTTTATCACACACCAGCTTTTTCCTTTTATATCCACCTCATTGACCTGCATTTGAGATCACCTTGAAGTCCACATAGCGTGTGCTTCATCACGTTTGTTTACACTACCGTATTTACCTTCTTTTCATGAAGCTGTAACTTTGGTTTTTATCACACATTGGTTTGTTATTGCATACACCAATAGTTAGATATCCTTTGTATATCCTGTATATCGTGAGTCAGGGATCCACGCTAACGCTAACCTTTTTATATGTGATTTTTATATGCGATTGTTTATATTGTATTAAAGCTGTTTTACTTCCTTGAGCCACTAGCCTTTTTAGCTGTTTAGCGCTTACTTTCACCCCCCATCTTCAAATCCGATCTACCGCAGCTTGAGGCAGTGCTCCAAGACCAGTTCACAGAGGTAGAAAAGTGGATCTCAAAAAACAAACTCTTCCTAAACACTGGCAAAACTGTCACAATGATCTTTGGAATGGGACCTAAACTACACAAACTACAAAATTCCCATCTATGCATCAAAACAAAATCAAATTGCACACTGACCCCAGTCCCCTCTTTCAAATACTTGGGTATGTTGTTAGACCCAAATCTATCTATAGGCCCCCACATAGAAAAACTGGCATCTAAGCTTTATCCAAAACTAGGTGCCCTGTACAGAAACAAACCCTTCCTCAGCCCTACTGTAAAGGAAAAGATTGTACAGCAAATGCTGATGCCAATCGTGGATTATGGGGATGTAGTATATGCACCTGCACCGCAAACTCACCTTAATAAACTTAATACATTGTATAACGTGTTCTGCCGCTTTGTGCTACAATGTAACTACAGGACCCACCATTGTGACATGCTAAAAGAACTAAACTGGCTGTCGCTGGAATCCAGACGCACCCTCCATCTTTCCTGCCTTGTGTTTAAAAGCTTTTCTGGGAAGCTCCCACCCTACCTGAGCAGAATGCTCTCACCGGTTATTCCCACCTCCTATAACCTCCAATCCAGTACCAGCACATTATTTAGCTTGCCTCAATACAAAAAGAAAGCAGCTAGATGCTCCTTTTCCTACAGAGCACCACAATTATGGAACAACCTCCCGCACACTTTCAAACCTTCCCCAAGCCTAATATACTTTAAGAGATCCCTCTCTACATATCTCAAAACAGAATGCACCTGTCATGGTTGATTATATATTTCCTACCTGTTATATGTTAAATTTTTGTGCATATATTGTGTATTATTATTGTTTTTGTATTTTATTGTACCCATTGTATCAATGCAATGTTTTGTGGACCCAGGACATACTTGAAAACGAGAGAAATCTCAATGTACCTTCCTGGTAAAATATTTTATAAATAAATAAATAAATAAATAATGTATATACATATATACACGCACATATATATACGCACACACACACACACACATATACAGGGAGTGCAGAATTATTAGGCAAATTAGTATTTTGACCACATCATCCTCTTTATGCATGTTGTCTTACTCCAAGCTGTATAGGCTCGAAAGCCTACTACCAATTAAGCATATTAGGTGATGTGCATCTCTGTAATGAGAAGGGGTGTGGTCTAATGACATTAACACCCTATATCAGGTGTGCATAATTATTAGGCAACTTCCTTTCCTTTGGCAAAATGGGTCAAAAAAAGGACTTGACAGGCTCAGAAAAGTCAAAAATAGTGAGATATCTTGCAGAGGGATGCAGCACTCTTAAAATTGCAAAGCTTCTGAAGCGTGATCATCGAACAATCAAGCGTTTCATTCAAAATAGTCAACAGGGTCGCAAGAAGCGTGTGGAAAAACCAAGGCGCAAAATAACTGCCCATGAACTGAGAAAAGTCAAGCGTGCAGCTGCCAAGATGCCACTTGCCACCAGTTTGGCCATATTTCAGAGCTGCAACATCACTGGAGTGCCCAAAAGCACAAGGTGTGCAATACTCAGAGACATGGCCAAGGTAAGAAAGGCTGAAAGACGACCACCACTGAACAAGACACACAAGCTGAAACGTCAAGACTGGGCCAAGAAATATCTCAAGACCGATTTTTTTAAGGTTTTATGGACTTATGAAATGAGAGTGAGTCTTGATGGGCCAGATGGATGGGCCCGTGGCTGGATTGGTAAAGGGCAGAGAGCTCCAGTCCGACTCAGACGCCAGCAAGGTGGAGGTGGAGTACTGGTTTGGGCTGGTATCATCAAAGATGAGCTTGTGGGGCCTTTTCGGGTTGAGGATGGAGTCAAGCTCAACTCCCAGTCCTACTGACAGTTTCTGGAAGACACCTTCTTCAAGCAGTGGTACAGGAAGAAGTCTGCATCCTTCAAGAAAAACATGATTTTCATGCAGGACAATGCTCCATCACACGCGTCCAAGTACTCCACAGCGTGGCTGGCAAGAAAGGGTATAAAAGAAGAAAATCTAATGACATGGCCTCCTTGTTCACCTGATCTGAACCCCATTGAGAACCTGTGGTCCATCATCAAATGTGAGATTTACAAGGAGGGAAAACAGTACACCTCTCTGAACAGTGTCTGGGAGGCTGTGGTTGCTGCTGCACGCAATGTTGATAGTGAACAGATCAAAACACTCACAGAATCCATGGATGGCAGGCTTTTGAGTGTCCTTGCAAAGGAAGGTGGCTATATTGGTCACTGATTTGTTTTTGTTTTGTTTTTGAATGTCAGAAATGTATATTTGTGAATGTTGAGATGTTATATTGGTTTAACTGGTAAAAATAAATAATTGAAATGGGTATATATTTTTTTTTGTTAAGTTGCCTAATAATTATGAACAGTAATAGTCACCTGCACACACAGATATCCCCCTAAAATAGCTATAACTAAAAACAAACTAAAAACTACTTCCAAAACTATTCAGCTTTGATATTAATGAGTTTTTTGGGTTCATTGAGAACATGGTTGTTGTTCAATAATAAAATTAATCCTCAAAAATACAACTTGCCTAATAATTCTGCACTCCCTGTTTATATATATATATATATATATATATATATATATATATATATATATATACTGTATATATACACACATTCACATATTTAGCTATATATATATATACACCTTTCCAGTCAAACACCTTGTCATATACCATATACCTATTAACTATTACAATTTTTTTTATATTTATATGAATAATTTTTATCAGATAGTTTTTATATGAGTGTAACACTTTAATGTACTTATGTTGTGCTTGGTGCAACTTTTTTTTGCCCCTTACACGTTATGCTAGGTCTTCACTCGCATTAACCTGATGAGCTTTCAAGTGTCCAAGTTTACTTTCAACTTGTAATATATGCGCCAGTTAGCACAGTCGTGATATTGCTCATCGAGACCTGCACCAACCTTAGCGTGCCACTTGCAATCTAGACCCCTATGTCTTTGGTACTGATTATTTTTGAAGAGCTGCCATACTTATACATTTTATTTCTTCCATGCACTTTGGATATATAAGCTAGTCAGATCACGCCCCCTTGTGGCTGACACTATTCAGTTCACACAAACAAGCTACAGCGCATACATTACATTTTCCCTTCTATTTGATCTATAAACTGATTTTCAGATGTCGCTACAAAACTCTAGACGTTCCCTTAAAGGGACACTGAATCCAATTTTTTTCTTTCATGATTCAAATAGAGCATGACAATTTAAGCAACTTTCTAATTTACTCCTATTATCAAGTTTTCTTCGTTCCCTTGCTATCTTTATTTTCAAAGCAGAAATATAAATCTTAGCAGCCAGCCTAATTTAGGTTCAGCAACATGGATAGCGCTTGATTATTGGAGGCTTACATTTACCCACCAATAAGCAAGCATTACCCAGGTTCTCAACCAAAAATGGGCCGGCTCCTATGCATCACATTCCTGCTTTTTAAATAAAGATAGCAAGACAACGAAGACACATTGATAATAGGAGTAAATTAGAAAGTTGCTTAAAATTGCAAGCTCTCTCTGAATCATGAAAAAAAAATTTTTGGTTTAGTTTCCCTTTATTAAAGCTTAATATAATATAATATAGTTACAAATTTAGCACATACAGCTAAATGTATAAAAGTATACAAATGACAAGAATTAGTAACAAAACACTATGGGGTTGATCAACATCCTTTAGAAAAGCTTTTCTAATGATTTATCTACACAAATACTTATAGATATTAATGGGGAAGTTTGTAGTAAAATCATTAGATAAACTTATTAAAGGCTTGTGATTGACCCCCAGCTTATATACAGCACATATGCACAACATCTATGATCAATGCAAAAAGTAAAACAAAATACATAAAAGCTAACAATGACAGCAATTTGTTAATAATGATAATGTAAACCTTAATGACGTATAATACAAAAAAACAGGCACTTATAAATGGTTCTAATTTTATGTCCTCGGTTAGACAATATAACCTTCAGGCTACTAACACACCTTAAATAATACAGATTGTTGTAGAATACTTTAAAAATCTTTATTGCTTTAAAATCCCATGAGCACAGAACGAGAAATCATTTTGATACGCTGCATACCGTCAGCTGATATTTAGCAATCACAATCAAATGTCCTAATATTTGAATTAAAAGTAAAGCAAACAACAAAAGGTTTGACTAGCTGTAAAATCTCTGGCCCTGAAACATTACCTGCTGAGCATTACAAAATCTAAATGTCCAATTTTCACTACTTCTGTTTACATTACTCCCGTTCTAAGCAATGTAGGTATTCAAAGAATTCCAACTCTTACAGATTGATACCTCTAATTGATAGAAAAGGGAAAACTGAAATTTGCACGGTTGCATTTCAATTTTAAATAGAAACATTTTTATTATCTACATAAGACACGTCTAGATAACATTATGCTCACTCCTTTGATTTTGCCTAGGAGTCAGCACTGATGGGTAAACTCTGTTTGTCAAAAGAACTAAAATAATGGGTAGTCTGCAAAGGCTTAGGTGCAAGGTAATCACAGAGGTAAAAAGTATATTAATATAACTGTGTTCGTTATGCAAAACTGGGGAATGGGCAATAAAGGGATTATCTATCTTTTTAAACAATAACATTCTGTAGTAGACTGTCCCTTTAATTTGTGTTGTACAAGCCACTGCTAACTCTCTGAGAAGGTGTAGTGGTTGAATGCTGGTGCATGGAGCACTCACACCATGGGGCCTATTTAATAATGTACGAGCGGACATGATATGATGCAGCGTATCATGTATCTGCACATCGATAAATACCAACAGCATACGCTGTCGGTATTTATCATTACACAAGCAGTTCACAAGAATAAATTGGCCACTAGCAGAGGGTGTCAATCAGCCTGATCGTATAGGATCGGGCGGATTGATGTCCTCGGCCTCAGAGCAGGCAGACCAGTTATGGAGCTGCGGTCTTTAGACTGCAGCTTCATAACTGCTGTTTCCGGCAAGTCTTAACGGCGGAAACAGGGGCATCAAGTTCCATTCGGAGCTTAATAATTCGGCCCCCATATATGCATACGTCACTGAGAAACAGTTACAACTTTTACTAGAAGCATTTTTGCTAAAGGAAATTTATAATGCAAAAATGTTTATATTAAAAAATGAAATGCCCCCATTCACATTTTAAATTTTACTTTTCTATCACTTTAATACAGACTACAAACATTTTGTGCAAATCTGCAATAGTTGTAACGAACAGGTAAATTGGGAGCACCTCTTCGCAACCACGATAAAATAGGCATAATGGACCCTTTTGCTAATATAACCTAATTCAGAACCTGTACAGTGAAACAGATGACTCTATTATTGTAAATTGCCTATTTACTTTATCTCTTACACTCAGGGCCGCCATCAGGGGGTGAATAGGGTGACTCCTGTCAGGGGCCCAGTGGGTCAGGGGGCCCCATGAGGCAAGCACAACTATTATTTAAAAATACATATATATATATTTATATATTTTTTTACATTTTGGCAGCCAGCAGAGGGCGCTACAGCAGAGTGCTATTGAGCGTGGGAAATGTCATTACAAGGAGTAAAGCATTAGCATTTGAGAGGATTTCTGAGTGTGCACTAAACCACTATGCACAGTGTGAGACAGACTTGGCACTTCAGTTTGAACAGTGTGTGCCGGACAGCAGATCACTTTCATTTGCAGAGGAGGTAGGACTTAGTAAATGTTTTTTATTTATTTGTTCAATTTCAGATTGTAACTTCAGTGTGGAAGTTGTGTGGTGGGGCCAGGGGTCCATAAAAACACATTTTTCAGCAATATGCTAAAACGCGTTGCTCCGCCCACTTTCTATTGCTCAGGTGATCCTGATTGATCTCCAGCGTCTGTGCTGCACGGGACTCTGAGAGCGGTTTGGTCTGTCTGCTGTTAGCCCTGACAAAGAGAGGAGGCATTTGCAGTTACCTTCCGGCTCGTAGAGAGAAATAGAATTCTATCAGCCAATCGGAATCTAAGGGACGCCATCTTGGATGGCGTCACTTAAAGGAACCTTCATTCATCTTTAGTCGGAAGAAGAGGATACTCCGCGTCGGATGTCTTGAAGATGGACGATGCCGTCTGGATAAAGACTTCTGCCCGTCTGGAGGACCACTTCGCCCGGCTTGGATGAAGACTTTTCCCGGCTTCGTTGAGGACTTCGGCCCGGTTGGATGAAGACTTCTGCCGCTTCCTTGAGGATGGATGTCCGGTCTTCAGAACTGTAAGTCGATCTTCAGGGGGTTAGTGTTAGGTTTTTTTAAGGGTGTATTGGGTAGGTTTTATTTTTAGGTTAGGGACTTTGGGCCGCAAAAGAGCTAAATGCCCTTTTAAGGGCAATGCCCATCCAAATGCCCTTTTCAGTGCAATGGGGAGCTTAGGTTTTTTTAGATAGTATTTTATTTGGGGAGTTGGTTGTGTGGGTGGTGGGTTTTACTGTTGGGTCGTTGTTTGTATTTTTTTTTTACAGGTAAAAGAGCTGATTACTTTGGGGCAATGCCCTGCAAAAGGCCCTTTTAAGGGCTATTGGTAGTTTAGTTTAGGATAGGGTTTTTTTATATTTTTTTGGGGGGGGCTTTTTTTATTTTGGTAGGGCTATTAGATTAGCTGTAATTAGTTTAAAAATCTTGCAATTTGTTTATTATTTTCTGTAATTTAGTGGGGGGGTTTTGTACTTTAGCTAATTTAATTAAATGTATTTAATTGTTGTTAATTTAGTTAATTTATTTAATTATAGTGTAGTGTTAGGTGTTATTGTAACTTAGGTTAGGTTTTATTTTACAGGTACTTTTGTTTTTATTTTAGCTAGGTAGTTATTAAATAGTTAATAACTATTTAATAACTATTCTACCTAGTAAAATACAAACTTGCCTGTAAAATAAAAATAAACCCTAAGCTAGCTACAATGTAACTATTAGTTATATTGTAGCTAGCTTAGTGTTTATTTTATAGGTATTTATTTTTAAATAGGAATTATTTAGTTAATGATAGGAATTTTTAGTTAGATTTATTGTAATTATATTTAAGTTAAGGGGTGTTAGGGTTAGACTTAGGTTTAGGGGTTAATACATTTAGTATAGTGGCGGCGATGTTGGGGGCGGCAGATTAGGGGTTAATAAATGTAGGTTGGTTGTGGTGATGTTAGAGATGTCAAATTAGGGGTTAATAATATTTAACTAATGTTTGCGAGGCGGGAGTGCGGCGGCTTAGGGGTTAATATGTTTATTATAGTGGAGGTGACGTTGCGGGCGGCAGATTAGGGGTTAATAAATATAATGTAGGTGTCGGCAATGTTGGGGGCAGCAGATTAGGGGTTCATACAGTGGGGCAAAAAAGTATTTAGTCAGCCACCAATTGTGCAAGTTCTCCCACATGAGAGAGGCCTGTAATTTTCATCATAGGTATACGTCAACTATGAGAGACAAAATGTGGAAACAAATCCAGACAATCACATTGTCTGATTTGGAAATAATTTATTTACAAATTATGGTGGAAAATAAGTATTTGGTCAATATCAAAAGTTCATCTCAATACTTTGTTATATATCCTTTGTTGGCAATGACAGAGGTCAAACGTTTTCTGTAAGTCTTCACAAGGTTGTCACACACTGTTGCTGGTATGTTGGCCCATTCCTGCATGCAGATCTCCTCTAGAGCAGTGATGTTTTGGGGCTGTCGCTGGGCAACACGGACTTTAAACTCCCTCCAAAGGTTTTCTATGGGGTTGAGATCTGGAGACTGTCTAGGCCACTCCAGGACCTTGAAATGCTTCTTATGAAGCCACTCCTTCATTGCCCAGACGGTGTGTTTGGGATCATTGTCATGCTGAAAGACCCAGCCACGTTTCATCTTCAATGCCCTTGCTGATAAAAGGAGGTTTGCACTCAAAATCTCACAATACTTGGCCCCATTGATTCTTTCATGTACATAGATCAGTTGTCCTGTTCCCTTTGCAGAGAAACAGCCCCAAAGCATGATGTTGCCACCCCCATGCTTCACAGTAGGTATGGTGTTCTTTGGTTGCAATTCAGCATTCTCTCTCCTCCAAACACGACGAGTTGTGTTTCTACCAAACAGTTCTACTTTGGTTTCATCTGACCATATGACATTCTCCCAATCCGCTTCTAGATCATCCAAATGCTCTCTAGCATACTTGAAATGGGCATGTACTGGCTTAAGCAGGGGGACACATCTGGCACTGCAGGATCTGAGTCCATGGCGGTGTAGTGTGTTACTGATGGTAGCCTTTGTTACGTTGGTCCCAGCTCTCTGCAGGTCATTCACTAGCCCCCCCCCCGTGTGGTTCTGGGATGTTTGCTCACCGTTCTTGTGATCATTTGGACCCCACGGGGTGAGATCTTGCGTGGAGCCCCAGATCGAGGGAGATTATCAGTGGTCTTGTATGTCTTCCATTTTCTAATTATTGCTCCCACAGTTAATTTCTTCACACCAAGCTGCTTGCCTATTGCAGATTCAGTCTTCCCAGCTTGGTGCAGCTCTACAATTTTGTTTCTGGTGTCCTTCGACAGCTCTTTGGTCTTCACCATAGTGGAGTTTGCAGAGTGTGACTGTTTGAGGTTATGGACAGGTGTCTTTTATACTGATAACAAGTTCAAACAGGTGCCATTAATACAGGTAATGAGTGGAGGACAGAGGAGCCTCTTAAAGAAGAAGATACAGGTATGTGAGAGCCAGAACTCTTGCTTGTTTGTAGGTGACCAAATACTTATTTTCCACCATAATGTGCAAATATATTCTTTTCAAATCAGACAATGTGATTGTCTGTATTTGTTTCCACATTTTGTCTCTCATAGTTGAGGTATACCTATGATGAAAATTACAGGCCTCTCTCATCTTCTTAAGTGTGAGAACTTGCACAATTGGTGGCTGACTAAATACTTTTTTGCCCCACTGTAAGTATAATGTAGGTGGCGGCGGTGTCGGGGACGGCAGATTAGGGGTTAATAAGTGTAATATTAGGGGTGTTTAGACTCGGGGTTCATGTTAGGGTGTTAGGTGTAAATATAAATTTTATTCCCCCATAGGAATCAATGAGGCTGTGTTAGTGATTTTTACGCTGCTTTTTTGCAGGTATTAGACTTTTTCTCAGTCGGCTCTCCTATGGGGAAATCGTGCACGAGCACGTATGACCAGCTCACCGCTGACTTAAGCAGCGCTAGTAATGGAGTGCAGTAAGGAGCAAAATTTTGCTCAATGCTCACTCCTTGCCTTTTAACGCCGGGTTTGCAAAAAAACCCGTAATACCAGCGCTGCAGGTAAGTGAGCAGTGAGAGAAAACTGCTTGTTAGCACCGCATAGCCACTAACGCAAAACTCGTAATCTAGCCGTATGTTTGTTCCTCAATACACAAATGGTAGGTGCCCAGACATGATTTTTTTTATTTATATATAGATTTGAATTACATTCCAGTTTATTGCCCCTTTATGCAAGGACTTTCCAGATGACAGGAGGCATTTTATCTAAAATTTTTACATCTGCATAACATGTTATACTCTCAGGCTTAGATTGCTCAGTGTTTGAAATGAGACAGGTTAACTTAACACTGTTCAGTTTATACTACAGCTGACTTAATTTTGAAATACATAAAAACATGCCTAAATCCTGCATTTAACCAGATTTAAAGGTATGAGACCTAGTGCCACAGCTTATGGGTCCTCCAAGACCATATATTGTACAGCAATTTAAAAATCCATAAGTAAAGCTGCCAGATGGGAACATTTGTACACCAGATTTGAAGTGGTGCTCTTGGTTGGGGAAAATGGGGGGTACCCCAAACATATGTCAACCTTTCAAAAGTACTTTTCTTCATCTACCCATTCTGACAGATCAATAATGTACAATTTTGAATTCACAGAAGTATTTTTGTTTGCACATTTACAAATATGATTCTTTAAAAAGTGATCTCTTAATTTATGCTATTTTTTTTATCATGCATGTCACACACTGTTGATTTAGCAAACATTTTACCTTCTGTGAGTGTTTCTGTGGGTGTCTGTGTTTATGTCTTTGTGCTTTTGTTGGTGTCTATGAGTGTCTGTCTTTGTGCATTTTCTGTATATGTCTCTGTGAGGGTGTGTGTGTGTGTGTATGTCTTTGTGTGTTTTCTGTGGGTGTCTCTGTGTGTGTGTGTATGTATGTCTTTGTGTGTTTTCTGTGGGTTTCTCTCTTTTGCTCTCTCTCTCCACTCTCTTTTGCATTCTCTCTCTCCCTTCTCTCTACCACCTCTCTTTTGCGCACTCTCTCTCCTCTCTTTTGTGCTCTCCCCCTCTCTTTTGTGCTCTCCCCCATGTCTTTTGCTCTCTCTCTCCCCCTCTCTTTGGCACTCTCTCTCTCCCCCTCCTCTCTTTCCCCCCCTCTCTTTTGCGCTCTCACTCTCTCCCCTCTTTTGCGCTCTCCCCCCTCTCTTTGGCTCTCTCTCCCCTCTATTTTGCTCTCTCTCCCCTTTCTCCCCCTCTCTTTTGCTGTCTCCCTCTCTTTTGCTCTCTATATCTCCCCTATTTTGCTCTCTCTCTCCCCCCTTTCTTTTGCTCTCCCTCCCCCTCTCTCTTTTGCTGTCTCTCTCCCTCTCTCTCTACCCCCCCCCCCTCTTTTGCTCTCTCTCTATCCCCTCTCTTTTGAACGTTCTCTCTCCCGTCGGTACGACCCCGCCCGGGCCCGCCCATGTCACAACCGGCCCCGCCCACGACACGCCTGGCCCTGCCCGCGTCACGCCCACCCCCGTTTCCATCACGCATTGTTGGTCCAGGCCCAGATGCCAGGAGGTCAGTGTGTTGAAGGCCAGGTGTGTTTGCCCTCGCGCTGTCTCTACTGCGCATGACAACTTTGGACAAACACACTTGGCCTTTTATATTATAGGATATATACAGTATCTCTCAAAAGTGTGTACACCCCTCACATTTTTGTAAATATTTTATTATATCTTTTCATGTGACAACATTGAAGAAATGACACGTTGCTGCAATGTAAAGTAGTGAGTGTACTGCCTGTATAACAGTGTAAATGTGCTGTCCCATCAAAATAACTCAACACACAGCCATTAATGTCTAAACCGTTGGCAACAAAAGTGAGTACACCCCTAAGTCGAAATGTCCAATGTTAGACTTTTTTTATTTTCTTAGGTTTTTACTGTTTTACTTATTTTTTATTTTAATTGTAATTTACTATTTTATTATTTTATGTAATTTGGGGTTAATTTAGGGGGTGTTAGGTTAGGGGGCTTAGTAATTAATTTAGGTTTATTGCGATGTGGGAGTTTGGCAGTTTAGGGGTTAATAAATTAATTAGGTTTATTGCGATGTGGGTGAATGGCAGATTATGGGTTAATAGTTTAATCAGGTTAATTGCGATGTGGGTGAATGGCGGATTAGGGGTTAATAGTTTTATTAGGTAGATTGCGATGTGGGTGAATGGCGAATTAGGGGTTAATACATTTATTAGGTTTATTGCGATGTGGGTGAATTGCGGATAAGGGGTTAATACATTTACTAGGTTTATTGCTATATGGGTTAATGGCGGATTAGGGGTTAATAGTTTTATTAGTTATTGCGGTGGGGGTTGGTGGTTGACAGGTAGATAGCTATTGCGCATGTGTTAGGTGTTAGTTAATATTTTCAGCCAGTTACAGGAGTTACGGTGCTCACATTTTCAGCGCAAGGCTTGCTGCGCCTGCCTATGTGTGGCGAGGTGAAAATGGAGTAAAATTTCTCCATTTTTGCCACGTAAGTCCTTGCGCTGAATATGTGATACCGATTTGCGACGCGGAAGCTAGGGAAATTGTAATTTTAATATAAAGTTAGGGGAGCGTTAGGTTTGGGGGTTACTAGTTAAATTTAGTTTATTGCAATGTAGGGGACTTTCAGTTTAGGGGTTAATAGTTTATTTTAATATAGTTCGTTGTGGGGGCTTGCGGTTTAGGAGTTAATAGGTTTATTATAGAGGCGGCAGTGTAGGGCTTAATAACTTAAGTATAGTGGGGGCGGACGGCAGATTAGGGGTTAATAATATTTTAATAGTGTTTGCGATGCAGGTGGGTGGCAGTTTAGGGTTAATAACTTTATGATAGTGGTGACGATGTTGGGGAGCGGTGGAATAGGGTTAATAGTTATTTTTAGTGGCGGCAATGTCGGGAGCGTCAGATTAGAGGTTAATAAATTAAATATAGTGTTTGCAATGCGGGAGGGCCTCAGTTTAGAGGTTAATAGGTAGTTTATGGGTGTTTAGTGTACTTTGTAGCAGTTTAGTTATGAGTTTTATATTACACAGATTGAGGTATGTGAAACACACACCAAAGTAGCGCAAAAACCTCAAATATAACAGTAATATAGATAATGTGAACACCTTATTATACAAAATATATAATATATAATGCACAAAGTTCAGTGATAGATGTACAAAGATCCCCTTGTACTCGGTTCAAATCTGATGTAAAGTCAAATAATACAAAGGACTCCAGCAGCTCCTCTTATACAGGTGATTCCACAGACCTTGATTGTGAGCAAGTTTTCTAAAAGATAGAAGAGATACAAGTTACATATATGCTGTTTTTATATTTATCTCTTGTGAGTGGCCATTTGTCGTGTGTGATATATATTAAATTGTTTATACTCTGCATTTGAGTCCGCGCTCCTCTCTTCTATCTTTTAGAAAAAATGAGTTTTATATTACAGATTTGTAGCGTAAAACTCATAACTACTGCTTTTAGATGGCGTTACGGATCTTGTCGTTTTAGGCTGTAATGACGTTTTTTTAGCCAGAACGCAAAACTCGTAATACCAGCGCTATGGGAATCCCATTAAAAAACGTAATTTTTAAGAATGTGGTACTGACCTTGCGTTACAGGCTAAACGGCTTGCGGTACACCTATACTGACAAGACTCGTAATGGCTGCGTTGCTGTTTTAATGCTGAAATTACCATATTTTCAGCGTTAAAAGACGAACGCACAGACTTGTAATCTAGCTGTCTGTCATTTATATATGAAAAACTATTAGCACAGACATGAGTAGTCAACTTTAATTTATCTCTGTATTAAAAAAATTATACAACTATATATATATATATATATATATATGTTTATTTATTAGCACTATACCTTGAACAAATATTACTTGTTTTAGAACCTGACTGCCTCTTGCCTTTCAGGATATGTTGTGCAAACTGCAACTTGCCAAGTTGATATCTATTACTTTATGGGGAGAGTACTGTTAAAGGGACAATCAACACCAAAATTGTTATTGTTTAAAAAGATCGATAACGCCTTTACTACCCATTCTCCAGCTTTGCACAACCAACATTGTTATAATAATATACTTTTATAATCTTTAAACCTCTAAATGTCTGCCTGTTTCTAAGCCATAAAAAGACAGCCTCTTATAACATTTTTTTTAGCTTTTCACAACAGGGGAGTGCTAGTTCATGTGAGTAATAAATATAACATTGCGCTCACGCCCGTGGGTTGTGTCAGACACTGCACTAATTGGATAAAATGCAAGTCAATAGGGATAATAAATACAAAGTCATGTGATCAGGGGGTTGTCAGAAAAAGACATAGATGCAAGGTAATCACAGAGGTAAAAAGCGTATTAATATAACCATGCTGGCTTTGCAAAACTGGGGGATGGGTAATAAAGGGATTATCTATCTTTTTAAACAATAACACATTTTGAGTTGACTGTCCTTTTAAGGAACACTTGAATGGTCCAAATACCTAAATAATGACACCAATAACCAGAGTCACAGATAAGGTTCTAGTATGATGACAGACACTTCACCCAAATTATGGGTCACAAGCCTTAGAAGCCATGCTCTGCACAAATAGCGTGTGTCAACTGGGGATAGTTGAATACAAAATTATGGGGGTCTATCCTAGTACATCAAATAGCATCACATTACACATTTACAAAACAAAAAGTTGACATTTGACAATGTATTCTGGCAAATGTATATGTACCATAATAAAACAGAATGTGATGACTACGCTAAACAATTGACAGCTAAATTGTATAATGATTTAGAATCAATAATGCTGCTTTTAAATAACATTTCTTTTTAAAAATGTATTGCCAATGTAAAACACATATCAATCAAATTATTACATAAAGTAATTATTAATCATAGTAATTATAGGTTAATGAAATATAATCTTTTTATATCACATTTACCACATCTTGCATATTGGAATTTTTTTTACTGAAAACAGTATTCCTGACACAAAATTGTGCAAGCTAACACTGATTGTTAAAAGTGAAAGCAAATGCAAGACATAAAACTTAGGACAAGATTACTATGCGGTGTCGCCCGCAAAAGCCGACGACAACGTTTTTTACACGGTTTTGCTATCACATATACAGTGCCGCATATAAATGAGATAATCTAGAATGCACCTGTTTAATGCAAATCACTCCCTTACAAGAGATATTTTAATATATGTGTTTATACAGGTAAATAACTCCTATAGGTAAGTGAATGCATCGTTAGCAGTTATAGTAGAGTGTGTCCGGTATGTACATTTACAGAAAAGCACAACACTGTTGTATATAATACACAATCAAATTTTTCAGTTTGTGTGCTAAAAATGTAAAGTTGCAAAAATAGTCTACAGCAGTGGTTCTCAACCTAAGTGACCTCAAGGCCCGGTAAGTTTGAGCCGGACCGGTCCAGGGCCCGGTAAGCATCTGGAGTGGGTTGCAGTAGGTTTGGAAGAAATATATATATATATATATATATATATATATATATACACAGTCTATTTCTCTCCTCCCCTCTCTCTCTCTCTCTCTCTCTCTCCCCCCTCTCTCTTTCTCTCTCTCCTCTCTCTCTCTCCTCCCCCCTCTCTCTTTTTCTCTCTCTCCTCCCCTCTCTCTTTCTATCTCTCCTCCCCCTCTCTTTCTCTCTCTCTGTTTCTATCTATCTCCTCCCGCTCTCTCTCTTTCTCTCTCTTTCTCCTCCCTCTCTCCCTCCTCCTTCTCTTTCTTTCTTTCTCTTTTTCCTCCCTCACCCACTGACACCAATGAATTATAAAATTAACCCACTATAAACCATTTATATATATTATATATGGATCCCACACCACTGAATTATCATATAATTATAATATATATATATATATATATATATATATATATAAAACAGTGGGTTAATTATATGATAATTCATTGGTGTCAGTGGGATCCATATATATATATATATATATATATATATATATATATATAGTTTACAGTGGGATAATATTTTATAATTCATTGGTGTCAGTGGGATATATATATATATATATATATATATATATATACACACACACAGTTTACAAATACACATTGGTGTCCAGTGGCCGCCCTAAATATATACATTGGTGTCAGTGGCCGTAATTATGTAATTGGTGTCAGTAGGCTTACTTACCTGTGAGCCGATGCTTCACGCTCTGCACGCCGCCAGCCGCTTCTACCCGGTCACAGTGCGCCCGCCCGCCGCTACATGCTCACAGTGCGCAAACTGACATGCGCAGTGGCACTCTGACAGGCCCGTCCAAAATTTAGGAGATGTGTAAAGGCGGGCCTGTCAGAGCGAGTGTCTGGAGGCAATGTCGGGTCGCGGCCCACCAGCAGGGCCGTCGCGGCCCGGTAGTGGGCCGCGGCCCGGCTGTTGAGAAACACTGGTCTACAGCAAACTCTGTGTGTGTATGTTAGTACATCAGTCGTAAATAAAACTAGTGGTTACTATGGCCTAGATTTGGAGTTCGGCGGTAAAAGGGCTGTTAACGCTCCGCGGGCTTTTTTCTGGCCGCACCATAAATTTAACTCTGGTATCGAGAGTTAAAACAAATGCTGCGTTAGGCTCCAAAAAAGGAGCGTAGAGCATTTTTACCGCAAAAGCAACTCTCGATACCAGAGTTGCTTACGGACGCGGCCGGCCTCAAAAACGTGCTCGTGCACGATTCTCCCATAGGAAACAATGGGACTGTTTGAGCTGAAAAAAAACCTAACACCTGCAAAAAAGCAGCGTTCAGCTCCTAACGCAGCCCCATTGATTCCTATGGGGAAACACTTCCTACGTCTGCACCTAACACTCTAACATGTACCCCGAGTCTAAACACCCCTAATCTTACACTTATTAACCCCTAATCTGCCGCCCCCGCTATCGCTGACCCCTGCATATTTTTTTTAACCCCTAATCTGCCGCTCCGTAAAACGCCGCCACCTACGGTATCCCTATGTACCCCTAATCTGCTGGCTGATTGGAACAGCCAATAGAATGCGAGCTCAATCTGATTGGCTGATTGGATCAGCCAATCGGATTGAACTTGATTCTGATTGGCTGATTCCATCAGCCAATCAGAAAATTCCTACCTTAATTCCGATTGGCTGATAGAATCCTATCAGCCAATCGGAATTCGAGGGACGCCATCTTGGATGACGTCCCTTAAAGGAACCGTCATTAGTCGGGAGACATCGGAAGAAGAGGATGGATCCGCGTCGCCTGCTTCAAGATGGACCCGCTCCGCACCGGATGGAAGAAGATCGAAGATGCCGCTTGGAGAAGATGTTTGCCGGTCCGGATGTCCTCTTCTTGCCGGATAGGAGGAAGACTTTGGAGCACCGGATTATGGATCGCCAACCCCCGCTTGGGTTGGATGAAGATCTTGGAGCCAGGACGGATCGGTGATACCTGGATGGTGAAGACAAGGTAGGAAGATCTTCAGGGGCTTAGTGTTAGGTTTATTTAAGGGGGGTTTGGGTTAGATTAGGGGTATGTGGGTGGTGGGTTGTAATGTTGGGGGGGGGGGTATTGTATTTATTCTTTTACAGGCAAAAGAGCTGAAATTCTTGGGGCATGCCCCGCAAAGGGCCCTGTTCAGGGCTGGTAAGGTAAAAGAGCTTGTAACTTTTTTAATTTAGAATAGGGTAGGGAATTTTTTATTTTGGGGGGCTTTGTTATTTTATTAGGGGGCTTAGAGTAGGTGTAATTAGTTTAAAATTGTTGTAATATTTTTCTTATGTTTGTAAATATTTTTTTATTTTCTGTAACTTAGTTCTTTTTTATTTTTTGTACTTTAGCTAGTTTATTTAATTGTATTTATTTGTAGCAATTGTGTTTAATTTATTTATTGATAGTGTAGTGTTAGGTTAATTGTAGGTAATTGTAGGTAGTTTATTTAATTATTTTATTGATAGGGTAGTGTTAGGTTTAATTATATCTTAGGTTAGGATTTATTTTACAGGTAAATTTGTTATTATTTTAACTAGGTAACTATTAAATAGTTAATAACTATTTAATAGCTATTGTACCTGGTTAAAATAATTACAAAGTTGCCTGTAAAATAAATATTAATCCTAAAATAGCTATAATATAATTATAATTTATATTGTAGCTATATTAGGATTTATTTTACAGGTAAGTATTTAGATTTAAATAGGAATAATTTATTTAATAAGAGTTAATTAATTTCATTAGATAAAAATTATATTTAACTTAGGGGGGTGTTAGTGTTAGGGTTAGACTTAGCTTTAGGGGTTAATCCATTTATTAGAATAGCGGTGAGCTCCGATCGGAAGTTTAGGGGTTAATAATTGAAGGTAGGTGTCGGCGATGTTAGGGAGGGCAGATTAGGGGTTAATACTATTTATGATCGGGTTAGTGAGGCGGATTAGGGGTTAATAACTTTATTATAGTAGCGCTCAGGTCCGCTCGGCAGATTAGGGGTTAATAAGTGTAGGCAGGTGTCGGCGACGTTGAGGGGGGCAGATTAGGGGTTAATAAATATAATATAGGGGTCGGCGATGTTAGGGGTAGCAGATTAGGGGTACATAGGGATAACGTAGGTGGCGGCGATTTGCGGTCGGAAGATTAGGGGTTAATTATTGTAAGTAGCTGGCGGCGACGTTGTGGGGGGCAGGTTAGGGGTGAATAAATATAATACAGGGGTCGGCGGGGTTAGGGGCAGCAGATTAGGGGTACATAAGTATAACGTAGGTGGCGGTCGGCAGATTAGGGGTTAAAAATTTTAATCGAGTGGCGGCGATGTGGGGGGAGCTCGGTTTAGGGGTACATAGGTAGTTTATGGGTGTTAGTGTACTTTAGGGTACAGTAGTTAAGAGCTTTATAAACCGGCGTTAGCCAGAAAGCTCTTAACTCCTGCTATTTTCAGGCGGCTGGAATCTTGTCGTTAGAGCTCTAACGCTCACTGCAGAAACGACTCTAAATACCAGCGTTAGAAAGATCCCATTGAAAAGATAGGCTACGCAAATGGCGTAGGGGGATCTGCGGTATGGAAAAGTCGCGGCTGAAAAGTGAGCGTTAGACCCTTTAATCACTGACTCCAAATACCAGCGGGCGCCCAAAACCAGCGTTAGGAGCCTCTAACGCTGGTTTTGACGGCTACCGCCGAACTCCAAATCTAGGCCTAAGTTTCTTAGGTTTTGTAATTGCCAATATTACAAGCTGTGCTGATTTGGCATCAAAGGACCCAAGTTAAAGCAAAGTCGTTGGTGGCTCTAAGGTACGGTATATACCTTTAAGGTCAGAGAGTGTTACCAGTTATATGTTAGCGCAATTAATATTCCTAATATTATTTTCTGTATATAACTTAATGTTGCAACGATTATACTTGTTATAATAAACTCTAGGCTTAATAATTTTATCCAACCATATTATATTTATATATTAGCTAAAGCCATGAGTTATAGATAAATGCAACAAACACAGGTAGTTATTTAGGAAATCAAATGCAATATTTTTGAGCAAAACAAATGTTTGAAATCTCAGTATACCGCTTGTACAAACAATTGTTCACTTTGCCATAGAGAAAAAGATAGAAATTAAAACTTAAGTTCAACTTGGCTAGGTAAAAAACCCACCAAATTACCCACAAATGGAAAGATATCTACTGAAATGAACTGAAAAAGGTCTCTTCTATAGCGGAGACCTGACTTAACTTTAACTGCCACTGTATATAGAAGCTATCACTGAGGTGCTATTCGATATTTAGACTGAGTCTGCTATATTAAAATAGAGGTTCCATAACCTTGTGCTGGTGCCCCTGACGTGCGTTTCACATAACGCTTCCTCAGTATTTAGTTTTAAATAGGTATTATTTAGCTAATAATTGTAAGTTTAATTTAGGTCTATTGTAGTTATGTTAAAGTTAGGGGGTGTTAGGTTTAGGGCTAGGTTTTGGGGTAGGTGTAGGAGGGGTTAACAGTTTAATTTAGATTTTTGCGATGTGGGGGGCAGGTGGTTTAGGGGTTAATAGATTTATTTAGTGGGAGGTCAGAGGTTTAGGGGTTAATAGCTTTATTTAGTTGCGGCGATGTCGGGGAGTGGCGAAATAGGGGTCAATAGATTTATTATAGTGTGGGCGATGTTGGGGTGCAGGGGAATAGGGGTTAATAACTTTCGTATAGTGGTGGTGATATCGGGAGCAGCAGACATCCTCATTGACATCAATGGGGATGCGCTACGGAGCTTTTCATTCCACGATCGTAGATGTTAGACTTTTTTCTGACCCACTCTCCCCATTGATGTCTATGGGGGAAGCATGTCAAAACAGCGCACAACTTGGGTTTTGAAAAAACTTGTAATGGCTGCGCTATAGGGGGTTAAATAATGCAACTTTTCTTGCGTTCGTTAATTTCCCTGTAGCGCGCATAACTCGTAATCTAGCTGAGAATTAATTAACACTTAGGGCTAGATTAGGTATTACAAGTGAGGTGCAATGTAAACATAACCTAGCATTCACATTGCACGGAAGCATTGTGCTCACAAGAGCGAAATTCCATAGGCTTGTATTGGTGCCTCGTTCTCATGCTGTCAGACACAGCATGAGAACTAGCGCAGAGAAGGGGGTAAGTCGTGCAGCGATGGGCAGCCCGCTGTACCAATAACCAGCCACTTGTAATTGTTGGTTATTTATTGCATGCCCATAACTGGGTGAATTTGAGAGTTTGCTGGTGGGCGATAAATTAGCACTCAATTTGTAAACTAGCCCTTATATTCTTATTCTGGTTACCCAATCAGCCTTGAGAAAACAAATTCAAATCTACAGAAAAAAAATTGTGGGTTCCCTTTAAGTGGTAAACTTATTTATATTTTATAATTTAAATTTAAGGTACGCCAGCCTAGTTTCCAAGAAATTCTTACATCTTTATAAAGAACACGATTCTGAAATTATTTTTTTAACTCTTTATCAGAAGGATGTAAAATATATACTGGTGAAAAGGGCCTTTCTTTTTCAATTTCTTTGTCTTTTGCTGTATTATATTCTGTCTATAAGCCAGTCAAAAGCTACTTTTAAAAGGGAAGCACAATAATATAATTTATTAGGCAATCCAAACCTACACTTATGCCACGGTAGATAAAATTTATGTAAAGCAGAAACCCCCTTCAAAGTAGAGGAAATCCTTGCGGCAATCAAAGACTTACCATCAGGCAAAAGCCAAGGCCCAGATGGCTTTGGAGTAAAGTATTAAAAAACTTTCTCAGATATTCTGGTGCCGTGCCTTGTAAACATCTTTAATCAGCTGAGTGAAGCTCTGCTCTTGCCAGATACCATGCTAGAGGCCCACATAACAGTGATTCCCAAGCCAGACAAACCTCAAAACAAACCCAAAAATTGTCGCCCAATATCTTTACTGAATTCCGATGTGAAAATCTTAGCTAAGGTTATGGCCAATCGATTAAATAGATTCGTCCCCCAACTAATCTCACTGGATAAAGTAGGGTTTATCCCAGCACGTGAGGCCCAAGACAACACCCTGAAAGTCCTTCCGTTAATGACCCATGCCCATAGCAACTCAGTTCCACTAGCACTTGTCTCATCTGACCCGGAAAAGGCGTTTGACCAGGTTAACTGGTCATTTATGCGCCACACTTTAACCAAGTTGGGCATTGGCCCTAGCTTCACTTATAGAATATTTGCATTATATTGCGTGCCTAACACCAAGGTGAGAGTGAATGGAACACTATCTAAGACATTTAAAATTAAGAATGGGATGAGGCAGGGATACCCCTTATTACCGCTCCTTTTTGCGTTGACTATAGAGGTCTTAGTGAGAAGGATACAAAATAACTCTAGGATTACGGGCATTACAGTAGGTGGCACCGAGCACAAACTCGCAATGTATGCAGACGATATACTTTTGACATTAT
This sequence comes from Bombina bombina, assembly GCF_027579735.1. NCBI lineage: Eukaryota > Metazoa > Chordata > Amphibia > Anura > Bombinatoridae > Bombina > Bombina bombina. The sequence goes on from NC_069503.1 coordinate 305,642,256, forward strand.
CCGACACTGTTCCCTCGCTTCAGGCGGTGTTGAGGGAGTTCACAGAATACGGCGCAGTATCCGACTTTTTATTAAACCCAACAAAAATAGAAATCCTTAATATCACAGAGCCCCTAAAAACTTGGGACACCCGCAAATTGAACTGCCCTATTAAAATTGCATCTCATACAATAAAATATTTGGGTATTGCAATTACCACAGTAGTGAAGTACCTAGTGGAACTCAACTACAAACATTTAAGAGATGATGTTAAATGTGATCTCACTAGCTGGATAAACAAGAGTATTTCCTGGATGGGATGTATTAATGTGGTCAAAATAAACATTTTGCCCAGAGTCCTGTACATACTACAGACGATCTCTATGTCATCAGCATCACATTTACTGCATCAAATACAAGTAGCCAAAGAGTCATGTATTTGGCAGGGAATAAAGTCTTGAATTAATAGGAAAACCGTCTATCTCCCCAGGGACCTGGGGGGGGGGGGTATTGGGGTCCAGCACCTAGAAGAATATAGTAAAGCCATAAGTCTTCAGAGACTATTTGAATGGTGTTGCTGTTCACCAAATAAAGCTTGGATACAGATCGACAACGAGATCCTCCAACAAGGGAATGTGGGATCCCTGGCCTGGGTTATTCCTGCGTGCCGCCCAATGCTGATATAAAAAATACCCACTTATAGAGGAGGTGTTCACACAGTGGGACAAACTGCTAAAGATAAACAGAAACATCTCTACACCTCACTCACCCTTGATACCGATCCGAAATGAATCCGGACATTGGAATAGAGTATAGATCACACGTCCAAGGAAGCACATATCCAATAGCTGACTCCTCTATATACAACATCCTTCACTTGGTAAAAATTAAAACACAGACAGAACTTGCTGAATGGGACAGCCAATTATTCTCATCCTGGTACAGGATAGCACAACTCACACTCTTCTATAATACACATAAAGGAAAAACCACAATGAATAGACAAAAAACACACTTTGAAAACCTCTGTTCAGTGCCCTCAAACCCTATGCACTTAATTTCACTCCTATATAAGCTCCTATCAGTCAAAGATAAATCTACATTACCTTCTTATGTAAAAGCATGGCAGACAGACTTGTAGCATAGAATGTAGCATAGATACCAAGGACTGGCTACATTTTTTTAAAAAAAAGCTAAAAAAAACCCTCAGTATCAACTGGAGTGCAGGAGATGCACTTCAAATTATTGAGAGGTGGTATCTGACCCCCAAAGGCTTAGAAAAATATATTCAAACACAAATGGGGAGTGCTGGAGGGGCTGTGGAGAGGAAAGTACCCTTCTTCATGTCTGCTGGACATGCCCACATATACAAACCTTCTGGGCAGAGACATTTTTAGAAATGGGGAAGATACTAAAGACCATTATCCCTCCCAAACCAAACTTTTTAATCTATCATCAATTGCCCAAAATGATAGGCGAAGCCAGATAAAAAGAGAGAAGTGCTCCACCTGGGAACGAACAACAGCATAATAGCTTGTTCTATGGCTAGTTACCACCCAAGAAGCAGCCTCTTTTTGCTCAACATGTGCCTTTCACAGAGAACTTTCCTGAAGCATATCAGTCTGATCCTGACTTCACAGTACAGTCCAGCCCCGAAATACCAGGCAATCCCTCTCTGAACGAGAGAAACAGCAAAACCCCAGACGTACGATTCGGCCTATTGTGGGCCTTGTCAGTGAGGTGCAGCCATATCCCTCTAGGCACACTGAGCAACGGGTCCACGTCTGGATTCCCGCATCACACTTAGGGAGACTTCCCTAAGTGTCATAATTTGCATAAATAAAAAGTGAGAAGCGCTCAACCTGGGAACGAACAACAGCATAATAGCTTGTTCTATGGCTAGTTACCACCCAAGAAGCAGCCTCTTTTTGCTCAACATGTGCCTTCCACAGAGAAGAACTTTCCTGAAGCATATCAGTCTGATCCTGACTTCACAGTCCAGTCCAGCCCCTTAATACCAGGCAATCCCTCTCTGAACAAGAGAAACAGCAAAACCCCAGATGTACGTTTTGGCCTATTGTGTTCCACGTCAGTGAGGTGCAGCCATATCCCTCTAGGCACACTGAGCAACGGTTCCACGTCTGGATTCCCGCATCACACTTAGGGAGACTTCCCTAAGTGTCATAATTTGCATAAATAAAAAGTGAGAAGCGCTCTACCTGGGAACGAACAACAGCATAAAAGCTTGTTCTATGGCTAGTTACCACCCAAGAAGCAGCCTCTTTTTGCTCAACATGTGCCTTTCACAGAGAAGAACTTTCCTGAAGCATATCAGTCTAATCCGGACTTCTCAGTACAGTCCAACCCCGAAATACCAGGAAATCCCTCTCTGAACGAGTGTCAGGGGTTTTGGTATCAACGTACTGTACCTTTAAATTTGGGTACTTGTACTTCCTGATCCCTATTTAAGGCCCCTCCTGTTTTTACTCACTGCTTCGTAATTTGTTAATGAACTACAGTCTAATCTACGTTTATGTGAAGACACCTAACCCTCTTCCTACTCTAAGTTGGGATTCCTGTTCTAGTGCATGTGGCAACTACTACATCCTTCGTTCCAGCATCCTTCTAAACTCAACCACGCAAGGTTTACTTGTGCATTACTTGCTGGCTTGTTCCGGATCAGTTACTGCTAGGAGCCAGCCGCTTCCACCCTCAGCGTGTGATGTCACAACCGGCTTCACTTCGGACTCAGACGCTGCAGCTCCTCTCAACCGCTCAGCGTATCTGTACTGCAGCACATGCAAGCTCCTACACTGCTTCTTAGCTCTAAGGGTTAATCGTGCAGCCTGGGAACTGACTACATTCATCCGGTTCTGGTAATGTTTTTCTCTCTTTAATTCCTACTCAAGTTATTGGTTTCAAATATATCACATAGCCTCTCTCATATAGACGCTGTCTGTGATACTAAGGCATAACGAGGCTTCACTCTGTATTCATACAGTAGTGACCCTCAGACCTATGAGCAGAACAAGGTTCATATAAGTTAGATCTGAATGAGCCTGAGGTTCGGTGTGAGGCTGAGTGGTCCTTCTATAATCAGGGTGCTGATACTGTGATCCGTTTATATATCCGTGACAACGAGAGAAACAGCAAAACCAGATACGTACATTTTGGACTATTGTGGGCCTCGTCAGTGAGGTGCAGCCATATCCCTCTAGGCACACTGAGCAACGGGTCCACTTCTGGATTCCCGCATCACACTTAGTTAGACTTCCCTAGCGCTCAGAGGGATATAGCTGCACCTCATTGACGAGGCCCACAATAGGCCGAAATGTACGTCTGCGGTTTTGCTATTTCTCTCGATCAGAGAACGATTGCCTGGTATTTCGGGGCTGGACTGTACTGTGAAGTCAGGATTAGACTGATATGCTTCAAGAAAGTTCTTCTCTGTGAAAGGCACATGTTGAGCAGAAAGAGGCTGCTTCTTGGTGGTAACTAGCCATAGAACAAGCTATTATGCTATTGTTCGTTCTCAGGTTGAGTGCTTCTCTCTTTTTATTTATATCTTCTATGCCTATTGATGCTCAATGGAGCAAAAAGGTTTATCCCAAAGTATTGGAAAAAACAACGAACACCAAGTGTACAGGAGTGGAGGGTCAGAGTAGGAGATCTGCTATGGCTTGAAAGATACCTTTACCTAAATATAGGCAAAACTAACATTCACGAAATGATGCAATTGACATAGGAGGGGAAGGAATACTAGCTCTCTCTTATCATACTCTCTATCCCTCCTCCTTTTATTGGCTCCCACCCCACTCCCCCCCAATTTATATATTACATACCCCTCAACCCCTTCCCCATTGCACGATTGGGCCTATGCATCAGGTTCTAGTATCGTTTCAAGCTGTGAGAGAATCAAATTTAAACTTGCCCACTAATTGTCAGGCACAACCTGTTGTATTTATAATAACTATATCAAACGATAATGTTTTAATGTTTTAGACACACATTGTTTAAACAAAAGAGATATAACAAGCTCAAAGATCGATGGAATTCCTATCTTCACGAAGACTAAGAGCCACCAGATGTATACACATTTGCTTTAAAATATATTTTGCTGTAAGAAGGAAAAGGGGATATAAATTTAAAATGTCTAATATGAAAGCAATGTTGATATTGTTTTGATGATGTGAAACATTTATTCTCAATAAAGCTTGTTTTTTAAAATTTATGTAAAGCAATTCTTGCTTTTTTTCCTTTCCAAAGAAATCTTCCTATTATCTGATCTAACCTTTTATTATCTTTGGAAGTCAGTAAAAAACAAAATGTTGCATTGGATATAGTAATTGTGGTAGTATTGTCATTCTAAATAAGTCCACCTTTCCGGCAATCGAAATAGGATGATCTATCCAGTTCTTTAGCTGATGATCTACTTTATCAAGTATAGCTAAGTAATTTGTACGTATAGTTAGGTAATTTATATTTATATTTAATTATTAAGATTAGATTAATTGAATTCCAATTTTTTTTTAAATAATAAATTTCTTTAAAGGGACATAATACTCATATGCTAAATCACTTGAAACTGATGCAGTATAACTGTAAAAATCTGGGGCTCGATCCGATATAAATCGTCGCCCGCAAAAGCCGGCGACGCCAAAATCTGCGCGGGTTTGGTATCCTATATATGGCGTAACCTAGAAGTTACGCCCGTATATTTCTGCCGTCGCCCGTAGTTTTTTGGGCCATAGGCAGGTATACCAAACCCGCGCAGTTTGGTATCCAATATACAGCGTAAGGACTTACGTGGCGAAAATGGAGAAATCTTACTCCATTTTCACCTCGCCACAAAAAGCAGCCGTAAGAAGCCTTACGCTGTCTATTGGAGCCCCGTAACTCCCTAAACTAGCTGCAAAATAAAACCTAACACCTAACGCATGCGCAATGTCTATCTAGCTGTCAACCGCGATCCCCCGCCGCAATCCCTAATAAAGTGTTTAACCCCTAAACCGCCGCTCCCGGACCCCGCCGCCATCTACATAAACTAACCCCCTACTGTGAGCCCCTAAAACCGCCACCATCTACCTGATCTATCCCCTAATGTGAACTCCTTACACCGCCGCCATCTACCTGATCTATCCCCTAATGTGAACCCCTTACACCGCCGCCATCTACCTTATCTATCCCCTAATCTGACCCCTTACACCGCCGCCACCTATATAAAAATTATTAACCCCTAATCTAATCCCCCTATACCGCCCCCAGCTATATTAATATTATTAACCCCTAATCTAATATCCCTAAAGCAATAAGCTCTATTACCAGCCCTTTAAAGGGCCTTTTGCGGGGCTTTGCCCCAAAGTAAACAGCTCTTTTGCCCTATAACCTGCCCTCCCTACACCGCTGCCACCTATATTAATAGTATTAACCCCTAATGTAAGGCCCTTACACCGCCGCCATCTATATTAAAATTATTAACCCCTAATTTAATCTACCTACCCCGCCGCCAGCTATATTATCTATATTAACCCTAAGTATATTATAGTTAATATAGTTATTACATTATATATATTAACTATATTAACCCTAATTATTATTAGGGTTAATATAGTTAATATAGTTACTATAGTATTTATATTAACTATATTAACTCTATCTAACCCTAACACCCCTAACTAAATTCTTATTAAATAAATCTAATTTATATTATAAACTAAAATATTCCTATTTAAATCTAAATACTTACCTATAAAATAAACCCTAAGGCCTAGATTTGTAGTTTGGCGTTAGCCGTGAAAACCAGCGTTAGAGGCTCCTAACGCTGGTTTTAGGCTACCGCCGGTATTTGGAGTCACTCAAAATAGGGTCTAACGCTCACTTTTCAGCCGCGACTTTTCCATACCGCAGATCCCCTTACGTAAATTGCGTATCCTATCTTTTCAATGGGATCTTTCTAACTCCGGTATTTAGAGTTGTGTCTGAAGTGAGCGTTAGACATCTAACGACAAAACTCCAGCCGCAGGAAAAAAGTCAGTAGTTATGAGCTTTCTGGGCTAACGCCGGTTTATAAAGCTCTTAACTACTGTGCTCTAAAGTACACTAACACCCATAAACTACCTATGTACCCCTAAACCGAGGTCCCCCCACATCGCCGCCACTCGATTAAATTTTTTTAACCCCTAATCTGCTGACCGCCACCTACGTTATACTTATGTACCCCTAATCTGCTGCCCCTAACACCGCCGACCCCTGTATTATATTTATTAACCCCTAATCTGCCCCCCACAACATCGCAGCCAGCTACCTACAATAATTAAGCCCTAATCTGCCGACCGCAAAGCGCCGCCACCTACGTTATCCTTATGTACCCCTAATCTGCTGCCACTAACACCGTCGACCCCTATATTATATTTATTAACCCCTAATCTGCCCCCCTCAACGTCACCTCCACCTGCCTACACTTATTAACCCCTAATCTGCCGACCGGAGCTCACCGCTATTCTAATAAATGTATTAACCCCTAAAGCTAAGTCTAACCCTAACACTAACACCCCCCTAAATTAAATATAATTTTAATCTAACGAAATTAATTATCTCTTATTAAATAAATTATTCCTATTTAAAGCTAAATACTTACCTGTAAAATAAATCCTAATATAGCTACAATATAAATTATAATTATATTATAGCTATTTTAGGATTAATATTTATTTGACAGGCAACTTTGTAATTATTTTAACCAGGTACAATCGCTATTAAATAGTTAAGAACAATTTAATAGCTACCTAGTTAAAATAATTACAAAATTACCTGTAAAATAAATCCTAACCTAAGTTACAATTAAACCTAACACTATACTATCATTAAATTAATTAAATAAAATACCTACAATTACCTACAATTAAACCTAACACTACACTATCAATAAATAAATTAAATACAATTCCTACAAATAACTACAATGAAATAAACTAACTAAAGTACAAAAAATAAAAAAGAACTAAGTTACAAAAAATAAAAAAATATTTACAAACATAAGAAAAATATTACAACAATTTTAAACTAATTACACCTAATAAAATAACAAAGACCCCCAGAATAAAAAATGCCCTACCCTATTCTAAATTACTAAAGTTCAAAGCTCTTTTACCTTACCAGCCCTGAACAGGGCCCTTTGCGGGGCATGCCCCAAGAAGTTCAGCTCTTACAATACCCCCCCAACATTGCAACCCACCACCCACATACCCCTAATCTAACCCAAACCCCCCTTAAATAAACCTAACACTAAGCCCCTGAAGATCTTCCTACCTTATCTTCACCATACCAGGTTCACCGATCCGTCCTGAAGAGCTCCTCCGATGTCCTGATCCAAGCCCAAGCGGGGGGCTGAAGAGGTCCATGATCCGGCTGAAGTCTTCATCCAAGCGGGAGCTGAAGAGGTCCATGATCCGGATGAAGTCTTCATCCAAGCGGGAGCTGAAGAGGTTTTGTAGGCGCCGGCAGTTTCTAACGTGCCGTAAGTCACTGGCGACGCCAGAAATTTGTACTTGTGCAGATTTCTGGACATCGCTGGTTTATCCGACTTACGGCATGTTAGCATCTGACGGCGCCGTATATTGGATAGCTCGAGTTGCGAGCTGAAACTGTGGGCGACGCGGGTTCTCTCGCTTGCGCCGTAAACTACGCCGGATATAGGATCGCGCCCCTGACAGGGAAATATCACCTGAGCATATCTATGTAAAAAAGGAAGATATTTTACCTCACAATTTCGTCAGCTCAGCAGAGTAAGTTCTGTGTAAAAGTTATACTCAGCTGCAGCCCAGCTGCAGGTAAAAAAAAATTAAAAAAAAATGAAGAAATGAACAGCAGCCAATCAGCATCAGCAGTGCTGAGGTCATGAACTCTTTTACTGTGATCTCATGAGATTTCACTTAACTCTCATGAGATTTCATAGCAAACTTCCTTTAAACTGAATAGGGAAATAAGATGAGAGTGCAAGTAAGCTCGCCCCTTCTGCTGTCCCGGGACAGACATACTGATATGCTGCTTAGAAGTCCTTTACAATGGGATGTGGCTACTGAGAAACTTTTGAGGTAAAATATCTTTTTTACATAGAGATGTTCAGGTGATATTTTCTAGTCAGCTTTTTACAGCTATGCTGCATCACTTTCAAGTGTTTAAACATTTGGGTATTATGGCCCTTTAAGTATACATGTCTTAGTTTCTTTGTCTTTTTTAAGCCATGGTACTTCTGATTTATTAATGTTTAGTTTCTAAACCAATATTAAACTGTTAGTCTAAATTATTGACAATATTTTGTCTATCAAAATTTTCAGTTGTGTTACAAATAGCAAAAGATCTTCTGTGTACAGTGATGTCTTTATAGATTCCTTTCCCATTTTAATCCCAGGGATGGTATCCCTTAATTATATTAAAAAGAAACAGGGAGAGGGGGCATCCTTGACGAACTCCTCTCCTGAGAGGTAAAGAATGTAAGATTACATTATTTACCAGATTACATGCTTTGATTCAGTGTATAATTTTGATATTATATTTAAAAAGTTGCCTGCAAGATTACAGTGTTTTAACAGTGCAAATAGAAACGTCCATTCAATCCTGTTTTTTCAGCATCTAGAGCTAGGAGAAAAGTCTCAGGTCATTTTTTAGCTAGTGTAATTTTTGCTTGCTGCATTAAAGGGATACTTAGTTCTCTTGCTATCTATATTTAAAAAGCTAAGGAGCCAGCCAATTTATGGTTTAGGACCCTGGACAGCACTTGTTTATTGGAGGGTGAATTTATTCACCCATCAGCAAGAACAACCCAGGTTGTTCACAAAAAAATGGGCCGGCTTCTTAACTTACATTCTTGCTTTTCAAATAAGGATACCAAAATAATGAAGAACATTTGATAATAGGAGTAAATTAGAAAGTTGCTTAAAATTGTATGCTCTATCTGAATCATGAAAGAAAAAAATTAAGAATAAGCTATAATCCTTCCTAATACTGCTAGATTCAGCTAAGGTATGTTTGTTACTCTGTTGTTTTTCTTTCTCTTTTTTTCCTTTTAATCATGTACAACTGCAAATCAACCTTCAAAGCTGCTTGGGCAGCTTCCCAGAAAAGTTGTATATTATCCTTATGAATCATGTTATTAGTTACATAATCATCCCACCTCTCTTTTAGAAATGTCTACACAGACTTCCCTATTTAAATTGCTTCTCAACCAACATTCATTGCTGGTTTATTTTGGAAGCCTGACTCTGCTTACAAGTCTGTGCTGCTCCTAACAACTTTACCTATCTATTTCAAGACCACAAGTTTTACCTTGCATCCTAAGGACTGCATCGATCAGCTGGTAAACACTCCTGCATCTGACTTCTGTCATCGCCAGCTGTAAGCTACTTTCTGTTTGCTCCTTAGTCTCTTTGGCATTCCTACTCACTGCTGTGATCGGAGCCACTCCTGACGTCATCAGACATCGCCTCACCTCCCTGAAGTGTTCTGCATCTCCTTCCTGGCATTGCTCGTTTATCCTTGGTTGTACAGGGTCATGAGTACATAAGACATAGCCTGCCTGCTACTGTGACAACTGTTAAATCTGTTTGCCTCTGACCACACAATACCTATTTTCTACCACTACTTTTCTACTCAAATATTTCCTAATTCTGTGTGTTATCTAGTACTTATACTTATGTGCTACATAACTTTGTTTGCTTAAGCACATTTACCTTAGTGTACAGCTCTGCCTTTGAATATTGATATAAGGTAATACATATTCCTGATATATATTATTTATATTCCCTTAAGGCTAAACTAAGTCATTACAGATTCTCATACCTCCTTACTAGCAGGTAAAATTATTTAAGCCGTTACAAACAGGTGAGGCAATCGTGTAATCATAATATATAAGGAGCCTCCAAAAAAGGCCTAGTCCTTCAAGAGCAAGGATGGCTTGAGTTTGGCCAATCTGCCAACAGATGCATCAGCGCATAATCCAACACTTTGAGAACAACATTCCCCAAAGACAAATCGGTAGGATTTTGGGCATTTCACCTTCTACAGTGCACAATATAATTGAAAGATTCAAGGAATACGTCTCAAATCTTGGTGCGTAATGGGCAAGGCCGAAAACCACTTCTGAATGTGCGTGATCTCCGATCCCTCAGACGTCACTGTCTCAAAAATCATCATGAGTCTGTAATGGATATCCTGATATGGTATCGGGAATACTTTGGTAATTCACAGATGCAAGTTAAGGCTTTACTATGCAAAGCAGAAGCCATACATCAACACTGTCCAGAAGCGCTGTCGACCTCTCTGTGCTCAGTCTCATTTTAGATGCACAGTAGCACTGTGAAATCGGGTTCTGTGGTCCGACAAGTCAACATTTCAAATAGTTTTTGGAAAAAACAGCCATTGTGTTTTCTGGGCCAAAAAAGAAAAGGACCATCCAAGCTGTTATTGGCATCAGGTCCAAAAGCCAGCGTCTGTCATGCTATGGGAGTGTGTTAGTACCCATGACGTAAGTAACTTGCACATTTGTGAAGGTACCATTAATGCAGAAAGATATGTATACATTTTGGTGCAACATATGATGCCATCCAGACATCATCTTTTCCACGGACATCCCTGAATTTTCCAGCAGGTCAATGCCAAACCACATTCTGCCCGGATTACAAGCACATGGTTGCATAAGCAGAGAGTGCAGGTGCTAGCACGGCCTGCCTGCAGTCCTGACCTGTCTCCAATTGAGAATGTGTGCCCAAAATAAGGCAACGAACAGCTGAAGACATGCATAAAAGATGAATAGGGTAAAATAGTTCTTGCTAAACTTAACCAACTGGTGTCTTCAGTGCCCAAACACTTAATAAGTGTTACTAAAAGAAAAGGTGATGTTACACAGTGGTAAACAGTCGACTGTCCCAACTTTTTTGGAGTGTGTTGCAGTCATCAGATTTGATATTTTGGGATGCCCCGTGTTTCTGGCGAGACCGCTGCTCCATAACCTGTCCGCCTGCTCTGAGCAGGAGGACAGACATCGCCCTGCTGGCAGCCTATTGGCCGCGAGTCTGCAGGGGGCGGCGTTGCACTGCTGGTGCAATGCTGAATACGGCGAGTGTATTGCTCGCCGTATTCAGCGAGGTCTCTCGGACCTGATCCGCACTGTCGGATCAGGTCCGACAGACCTTGATAGAGGCCATAGTATAGCATATAATTAAAAAATACATTTAAATTCACAAAGTAAAACATCAAATAAAGTGTTTTCAATATTTAACAGGATGAACTGAATTTTCAAATTACTTTTTGTTTTGTTTTTTGCATTTTCCACACTGTCCCAACTTTTTCGGAATTGGGGTTGTACTTTAAATATGATTTTGTAACTTTTAACTGTTTATTACTTTCTTTATATCTTTTTCTATCTAATAAGGAGTTAGGAGATAAATTAAAATCGACCATCAAAATTAAATTAGGGTCTACATTACTCGTTAAATGTTTTAACAGTGAAATCCAGAACTTTTTATCTGGAATATTTGGCACATATTAATTAACTATAGTGTAAACATTTCCTTTAATATTAATCCTTACTATTAAAATTCTTCCAATTTTATCGTAAAATACCTTAGGAATCTTATAATCTAAACCCTTGTGGAACAAAATAGTAACACCTCTTTTGTGTTTAAAGGGGCAGTAAACCTAGAAAATAATGTTATATAATTCTGCACATAGTGCAGAAATAAATAACATTAGCTTACCGCCATGTTTCTAAAGCAAAGGGTTATAGATATATTTCGCAATGAAAACAGAACACCGCTCCTGGTTCTACTAAGCGGGTCTGTTTTCTTCTCCTAAGCACATCTGTGCACGCTGTCTAATCCCAGCTGGCCCGATAGCGCAATTAAACTCAATGTAGCTAGCTCCAGCTACCAGAGCAGAGCGGGAGCGAGCTACATTGAGTTTAATAGCGTGATCGGGCACACTGTGACTAGACATTGTGCCCATGATGCGCTTAGGAGAAGTAAACAGACCCGCTCAGTAGAGCCAGGAGCAGCGTTCTGTTTTCGTTGAGAAATATCTATATACCCCTTTGCTTCAGAAACATGACAGTAAACTAATGTTATATAATTCTGCACTATGTGCAGAATTATATAACATTATTTGCTAGGTTTACTGCCCCTTTAACATCACAAGAATAGAGAATGTCCATCATCTAATGTACTTTTAATTTCTCATGTTCCTTGTTTGTTAAATGTGTCTCTTGTAAACCTCTTACGCGAGCATTAGATTTTTTGATTTGAGTTAGAACCGCTTTTTGCATTATAGGTGAAAAAAATCACATAACATTTCAAGATAAAAGTTTCAGTCTACTTTCCATTTATTAAAAGCACAATACCAACAACAAGACAAATAATAAAATCTATCTATCATTCCCTTATCTTTTTCCTTTCCCACTGCTTTCCTTCTTTCTATCTTTGTTCTCATTTTAAATACTTCTCCTTGTCTCCACTTCTCTTCTGTTTTCTTCTTCTATTTATACTTTCTTCTTCAACCCTCAAGCAGAACCATAGATTGAATTTCCCCTAAGACTCTCTCCTTGGTCTCCCTTTAAAAAGTTGTTTGCTTTTTCTGGTGTATAAAAAATAATATAGTTCTCCCCTTGCTTTTTTCCCAACTTGGTTGGCTATAGTAAAGCAAATTTCAGAAATGTGTCTTCCTCTTGAAATAAATACAAATTTCTAACTTCAAAGATTAAGGGGATCTTCTGTCTGAAGAACCTTAAAACCTATAATCTCTTGGAGCCTTTCTACTTGTTATCTTCTATTAGTAATATCTAGGCCCGGCATCTGTGGTAAGATTTTCTTCCCAAAATCAATAAATCAATAACGTCTCCTGCCTCTATAGTTTACAGAAGTCCAATTAGTCTCAGATTGCTTCTCCTTGAACATTTTTCGCTATCATCTATACTTTCAGTTAAAATGGTAGTTTGCTTAATTAAATCTTCTATTTTGTTTTCATACTGGCTTATATGATCCTGAACATTTGCCTGATATCATTTAAGACACTGTCCAATTGAGACCCAATTTCTTCAAGTTTGGGTAAGATTAACATATTCATTGTTGCTAAAGATTCAGTAGAATCTTCTAGATGCGGTCTTACCAGAAAAAGTTGAGATATCTTTGAAGTTCTTTTATCCAAATTTTTACTTTTAGGCGGCATTTTGCTAGATTGCAAGAATTTTTCCATGAATCGCTATAACCAGCCGAAAAAAGACCTTTAGGCCTGAAAGGGGAGAAGAAATAAGAGAAAAAAATTCCCAATAGAAACATTTACACCAGCATGAAAAGGAGAGAAAAAAATATTTTAGGAAAACAATTTCCAATTTAAGGGAAAAAGTTTCTAATGCACAAAATAGAAAATAAATAAATAAAAAAAAAAAAAAAAAAAAAACCTATTTCCAGCTTAGGAAAGAAGAAAAAAAACACGTACCACAATTCCCAATTAAAGAAGACAAAACTTCTAATAGGACAAAGAAAAGAAACAATTCCCTCCCAAAAAATACAACTTTTTTATTCCTTCTTACTCTTCTAATTAATTTGTTCTACTTGTAGTTTTTTTTTTTTAGCTTAAAGGGACAGTCAACACCCAAAATAAACTTGATTTAATCATTTACATGCCACACGATTATGCCACACATCCTTCTTCCTATTCTGCAGTCCACAGTGAATCGCAATTTTTTTTAAAAAAAACAACTGCCGTTCATGTAAAAATGGAAGCCAAGCTCCTCCTAAGTTTACGTCATTTTGAAGCTGATTGTAACAGCAAATCACATGAGTGTCGGTAACGACGTTCATGCCCAATTGCGCATGCACAGTTATTTTGTATTGTTGCTAGCGGCCTCTTTATTCAAGGAACTGTAAGAAGGTTCCTATTTCAGTGATGGACCGCTGGTTCTGGTTCTTTGCGTATGCGTTTAGCTAAAGGCTCGTCATCAAATTTGGAGGGCACGAGAATATTTCAAACAAGCTCCGGGGAAGGAGACAATGGGAGGAGGAGTTTGGGTTCCATTTTTTTTTCAAAACGGCTCGAATTCAAATAAAAAAAAAAAAATAGCGATTCACTGTGGACTGCAGAATAGGAAGAAGGATGTGTGGCATAATTGTGTGTCAAGTAAATTATTAAATCAAGTTTATTTTGGGTGTTGACTGTCCCTTTAAATTAACTGTGCCTTGATTTGTTGAATTTAAAATAAGAAGGTAGAGGGAGAATACATGTAGTAACTCTTTTCTTAAATGACTTTTGCCTTCGTCTCCCTTGTTTTATTCCTTATTTTCCTTTTGTTTTTCTTTTTCTTTCCGCTTTCCTTTTCATCACATTTCTTTCTTTCTTTCTTTCTTTCTTTCTTTCTTTCTTTCTTTCTTTCTTTCTTTCTTTCCTTATTTTCATGGTGAAAAATAATTATTTCATCAATTTCATTGTGAGCTTGGGCCCTCTTCCCTTTCCTCACTGTTCACCGACCAACTTAGAAAATAAAATATATGATAGACCGCTTAATTAGGGGTAACCTTACAAAACTGTTTTTTGGTGGGGGAAACTGGGCTAAATCCAATATTCTTGCAGCGTTCAAGTGTGCCATATTTATGGTGCCTCTCACAGGAACTGTATCCTTCAACCTCTCCAATCCTCAGAAGCAATTGACTCCTCCGCCTATGCAGCTATACTACAGTAGACACTGCCGTAAGCCCGGTCAGTATCAACAGGCCTCTTAGGTTGTCCATTTTTTTCGGCGTCCAAACACCGATCGGCCGTCTCTTTCAAAGGGCAGTGATCTTGGCACCGGCCGTCATGTAGCAACGACATACACTGCTTCCTGGGCCCCAGTATTGCTTTTGTTAGATGGACGTAGAGAAATAATACATTTATGTACCTACATTCAATCAAAGCATGTGGAGGAATCTGTGAAGAATGATAGATGATATAGGACATTATAATTATCATATTCCAGCCCTCTGGAAAAGTAATTTGGCCAGAGATTTTCTTTAAATCTAAAGGCTTATATTTGAAAACTTTTACCCCTTTGATGTCAGCAGTTTGAGATATTTTACTATTGCTGGAGACAAAAATGTGATATGCATCCACTTGGACTTCATTTCTTAGTATAGATTTACACATACACAGGGAAATTATATATTGTCTTTTTTTTCAGAACCAATTTACCTTTCATATAATTCCTTCCTTTTCAATCATGTTTTTATTTACAGATAAACATATAGTAAAATTAAAAAAATAAGAAAAAAGTGTTTTAATATTATACAATACCAGAGGGCAGTCTATATGTTGAAAATACAAAAAATAAAAAATAGAACTACAGAAAAAAATAAACACATTAACCAAAATAAAAAAATGAAACCTAATCCCTATGAAAATAAACCCCACCCCCCCCAAATAAAAAAAAAACCTAGTCTAATGCTAAACTACCAATAGCCCTTAAAAGGGCTTTTTGTAGGGCATTGTTTTAAGTTAAACAACTCTTTTATATTAAAAATAAAGTCCCCCCTAACAGTAAAACCCCCCTACCCACCAAACCTCCCCAAAAAAAACTAACACTAAAAAAAACTAAACTACCCATTGCCCTGAAAATGGCATTTGTATGGGCATTGCCTTTAAAATGCCATTTACCTCTTTTTCACTGCCCTTGAAATGGCATTTAGCTCTTTTTAGAAAGCCCAAAAAACCCTAACACTAAAGCCCAAAATAGATACTCACAGGTCCTGAAGTCCGGCTGAGGTCTTCTTCCATCATCCTCATCCACAGCGAAGGCGGCATTGAGCAGTGTTTTCAGATGTCCTGAAGTCTGGCGGAGAAGGTCTTCTTCCAGGCGGGTCCAACATCTTCATCCACAGCAAAGGCGACGCGGAGTGGAGCTGCGGAGCGGTGTTTCCAGATGGGGCGATGGTGCTTGGCGACGATGGTCTTTGGTGGCGGTCCCAGGCGGCGGTGCTCCTCAGAGGCATGGAGGTTCCTGTTCATGTGATTGTCCGTCGCACACTGAAGATTAAATCCAAGGTACCCCATATTTATTGGGGTACCTTGTATTCCTATTGGCTGACAATTTCACATCAGTCAATAGGATGAGAGCAAGTGAAATTTTATTAGTTGGTGAACAGCCAATAGGATTTCACTTGCTCTCATCCTATTGGCTGTTCAGCAGCCAATAGGATGAGAGCAAGTGAAATCTTATTGGCTAGTGAACCTTGGATTTAATCATCAGTGTGTGACGGACGATCACATTAAGAGGAACCTCCACGCCGCCTCCGAGGATCGCCACATCTGGAAACACAGATGGATGAAAAAGATGGACCCGCCTGGAAGAAGATCTTCTCTGCCAAACTTCAGGACCCATGAGTATCTATTTGGGGCTTTAGTGTTAGTTTTTTCTTTATTTTTATGGTTTTTTTTTATTTTTTAAATTAGTTTTTTTGGGGGCACTTTGTAAAAGAGCTAAATACCCTTTTAAGGGCAATGCCCATACAAATGCCCTTTTTAGGGCAAAGAGTAGTTTAGTTTTTTTTAGTGTTAGGTTTTTTTATTTTGGGGGGCTTGGTGGGTGAGGGGGCTTACTGTTAGGGGGGACTTAGACTTTTTTCTTCTCCAAAAGAGCTGTTTATCTTGGGGCAATGCCCTGCAAAAAGCCCTTTTAAGGGCTACTGGCAGTCTATTCTTAGATTAGGCGGTGTTTTTATTTTGGGAGGCTTTTTTATTTTCATAGGGATTAGGTTTAATTTTTTAATCTTTGATAATTTGTTTTTTTATTTTCTGTAATGTTAGCCTTTTTTATTTTTGTAATCATAGTTATTTTTTTTGTAAACTTAGATTTTTTTTAAGTAATGTAGTTGTTTTTTATTTTAAGTAAATAAGGGGTTAATTAAGGGGTTGTTTGGTTAGGGGGTTCAATATTTAAGTTATTTATTTGCATTGTGGGGTTGGCGGTGTAGGAGTTAATAGTTAAATTAGATTACTGCGTTAGTGGTGGATGGCGGTTTAGGGGTTAATAGATTTAGTTAGTAGTTTGCAATGTTAGGGTTGATAGATTTAGGGGTTAATAATTTTATTTGCTTTGTAGGGTTGGCAGTGTAGTAGTTAATAATTAAATTAATTGACTGCGTTGGTGGTGGATAGCGGTTTAAGGGATCATTTTTTTTTATTAATAATTAGTGCGGGCAATTAGGTTTTTTTTTAAATATTTGATGCGGGTGGTTAGTTGTTTTTTTTTAAATAGTTTATGTGGGCGGTTATTTATTTATTTTTTTAATAGTTGATGCGGGCGATTAGTTTTTGCTTTTGTAATGCTCTGTTTGCTTCGCTGCATCCACCGGTGGATTCTTTCACCACCCTGCCATTTTCGGAATCCACCTGGATGCAGTTTTGCTGCATCCGGGTGAATTATTTTGGCCTCGCGCTGCCAACATTCCATTGAGAATCCGTGCGCAACTGCCGACGGCGACGGACATTACAAACGCAATTATAGTATATAGATATTTTAAGCAAATGTATTCCAGTCACTGAAAGTAATATTTTTATAAAAAAGATCAAAATAAGATTAAAGGGATATGAAACCCAAATTGTTTATTTAATGGTTCAGATAGAGCATTTGAATTTAAACAACTTTCAAATTTACTTCTATTATTTATTTTTCTTTGTACTTTTGATATCTTTTGTTGAAAAGCAGGGATATATGCTTGGGAGCCATCTCAATTTTGGAGCACTATATAGCAGCAGTTTGAAAGAATGTTATCCATTTGCAAGAGCACTATATGGCAGCACTATTTCCTGCCATGTACTGCTCCAGATAACCATTTAGGTATTTCTTCAACATGGAATATCATGGGAACGAAGCACATTTGATAATAGAAGTAAAACATTTTTAAATTGGTATGCTCTGTCTGAATTAAAAAGGTTTTTAAGATTCATATCTCTTCAATTGTAAATGCATATATAACCTAAACAGCAATACTATATGTCTCCTGAAATTAAAATACTAATAATGAAACTATTAATGAGGGTTGCATATATATTGACAACAGAAACAAACAATGTCCTCTCTTTGGTTCAGTCCACAAACAATAAATACACAGAGTGATGTCTAAGGTTGATTCCAAGCCCCCAAGTAAATATAAATAATATCCCAATAAAAATATATGTCAGTCCCTAAAATAAATATAACATACACTATATTATTAATATTAAAAGTGTAAAACGGTGCTCTTAATTATAGCTACTCACACAGTGCATATTCTAAAGATAAACAAGACTTAAAGTCACTGCTGCTCAGCGTCTCTCCGCTATTGACAATAGGTTAATATTGTGAATAATTGCATTTTTTTCAGTAGTTTAATTATTACTATTTAATTGCTCTGCTGATGTGTTTTACAAATAAAAGGTTGATTGTTTAGATATAATTTGTTTTATTTACATACAAATACTTAGAGCTTTTTATCTAAAGTGCAGCAATTACTTTTCTTATAACTATATAGCTCTTTTTCATCTGAATATTGCAATAACAATTATATAAATCTATTTATTATTTTAGGGCCAATATTTAAATATACTTTTGAGTGTAAAATTCCCATTACCTGGTTTAATAGGTCAAACTACCCCACAGATATGATTTAACAACATAAAAGTATACGTCTTCCAAAAGTATGTACAATATACAGTGAAACCTGTTTAAGACGGAATGGCATTGGACAACGGAAATTTTCCGTCTTGGACAGGTTTCCGTCTTATACAGTTAGTAACTGATGGAGCATCTTTTGACATGTGCAAATTCAAAAATGGCAGAATAATGTTACTGTATTGGTAATGAAGCCAGTCTGACCTGCCTTGCCGCAAGGGAGCATAGGATTGAATTCCTGACCAATTAGGAAGTCGGGCGGCAGGTAATGACCTGCTGTCCAGCTTCCTGATTGGCTGGGAAGCCATTTCCATGTTCCCTCGCGGTATTGCAGGTCTCCCTCTGACCGTCAGTTCTGGTATCAGAGCATTTTGGCGCAAATGCTCAGGATCAGCGCCATATCATAAAGTACCAATATCAGTGCATCCCTAATCAGAATCAATTTCTTGTTTTTCTTGCATTCAAGTAACAAAGACAGTACAATTTTCTGCTTAATCATTACAGTTTTATTTAGTTTTTATCTGGATTGCCTTTTTTTCTCTAACACAGAAAATGGGTGAGAAAACATAAATTGTATACAAACACAGTACAGTACTGTATTAAAAGATTATGTGTTGCATCAATTACTGTTCAGTAATACAGTACACAAACTTTAAGTCTTCTAAACTCTACCTGTACAGTATTCAGTACAAAGACATCTACAGGTGCAGTATCTATTGTGCACAATTACCACAGATACAGGTACAGTAATCACACCTTATGCAAACATTTTAAATACTGTAAATGTACAGTAAAATACTGTAAAAATAAAAATACAGGTACAGTACTGTACATGCTTTTTATTTTTTAGTGTACACCTGTACTGTACAATACTGTATCTGGATTTATTTTTACAATTCTGTACTACAGTACTTTTTTATTCTAACATTAAATGGAACATTACTGAACATTATTACCGGTAAAAGATTAACTGTAATTGTTGCATCAACTTGGTTCACAATTACAGTAATACAGTACACAAACTTAAACTCTTCTACTGTAAATACAGTACAATCACAGCTACAGTATCTATTATGTGCAATGCCCACTAATACAGTAATCACATTCACATACAGTAATATGCAAACATTTTAAACTACAGTACTGTAAATACTGTCCAGTAAAATATTGAAAATAAAAATACCTGTGCAAGTACTGTTAATAAAATACAGTACAGTACTGTAAATAAAAATACAGGTACTGTACTCTACCTGTATGTACTTTTAATATTTTTAGTGTACACCTGTTCTATACAGTACAGTATCTGGATTTATTTCTACAGTACTGTACTTCAGTACTTTTTTTATTCTAACAGAAAATGGAACAGTACTGAACATTATTAAAAGATTCATTGTTGCATCAACTTTGTTCATAATTACTGTACTGTAATACACAAACTTCAACTCTTCTAAATACAGTACTGTACAGTACAATTACAGGTACAGTATCTATTGAGAGCAATGCCCACTAATAATCACATCTTATGCAAACATTTTAAAGTACAGTACTGTAAATAAAATATGTACAGTACTGTAAATAAAAAAACAGTACAATTACTGTAAATAACATAATGTACCTAAAATAGTGTACAACTACTGAAAGTAAAATTCTGCAAATAAAAACACAGGTACTGTACTCTACCTGTACATACCTTAACATTTTTAGTGTACACCTGTACAGTACAGTACTGTATATGGATTTATTTTACAGTACTTCAGTACTTTTTCATTCTAAAAGAAAATGGCTCTGAAGACATGAACTACCTGTATATTCTATACAAATACAGTACTGAACATTATTAAGTGTAAAAGATTAATTGTTGCATCAACTTGGTTCACAATTACAGTAATACAGTACACAAACTTAAACTCTTCTAAGTACAGTACAATCACAGCTACAGTATCTATTGTGCGCAATGCCCACTAATACAGTAATCACATTCACATACAGTAATATGCAAACATTTTAAACTACAGTACTGTAAATACTGTCCAGTAAAATATTGAAAATAAAAATACCTGTGCAAGTACTGTTAATAAAATACAGTACAGTACTGTAAATAAAAATACAGGTACTGTACTGTACCTGTATGTACTTTTAATTTTTTTAGTGTACACCTGTTCTATACAGTACAGTATCTGGATTTATTTCTACAGTACTGTACTTCAGTACTTTTTTATTCTAACAGAAAATGGTACAGTACTGAACATTATTAAAAGATTAATTGTTGCATCAACTTTGTTCACAATTACTGTTATACAGTAAACATTTTAAAGTACAGTACTGTATAGTTTTTTGTATCCAATCCAGTACTGTACTTTAAAAAATTTTTAGCTGCAGATGGAGACAATGTTTACATACTGTACTTTAAAATGTTTGTACTGTACTGTTGCTGGAGAGGTCTTGCTTGAAGGTCCGGATACAGAATGATCTGGAACAGGCCAGTGTGTTCTAAAACAGGGAAATACAGTAGTTAGTCATCAGAAATAATGATCATAAACAAAACATTCAACAGTACTTTTAAATAATGTACAGTACTGTACTAAAAAACAGTACAGTACTGTATTTAAGCTTTACATACTCTTATACAGTACTGTACTGTATTTAGGTAGTGTACTACAGTTACTGTCTACTGTATGTTTTTACTGTTCATACCTGTACCTTTATTGGTTTTCTTGTCCCCACAGTGCCAATAATGTTGCTTGTTTTCTTGGGGCATTGGTTATCCTTTTTTCAATTAAATGTCTAGTGGATGTTATTGGTTCTAGAAGCTCCGGGCAGTTATTAAATAATGCAAACTCTTGCAACTGGTGAACTATCTCTAGAGCATCTTGGTAGCTTTTGATTGCTGGCTCACTGGGAATTTCTGTGGTTTCAGCACTTTGATCGTCATCCATGTTCTCATCACTATCTTGTTGTTGATCTATAAGTTCCACAGCATTTGTAAATGTGCTTTCCGTCGCAAGTTCTTTGTCTATGTCAATGTAACGGTCTATTTCACTGTCAACAAGACCTCCTTGCTGGAATAATGAACGAATATCATTGTTTTCTTCTACAGTCACCTGTATTATTTCTGGCAATTCTTCATTATCGTTCCTGTTTGAATTTGAGAAACCAGCTTTTACAAAGCACTTGCAAATGGTATCAGCAGAAATAGACTTGCATGCCATAGAAATCCAGTTGACAGCATCAAGGACTGTTATGGACTTGGCAAGCTGGTGTACATTTTGTGTGGTAGAAATGTTTGCAACCAAGGACTGTAGCAATAATTTTCTATAGTGTGTCTTCATCGTGTAGATAACACCTTGGTCCATTGGCTCTGTTACACTTGTGGTGTTTGCAGGGAACCAGGCTAATTTTACATTGCTAAGTTTCAGATGTGGATGGCAGGTAGCGTTATCCAAAAACAGGATGACTTTATGACCTTCTCTCTTCATTTTTCTGTCAAAAATCTTGAGCCATTCAGACATTAGTTCTGCTGTCATCCAGGCTTTTTTATTTGCACGCCAAATAACGGGAAGCTGTGTAGTGTCTATGTTTTTGAAGCAACGTGGCTTTGCTGCCTTACCAATCACAAGAGGCTTCTCCAATCTCCCATCCATGTTTCCACAGAGGAACACCGTCAATCTTTCCTTGGATAACTTTCCTCCTGTGCATTTTTCACGTTTAACAGCCAGAGTTTTTGAAGGTAGCAACCTAAAGAATAGGCCAGTTTCATCGCCATTGTAGATATCTTTTGTAGCGTATGGTTCCTTAAGCATTTTGAGCTTTTCTTCCCATTGGCTAACAGTTTCTTGATCTACATCCTTTGCTTCTCCACATATTTCATTCCATACAATGCAATGCCTCCTTTTAAAACTTTCCAACCAGCCATTAGATGCCTTGAAATCTGTTTTGCCTAATTCTTTGGCTAGTGCGAGGGCTTGTGTTTGTAGTATAGGACCAGAAATTGGTACATTTTTAGAGCGTGCAGCTACAAACCATTCCCACAGGAGCTTGTTTAAATCTTCATTTCCAGTTGCCTTCGCTTTCCTCTTCACTTCGCCATTGCCAGCTAACCATTCTTCCATGATTTTCTCTTTATTTTTGATAGCTTCATAAATTTGTGTTTTGCCACACTTAAATTTCTCAACACATTGTTTTACAGACAACTTATCTTTTGTGTAGGCCTCAATCACTTTAACTTTCATAGCAAGAGTAAGAGTGTTGCACTTTCTAGCAGCCATTCTTTGTCACACACCTCTTAAGTTTCAGGGTCCTTCCAACACCCCTTCTGCTTCGTTCCCACACCACTAACGTTTCAGCGTCCTTACAACACCCCTTCCGCTTCCTTCCCACACCACTAACGTTTCTGCATCCTTCTCACATCACTTCCGTGTCAGCGTCTGTTCCAATACCCCTTCCGCTTCCTTCCCACACCACTTAACACCCCTTCCGCTTCCTTTCCACACCACTTAACACCCCTTCCGCTTCCTTTCCACACCACTTAACACCCCTTCCGCTTCCTTCCCACACCACTAACGCTTCTGCGTCCTTCTCTCATCACTTCCGTGTCAGCGTCTGTTCCGTCGTCTTCAATTCCGTTCCGCGTTACATTTTCCGGCTTATCCAGGTTTTCCGGCTTATCAAGGTAAGTGAACCAAATGTATGCGTAATTAACACTGTGACCACTTTCCGTTTCCGCGTTGGACAGTTTCCGGCTTATCCAGGTAGCAAAACAATGAAAGTATACACTAAGCGCCGGGACGGAGGGATATTTCCGACATGGACAGGTTTCCGTGTTATACAGGGTCCGTCTTGGACAGGTTTCACTGTATATATATTTAAGAGAGGTCTTCATCCATAAAAATGCCTGTCAACAAAAAGGCTTTAGTATTGCTGAAAGTAATGATAACCTTTTATTGAACTAACAACAAATTTTAACAAAACACATGGTTTCAAGAGTTTCTTTACTTTTTCAAGTCTGAGGCAATACTTCATATTGATTAGCCTTCCTTTCTCTCAAAGTCCAGAAAGCAATTAGTCAGCTAACAATCCAGTGGTGGACATGGTCTTATATAGTGTAAAACAATGGGCCTGCTTTTCAAGAGTTCACCATTGTTCACAATTCTGAAGGTCGAGTAAGTGTATTCAATCTGTTTGTTGGGTGTGCTGTGTGAATTCTCCATAGTGTCTGTTAGTGATAGCAAGTACAGTTTTGCAAATATGAGTATGGTCACAACAAACAGTTTTATGATTTATGTTGTGAATCTGTTGTATTTATAACCATTTCATTTAATGGACACTAAAGTCAAAATTAAACTTTCATGATTTAGATAGATCTTTGGCTGTGGCAGGATACAATCAGGTTCGTTGGCAGGATACAGGAAGGGTCTTTGCTGTGGCGGGATACAGGAAGGTTCTTTAGCTGTAGCAGGAAAGCCACAGGCCTAAGAATGCAAAGACACGGGTTCAATCCCAGGCATGGACATAGCAGTGAGTAGAGACATTTAAATAATAAATAATCCCAGAGTATAAAATAAATGTCCAAATGAAAACTGCTCTCAAGATGTTGAACCTTTTCCCAGTTTGCTAAAGGACAGAAAATCACACAACACGTATCCACATCTATGGCTATGCTTTAATTTTGTTTTATATTTTTCAAAAATATGTTATTATGGTTTATTATGTTTTATATGTTTATTAATTGGGCATGCTGGATAATATTTTATAATTAACTGATTTTATTAAAATGCTGTGCAACCTACGAAATATATTTTATTCAATGCTAGAAATGAAATATTTTATTTAGATGCATAAAAATAGAGACATTTGATGTGGAGGGAAAAGAATATTAGTTTTCAGTGTTTGGTAATCATCTTTATATGTGTTAAGTCTTCTCAACTTGTTTTAAGACTAATCCTCTTCCTATTTGAATGCTAGCATCTGGACAAATTTCTTTCACGCTGTGATGACAAACTTAATACAGAACAAACGCAGGCAGTTTAAACTGAGTTCAATACAATACAGGGTTTTACTCCTCTTTTGTGTCTCTTCCACACATCCTTCATGAAACTGGGCCTCTAGCAGGAGATAAACAGGATTATATAATATGATTCTACTTCTTTGCAAGCTTAATATAAAAGGCACATTCTATATTAGAAGTTCAGGTTACACTTTACTCTGAACTACTTGGCAGTTGGATTCTTCATTCTTTTTCTTTTCTTTTCTTTTTTTTTTTACTTTTCAAGACATGTAACAAAATCCTTTTAACAGCATGACAGTTCCACTGACATGAACAGCTATATTTATTTCCAGAAAATCTATATACTTTTATGTTAAAGAAACATCTTTGCTGGAATTGAATTGAGGATCAGTACATTTCAGTTTTGATTAGAAGCATTTTTGCAATGTATATGTATTGAAAAAAAGGTTTCAAAGAAAAGCAATCACTGTTTTTAGTGATGGGGTTTAATTTATCAAATGAGCTTCTTATCCTGTACAATGCCAGTTTGCTTAAGGGAGCCTGGACAATCTGCTCCTAAAGAAGTATCCGCCGGCATCTTGATGCGTTCCCCCTCTCAGGGGTGGCAAACATAAATCATCACAGACCGACTAGTCCAGGGTGACTGACAAGTCCTGTTTTTGCACAACTGGTTGCATAAGAGCAGGTGGAGGGGCTGCACAAGTAAATACTTGTGCAATCAAGATTGCTATTAGCTGCATCACCGGTCCCAAATGGGAGTGGAAAGGTTTCCTGGCTGGGTACTTTGTTCACCTACAGAATGATAAATAGGGCCCAGAATCTTTACTGTACACTCAGTCAGTGGAGCATACAGCTGTATGTTGTGTGCATTCAAATATTTCACCTACTCAGAGAGCCGGAGGTGACAAATTTTGCGTAACTGTCAACATAATACACATCACTGCTGCCTCTTTGAGTGGGGACAGTTTGTTAGTGTGAGCACACATGGCTTTTTACTCTAACAGGGATTGGAAATGTAAGGCAAATTGCCTAGAGTGTAATTAAGGGTTAAGGCCCAGTCTGAGTGTATACGGTCTGGTGCTTGCAACATTGTTGCTATTGTAGGGGGGCTGGCTTACCTGGCGTATAAGTGTGCAGGTCACATAGGCTTGGGCCTCTCTTTCTGGTTTGCTGCCTCTGAAAAGTTCCCCTCCCTCCCCCTTTTTCTTTGTTATTCAGCAATCATTACAGTCATTAATAGGGTGACTTAGTAGCCTGGCGGTCACAGGGTTAGTCTCCCTAGAGACGGTAAGCCCATGCCTGTAATTTTTCTACACTCACAATTAAAATAAACAGCTTTACCATAACTTTTTTTTATACAAAAATATTTTAATATACGTAGTGAACATTTTATCCAAATTGTTAAGGACAGGAAAAGGTTTGGATTTTGGAATATTTGCTTTTTTTAAATGGGACAGTTGGGAGTGGGCATGTAACCAAGTATAAACAACAATATCTTATGTAATTTAGGCAATGTTTACAAGTTATAATATAGCTTATACATGCAACTAAATTTAGTTTATATAATGTTTAATACTTTTGTGACTTACATTTTTCTTTAATTAAAAAGTCTGGATTTTAGAATAAGTTTGGATTTTGGAATTCTGGATTTCAGAATATGTACCTGTATGATTAAACAGGGCACTTTTAAATGCATGATTTTTTTTTTCACTTACTATCCCTTTAAAAATTAAAGCTCACTTTATATTATAACCAATGAAGTCTTTAATCATTATCTTAAACTTGAATCAGTATGAGAAATTGTGGATAACCCATTACTGTGACAGGAAACCGCCTAGCTGCATCAGCTATTTAAGCCCAATCAAAATAACTTGAAGAGGCCATTACTTTCATATCATCTAGAATTTTATTTTAGTCTTAGAGAGTCTTATCCACCATTAGTAATAATCAACTACTTGTAGAAATAACAAGTTTGGTTGCTGGATTTAATTACTTATTATTTAGTTAACAGAGGTGAAAGAGCTGATTGGAAAATTAACAAAAGAAGCAACACACACAATTATTGTAACATAACAGTCAACCAGGAAAAAGAGCATAAAGACAGGTCCAAGATCTCACCTTGGACCTGATGATAAAAGATTCTCCTGTTTGGAGAGAAATTATAGTGCAGTCTTCACAGGGACTGAACCTGGGAGTCCCAGAGAGCTTAATCACTTTCTATAGGCTCAATGAACAAAGATTCCCTACTATGGAGAGAAATTATAGTGCAGACTTCACAGGTGCTGAACTCACTGAATTTTAGAAGAAAAAGGACGGAAACCTAAAAGTTCCAGTTAGATGAGATATGCCTTCTAAAGAGTAATGAAGCTTTCTGTGAAACTGAAGCTGTCAGTTTTATTTTAAATAGAACAAATACAAAGAGCAATATAATTTGTAAAAGATACACATAAATATACAAGTATGATCCTCATTTGTTAAAGTTACACAGAAACTGTTAAACCATCATTAGATTTTGTAAAATCACAATTTTAAATACACTGCTGCATATTCTACCTAAACACCCCTAATCTTACACTTATTAACACCTAATATGCCGCCCCTGACATCGCCGACACCTACATTATACTTATTAACCCCTAATCTGCTGCCCCCAACATCGCTGACACCTACATTATATTTATTAACCCCTAATCTCTCTCCCCCAATGTCGCCGCAACCTACCTACATTTATTAACCGCTAATCTGCCGCCATTATTCTAAATTTATTAGCTCCTAAACCTAAGTCCAACCCTAACCCTAACACCCCCTAACTTAAATATAATTTAAATAAATCTAAATATAATTACAGTCATTACCTAAATAATTCCTATTTAAAAGTAAATACTAACCTGTAAAATAAACCCTAAGCTAGCTAGAATATAACTAATAGTTACATTGTAGCTAGTTTAGGGTTTATTTTTATTTTACAGGCAAGTTTGTATTTATTTTAACTAGGTAGAATAGTTAATAACTAGTTATTAGCTATTTAATAACTACCTAGCTAAAATAAATACAAATGTACCTGTAAAATAAAACCTAACCTAAGTTACATTAACACCTAACACTACACTACAATTAAATAAATTACCTAAATTAAATACAATTACTGTAAATAAATTCAATACAATTACCTAAATTACAAAAAAAAAGCTAAATTACAGAAAATAAAAAACAAATTACAAGATATTTAAACTAATTACACCTAATCTAATAGCCCTATCAAAATAAAAAAGCCCCCCCAAATAAAAAAAAAATAAACTACCAATAGCCTTTAAAAGGGCCTTTTGCGGGGCATTACCCCAAAGAAATCAGCTCTTTTTCCTGTAAAAATAAAATACAAACACCCCCAAAAGTAAAACCCACCACCCACACAACCAACCCCCCAAATAAAACCCTAACTAAAAAACCTAAGCTCCCCATTGCCCTGAAAAGGGCATTTGGATGGGCATTGACCTTAAAAGGGCGTTTAGCTCTATTGTGGCACAAAGCCCAAACCCAATAAACACTTAAAAAACCTAACAGTAACCCCTGAAGATCCACTTACAGTTTTGAAGATCAGACATCCATCCTCAACGAAGCCGGGAGAAGTCCTCATCAAAGCGGCAAGAAGTCCTCAACAAAGCCGGGAAAAGTCTTCATCCAAGCCGGGAGAAGTGGTCCTCCAGACGGGCAGACGGTATCTTCTATCTTCATCCATCCGGCGTGGAGCGGGTCCATCTTCAAGACATCCGACGCGGAGCATCCTCTTCTTTCCGACGACTAACGACGAATGAAGGTTCCTTTAAATGACATCATCCAAGATGGCATCCCTTAGATTCTGATTGGCTGATAGAATTCTATCAGCCAATCGGAATTAAGGTTGAAAAAATCCTATTGGCTGAAGCAATCAGCAAATAGGATTGAACTTCAATCCTATTGGCTGATCCAATCAGCCAATAGGATTGAGCTGGCATTCTATTGGCTGATTGGGTGTGGGTTTTACTGTTGGGGGGTTGTTTTTAATTTTTTTCTTCAGGTAAAAGAGCAAAAGGCCCTATTAAGGGCTATTGGTAGTTTAGTTTAGGCTAGGGTTTTTTTTTATTTTGGGGGGATTTTTTATTTTGATAGGGCTATTAGATTAGGTGTAATTCGTTTTAATATCTTGTAATTTGTTTTTTATTTTCTGTAATTTAGCGTTTTTTTGTAATTTAGGTAATTGTATTGAATTTATTTAATTTAGGTAATTTATTTAATTGTAGTGTAGTGTTAGGTGTTAGTGTAACTTAGGTTAGGTTTTATTTTACAGGTACTTTTGTATTTATTTTAGCTAGGTACTTATTAAATAGTTAATAACTATAATAGTTAGTAACTATTCTACCTAGTTAAATAAATACAAACTTGCCTGTAAAATAAAAATAAACCCTAAGCTAGATACAATGTAACTATTAGTTATATTGTAGCTAGCTTAGGGTTTATTTTACAGGTTTAGTAAGTTTTATTTAGTATACACTAAAGACTATGTAAAACCACGCTATCATATATAATATAAAAAATATTAATATATAAAAATGTATATATAATTGCATACAAAATAATAGTATTGCTAAAATGTCCATAAGTCCACAGGATATAATATATCTGAAAGAATAGAAGTATTTTCTATAAGAAAAAACTAAGGGGACGCGCTGTAGTGTTGATAGAAATTGTGTTGATGTGAATGAAATTCCTCTGGTATCGTGTGAGTTGAACCGTGACAGATAAGTATGTGAAAGTAGAGGTGTATATGTGTATATGATTGAGTGAAATCTTGTTAATCAAAGGAGAATGTGTGACTTGTTACAAACCGTAAGACTTGAAACAATTGTGATACATAAGCAAAAAAATCATGAAACAATTGTGATACCTAAACAAAAAATCAGTTGGAATATTGCAAAGAACTAAAGACTTGCAACAAAATATGTGAACAGTTGAATTTGATTAAACTCAAAAAACTGAAAAGTCCAATATGTGATAAGTGTTCAGAGAAAAAAAGTCCAAATTCAATGTAAAGGATATATAAAGAACAAAAGTTCAAAGGATCAAAACAAATGGCTTGCTCCGCTTGAATCCAAGGTGTGATGAATCAGGAAATCTAGGAGGATAGAAAAACAAGGGGCGCCAACATAGTGTGAATCAGTTTGGAAAACTGGAAAACAGTAGTTATAATAAAATCTACTCACAAGTGGAGTGGCACCTAGAACCAACTGGGTGCATACAGGCAGGCTGACATTCAGGACCAGCAGTCAGTACGCTGGGGGTCTCACCCGGGAGACCTGTGGGTAGGTCAGATGAGGTAAATGGAGTCGGCTGTGTATCGTCTGGTGAGCCGGATCGCCACTGTGGAAGTCCAAAGGGCTGTGTTGTTTATCCCAAAAGGGTAGCTGCTCACACGATCAGCCTTGTTTCCAAACGAGTTTCCAATGTCAGTGTATGGAACAAAGGGATAAAAACCAAACTGGGTATAACCACTGCAAACTGTGGTAATATTAAAAAGGCACAGAAAACCGGGTCTGTCTAAAAACAAGTATTTAATTGCTACGCGTTTCTCAGTCCGTAAAGGACCGTTTCCTCAGGCATATACAAAGGTGTTCAACAGGCTACCATTTATACCTGACAGTGACCCGGAATCAAAATGTGGAGGTCATCTCCAAAGAATTGACAATAAAATGTTAAAAAACAAAAATACAATAAAAAATGGAACATGTATCAAAATTGTGTTTGAGCAGCAATCAGATAATATATTCATATCATCAAAAAACAAAAAGAACAAACATAAAAACAGCATGTATTTGCATTGATGAGTAACACCTGTGATAGTGTTTCTGAAAAAGAAAAAAAAAAAAAAAAAAAAAAAAAAAAAAAAAGCTAAACCTGTGTATGTATCCTATCTTATAGATAAACATGTTGTCACCTCAAAAGACTATTGGGTTATATGAAAATAAGATCCCAATGGTGACTATTGTTTAGTGTGCAAAACAAATCTGTATATAATCAATAAAGAATATATATAAACTAGAAAAAATATATATATGTTTTCCTCTGGGTTGGGCTCGAACCCTTGACCTTGTGTATGCTAGGCTTTTACTGATCTAAAAGAGATATTCAGATATGACAACAAATGAGGTTGATATCACTCGTAATATACCAAACAATAGTAGATAATATGGATGTATTAGAAATATGAGTTTGCAGAAAACATTGTTCTTGTAAAGAGCCCTCATATCTTATATTCTAGAAACAAAAATAAGATGGTTATGGTCGATAGATTCTGGATAGAACAAGAAAAATTGTCTTTTATGTATCTAGATAATGATTTAAGGAACGCTATCTCAAACTAGCGGTCCCAAAATATAAATTAAATGTCTATGTAAATGTTGAAGGTGCTGGATGAAGATTAAATGAAAGAATATAGCAATCCTTGTTTGGAGACATATAAATACGCTATATGCTAGCTGTTGTAATACTGGTAAAAAAGTTATGTAAAAATGGTAAAAAATGGTTCATGGAAAAAACCTATTGAGAAATATTAGAAAATTGTATATATTAAAAAAACTAATGGTATACTGCTAAAAAGTGTGTATATATAAAAAGAACCTTCGTTTAAAGCATATATTTTTACTAAATGCTAGCTGTGAAGGTTCTAGTGATACTGCTCATGATATTCTTTTTCTAAACTCATATTGATAATAAATTGTTTGAAATATTTTGGGTGGGATACGAACCCGTGTCTATATATGTAAGGACCCTATGTTTAGTCCGATGAGCTATCTGGAAATAGCAAAGTATTTAGGAATCTTAGTGTGGTTGACTCTAAACTAATCGATATAACATTAAAAATGCTGTACACTAATAGGAGTGATTCAACTCATTGATTCTTAGTGTTTGTGTGTATCTCTGATGGTGATGTCTTGATTAATAAATGTATTAGAAAGTGTTGTAGAGAATCTATTGATGTAAACTGGATATGTATATGAGATCTAAATATGATGTATGTATCTGAGAAAATGTCGTAATAATGAATGTATGAAAAATATTGTTGGAAATCTGTTGTAAACTGAATGTAGTATGTAATGTGATCTCTGCAAAGGACGGACTTATATGAAAGCAGCCAAATCAACATTGGCATTCAAACCCAGTGGATACAAAGTTTTGAGTTTATGTATCCAGTAAGTTTCTAATTGTCTAAGTTTAATTAGACGATCATAATCAGTGGATGGAGGTACATGGTCTATCGGAATTATTTTAAAGATATCTGCTCTACCATCATGTATTGTTTCACAGTGATTTGGAACACTGTGATTAATCTTACTTTTTTTACAGTTTTTACAATTCCGATAGTGTTCACCCCAACGGGTGCGTACGTTCCTAATGGTACGCCCAATGTATTGGACCCCACAAACACAATTTAAAAGATATATAATATACTTAGATTCGCAATTGAGGCGATGTGATATCTGATAAGACAAACCAGTAGTGTTAGATTTAAATGTTTTTTGAGAACATATAAATTTACACATATTACATCCTCTTTTGCCACATTTATATGAACCATATAATCTCAAAAAACTCTGTGTTTTTTTCAAATTACTTATAGATGATTGGCTGTATTTTACCCTTTTGCTAGGTGCTAGTTTGTTCCTAAGGGTTGGTGCCCGTCTGTAAACAATTTTAGGTCTCTCCTTAACTATATTTTTTAAAAAAGGATCCTTTTGAATAATGTTCCAATGTTTGTTGAGTATATTGCAAATTTTTTTATGATTGCTGTTGTATTGTGTTATAAAGAGAGGTTCACTATTGGCATCCCTATTAATTGTTTTGTTTGAATTGGTTGTGTTATTTTCAAACTTTTCAAAAAAGAGATCTCTATCCGAGTCTCGTGCTTTTTTTAAACATCGATCAAGTAAATCAGCTGGGTAACCTTTGTCCAAAAAACGTTGATATAAAATCATGCTTTGTGAGTCAAAGGTATCTAACTCTGAACAATTCCGACGAATTCTTTGGAATTGACTAAAAGGGATATTTCTTTTCCACCCAATGTGGTGGTTACTGGAATAATCAAGGTAACTGTTGCTATCCACCTTTTTGAAAAAGGTTTTGGAGACAACATTCCCTGTACTACCCCAGCTCAACAATAAATCCAAGTATTCTATTGAGGAATTTTGGATATTAGCTGTGAAAGTAAGACCCATATGGTTGTTATTTAAATGTTCTACTATTGAATTGGCTAGAGCAATATCCCCTTTTAAAATAAAAATGAGATCGTCAATGTAACGGCCATAGAATACCAGGTTCGCCCAAAAGTTTGCAGAGTAAATGTATTGATCTTCAAAAATTCCCATAAAGAGATTGGCAAAACTTGGGGCGAACCTGGTACCCATGGCCGTACCCTTGACTTGCAGAAAAAATTTGTCCTGAAAGATAAAATAATTATGTTTGAGTATATACTCTATCCCTTCCAAAATGAATTCCTTTTGAAGATCTGGCATGTATAGATCTTTCTCTAGGAAAACTGAAATCGCATTGATTCCCATGTTGTGACAAATATTGGAATAGAGGGAACCAACATCACAAGTGATCCATATTAGGTTATTGTTATTGCAAACATTTCTGAGTTGGTATAAAAGGTGAGTACTGTCTTTGATATAAGAAGGTAAATTGACCACGTATTTTTGTAGAAATTGGTCTATATAAAAAGATAGGTTATAGGTGAGATTGCCTATACCTGCTATAATAGGGCGCCCAGGTGGATTAGCTTGGTTTTTATGTATTTTGGGCAGGTGATAATAGTGTGCTACACTAGGATTGGTTACTTTTAGAAATTCTTTTTCTTCTTTGTTCAAAATGCCTGTTGCAATTCCTTTCTGTATCAGATCATTATATCCCTTTATAAAGGTATTAGTGGGATTGAACATGATTTCTCTGTAATAGTTTGTATCTGTTAAAATGTTATTTGCCTCTTTTAAATAGTCACCAATGTCTTGTAAGACAATACCACCGCCCTTGTCGGCATCCCTGATTATCAAATTTCTGTTATTGGCCAAAGTATGTAAAGCTATTTGTTCACTTTTATGAAAATAATATTGTTTCTTTTGATTTTTGGATAATTTCTCTAGATCTTCAATGACTGATCTTTGAAATAGTTCAATATAATGATTAGTTGATAGTGATGGTATAAATTGGGATTTAACCTTTATGTCTGTGTGGATGTAATCTTCAAACAGATGAGTAGTTAGGCCCTCTGTTTCTGAATATATCACTTGCATATTTCTGTTGGGGTTCATACTGTTCACTAAAATAGGCTGTGTATTATCCGTGTGTGTATGTTTTTGTTGTTTGAGTTTTTTCTGTGCAAAAAATTTTTGCAAAGATAATTTTCTTGTAAATTTGTTGACATCAACAAACAGATGATATAAGTTGTGGGGATTGGGTGGACAATAGGAGAGACCCTTGTGAAGGACTCTTTTTTCATTGGTGGTTAAAGTATGTGATGACAAATTAAATATACCATGTTCTAATTTGGAAAGTTTCTCTTTTTGGGCTGAAAGACCCCTTCCTCTTGCACCTCTTGGTCTAAAGGGAATGGTCTTTTTCTTTGATTTTCTAAATTGGTGTGCGGAAAAAATAATCTGTTTTGGTTGTGGCTGTTCTCTAAAAAAGATGAAGAGTATTCATGTGAAGTGCTGGGCATATTTTCTCCATCAGAAATCGATGCTAAAATGCCAAATCTATTCTGATGTTCGAAAGAAATGTTTGATTTTGGTGTCTGGTCATGTGGTCTTTCTAAAAGTGTTCTATGATTCTGTTGTAAATACTCATCTTTTGAGCCCTGATTGAAGGTATTTTTGTGTGTGTTTGGATGTGAATAGGGCATAGGGCCTTGGTAAGGAGAGTTATAACGTGGTTTGTAGGTGTTATTCTTATTCCCATGGAATTGACTTTGATAGGTCCCATGGTGATGATATGATGTATGTTTGTTTGTGTTTGATTGGTGGATTCCTGGTCCATAATTGCTCTGATTTGCTGCGTGATTTGGTCTGTAATTGTCATGTTGATCATATCTATAATTTCCATTTGTATGATGTGTGTTACTCTGATTTCTAAAATGTTCTCTTTGATAACTTTTGTTTTGGACTGTAGTCCAGTTCTGACCTTCTGTTTTTCTAGGAACATAAGAGTTCTGATGTCCCCTACTGTTATCTTTTGGTAGAGGTATATACTTGTCTTTCTCTATTCTATTGAAAGTATATACTTGATCATTGTTATAATCTAATTGGTCCCTTTGTAGTTTTTTGCTTTTGTTTGAAACAATCTCATCTTGGTATTTATCAGTGCGGTCATTGATTTCTTTTAAAGTATTTGAATATTCTGGATTATTGACATGTACCTGTAAGTCTTTCTGAATTTTTTCTATGTTGTGACTACACTCATCAGTGAGTTTTTTTCTATGATCTATTAAGATTTTAATTAGACTAAAGGAGCATTCATCTAGGGCTTTGTACCAACTTTCTAGGAGGTCCTTATCTTCTTTAAAAGAACAATGTTTTAAAATCCGCAAACCTCTGGGAATCTGTTTGATTTCTAAATATTTTTCTAGAGTTTTAAGATCCCACCAGTGCCGGTGTTCTTTCATAAGTTCCTCTTCAAGCAGATGGAACAAATCTTTCATAGATTTAAGAATATTGGGATCAGAATATGTTTCTATGGTCACAGTACTACTTTGTAGGATATAGTTGGACCGTTTTTTGTTTCTATCATCCTTAGACTGCATTTTAGAAATTTAGTGTCTATTCGATAGTCTGAATGTAAAATCAATGTGAATAAAATAAATAGATGAATGTAAAAAAGAAAGGTGTCTAGGTGACTTGTGAACCTGAGACAAAAATGGTGTGAATGTAAAAATGGTGGCTATTCTCAAAAAAAAAAAAAAAAAAAAAAAGGGTGAGCGAAACTGTCCCCTAATAAACACCAAAAAGCAATAAAGTATAGAAGTATTTTCTATAAGAAAAAACTAAGGGGACGCGCTGTAGTGTTGATAGAAATTGTGTTGATGTGAATGAAATTCCTCTGGTATCGTGTGAGTTGAACCGTGACAGATAAGTATGTGAAAGTAGAGGTGTATATGTGTATATGATTGAGTGAAATCTTGTTAATCAAAGGAGAATGTGTGACTTGTTACAAACCGTAAGACTTGAAACAATTGTGATACATAAGCAAAAAAATCATGAAACAATTGTGATACCTAAACAAAAAATCAGTTGGAATATTGCAAAGAACTAAAGACTTGCAACAAAATATGTGAACAGTTGAATTTGATTAAACTCAAAAAACTGAAAAGTCCAATATGTGATAAGTGTTCAGAGAAAAAAAGTCCAAATTCAATGTAAAGGATATATAAAGAACAAAAGTTCAAAGGATCAAAACAAATGGCTTGCTCCGCTTGAATCCAAGGTGTGATGAATCAGGAAATCTAGGAGGATAGAAAAACAAGGGGCGCCAACATAGTGTGAATCAGTTTGGAAAACTGGAAAACAGTAGTTATAATAAAATCTACTCACAAGTGGAGTGGCACCTAGAACCAACTGGGTGCATACAGGCAGGCTGACATTCAGGACCAGCAGTCAGTACGCTGGGGGTCTCACCCGGGAGACCTGTGGGTAGGTCAGATGAGGTAAATGGAGTCGGCTGTGTATCGTCTGGTGAGCCGGATCGCCACTGTGGAAGTCCAAAGGGCTGTGTTGTTTATCCCAAAAGGGTAGCTGCTCACACGATCAGCCTTGTTTCCAAACGAGTTTCCAATGTCAGTGTATGGAACAAAGGGATAAAAACCAAACTGGGTATAACCACTGCAAACTGTGGTAATATTAAAAAGGCACAGAAAACCGGGTCTGTCTAAAAACAAGTTTCAAGTCTTACGGTTTGTAACAAGTCACACATTCTCCTTTGATTAACAAGATTTCACTCAATCATATACACATATACACCTCTACTTTCACATACTTATCTGTCACGGTTCAACTCACACGATACCAGAGGAATTTCATTCACATCAACACAATTTCTATCAACACTACAGCGCGTCCCCTTAGTTTTTTCTTATAGAAAATACTTCTATACTTTATTGCTTTTTGGTGTTTATTAGGGGACAGTTTCGCTCACCCTTTTTTTTTTTTTTTTTTTTTTTTGAGAATAGCCACCATTTTTACATTCACACCATTTTTGTCTCAGGTTCACAAGTCACCTAGACACCTTTCTTTTTTACATTCATCTATTTATTTTATTCACATTGATTTTACATTCAGACTATCGAATAGACACTAAATTTCTAAAATGCAGTCTAAGGATGATAGAAACAAAAAACGGTCCAACTATATCCTACAAAGTAGTACTGTGACCATAGAAACATATTCTGATCCCAATATTCTTAAATCTATGAAAGATTTGTTCCATCTGCTTGAAGAGGAACTAATGAAAGAACACCGGCACTGGTGGGATCTTAAAACTCTAGAAAAATATTTAGAAATCAAACAGATTCCCAGAGGTTTGCGGATTTTAAAACATTGTTCTTTTAAAGAAGATAAGGACCTCCTAGAAAGTTGGTACAAAGCCCTAGATGAATGCTCCTTTAGTCTAATTAAAATCTTAATAGATCATAGAAAAAAAACTCACTGATGAGTGTAGTCACAACATAGAAAAAATTCAGAAAGACTTACAGGTACATGTCAATAATCCAGAATATTCAAATACTTTAAAAGAAATCAATGACCGCACTGATAAATACCAAGATGAGATTGTTTCAAACAAAAGCAAAAAACTACAAAGGGACCAATTAGATTATAACAATGATCAAGTATATACTTTCAATAGAATAGAGAAAGACAAGTATATACCTCCACCAAAAGATAACAGTAGGGGACATCAGAACTCTTATGTTCCTAGAAAAACAGAAGGTCAGAACTGGACTACAGTCCAAAACAAAAGTTATCAAAGAGAACATTTTAGAAATCAGAGTAACACACATCATACAAATGGAAATTATAGATATGATCAACATGACAATTACAGACCAAATCACGCAGCAAATCAGAGCAATTATGGACCAGGAATCCACCAATCAAACACAAACAAACATACATCATATCATCACCATGGGACCTATCAAAGTCAATTCCATGGGAATAAGAATAACACCTACAAACCACGTTATAACTCTCCTTACCAAGGCCCTATGCCCTATTCACATCCAAACACACACAAAAATACCTTCAATCAGGGCTCAAAAGATGAGTATTTACAACAGAATCATAGAACACTTTTAGAAAGACCACATGACCAGACACCAAAATCAAACATTTCTTTTGAACATCAGAATAGATTTGGCATTTTAGCATCGATTTCTGATGGAGAAAATATGCCCAGCACTTCACATGAATACTCTTCATCTTTTTTAGAGAACGGCCACAACCAAAACAGATTATTTTTTCCGCACACCAATTTAGAAGATCAAAGAAAAAGACCATTCCCTTTAGACCAAGAGGTGCAAGAGGAACTGGTCTTTCAGCCCAAAAAGAGAAACTTTCCAAATTAGAACATGGTATATTTAATTTGTCATCACATACTTTAACCACCAATGAAAAAAGAGTCCTTCACAAGGGTCTCTCCTATTGTCCACCCAATCCCCACAACTTATATCATCTGTTTGTTGATGTCAACAAATTTACAAGAAAATTATCTTTGCAAAAATTTTTTGCACAGAAAAAACTCAAACAACAAAAACATACACACACGGATAATACACAGCCTATTTTAGTGAACAGTATGAACCCCAACAGAAATATGCAAGTGATATATTCAGAAACAGAGGGCCTAACTACTCATCTGTTTGAAGATTACATCCACACAGACATAAAGGTTAAATCCCAATTTATACCATCACTATCAACTAATCATTATATTGAACTATTTCAAAGATCAGTCATTGAAGATCTAGAGAAATTATCCAAAAATCAAAAGAAACAATATTATTTTCATAAAAGTGAACAAATAGCTTTACATACTTTGGCCAATAACAGAAATTTGATAATCAGGGATGCCGACAAGGGCGGTGGTATTGTCTTACAAGACATTGGTGACTATTTAAAAGAGGCAAATAACATTTTAACAGATACAAACTATTACAGAGAAATCATGTTCAATCCCACTAATACCTTTATAAAGGGATATAATGATCTGATACAGAAAGGAATTGCAACAGGCATTTTGAACAAAGAAGAAAAAGAATTTCTAAAAGTAACCAATCCTAGTGTAGCACACTATTATCACCTGCCCAAAATACATAAAAACCAAGCTAATCCACCTGGGCGCCCTATTATAGCAGGTATAGGCAATCTCACCTATAACCTATCTTTTTATATAGACCAATTTCTACAAAAATACGTGGTCAATTTACCTTCTTATATCAAAGACAGTACTCACCTTTTATACCAACTCAGAAATGTTTGCAATAACAATAACCTAATATGGATCACTTGTGATGTTGGTTCCCTCTATTCCAATATTTGTCACAACATGGGAATCAATGCGATTTCAGTTTTCCTAGAGAAAGATCTATACATGCCAGATCTTCAAAAGGAATTCATTTTGGAAGGGATAGAGTATATACTCAAACATAATTATTTTATCTTTCAGGACAAATTTTTTCTGCAAGTCAAGGGTACGGCCATGGGTACCAGGTTCGCCCCAAGTTTTGCCAATCTCTTTATGGGAATTTTTGAAGATCAATACATTTACTCTGCAAACTTTTGGGCGAACCTGGTATTCTATGGCCGTTACATTGACGATCTCATTTTTATTTTAAAAGGGGATATTGCTCTAGCCAATTCAATAGTAGAACATTTAAATAACAACCATATGGGTCTTACTTTCACAGCTAATATCCAAAATTCCTCAATAGAATACTTGGATTTATTGTTGAGCTGGGGTAGTACAGGGAATGTTGTCTCCAAAACCTTTTTCAAAAAGGTGGATAGCAACAGTTACCTTGATTATTCCAGTAACCACCACATTGGGTGGAAAAGAAATATCCCTTTTAGTCAATTCCAAAGAATTCGTCGGAATTGTTCAGAGTTAGATACCTTTGACTCACAAAGCATGATTTTATATCAACGTTTTTTGGACAAAGGTTACCCAGCTGATTTACTTGATCGATGTTTAAAAAAAGCACGAGACTCGGATAGAGATCTCTTTTTTGAAAAGTTTGAAAATAACACAACCAATTCAAACAAAACAATTAATAGGGATGCCAATAGTGAACCTCTCTTTATAACACAATACAACAGCAATCATAAAAAAATTTGCAATATACTCAACAAACATTGGAACATTATTCAAAAGGATCCTTTTTTAAAAAATATAGTTAAGGAGAGACCTAAAATTGTTTACAGACGGGCACCAACCCTTAGGAACAAACTAGCACCTAGCAAAAGGGTAAAATACAGCCAATCATCTATAAGTAATTTGAAAAAAACACAGAGTTTTTTGAGATTATATGGTTCATATAAATGTGGCAAAAGAGGATGTAATATGTGTAAATTTATATGTTCTCAAAAACCATTTAAATCTAACACTACTGGTTTGTCTTATCAGATATCACATCGCCTCAATTGCGAATCTAAGTATATTATATATCTTTTAAATTGTGTTTGTGGGGTCCAATACATTGGGCGTACCATTAGGAACGTACGCACCCGTTGGGGTGAATACTATCGGAATTGTAAAAACTGTAAAAAAAGTAAGATTAATCACAGTGTTCCAAATCACTGTGAAACAATACATGATGGTAGAGCAGATATCTTTAAAATAATTCCGATAGACCATGTACCTCCATCCACTGATTATGATCGTCTAATTAAACTTAGACAATTAGAAACTTACTGGATACATAAACTCAAAACTTTGTATCCACTGGGTTTGAATGCCAATGTTGATTTGGCTGCTTTCATATAAGTCCGTCCTTTGCAGAGATCACATTACATACTACATTCAGTTTACAACAGATTTCCAACAATATTTTTCATACATTCATTATTACGACATTTTCTCAGATACATACATCATATTTAGATCTCATATACATATCCAGTTTACATCAATAGATTCTCTACAACACTTTCTAATACATTTATTAATCAAGACATCACCATCAGAGATACACACAAACACTAAGAATCAATGAGTTGAATCACTCCTATTAGTGTACAGCATTTTTAATGTTATATCGATTAGTTTAGAGTCAACCACACTAAGATTCCTAAATACTTTGCTATTTCCAGATAGCTCATCGGACTAAACATAGGGTCCTTACATATATAGACATGGGTTCGTATCCCACCCAAAATATTTCAAACAATTTATTATCAATATGAGTTTAGAAAAAGAATATCATGAGCAGTATCACTAGAACCTTCACAGCTAGCATTTAGTAAAAATATATGCTTTAAACGAAGGTTCTTTTTATATATACACACTTTTTAGCAGTATACCATTAGTTTTTTTAATATATACAATTTTCTAATATTTCTCAATAGGTTTTTTCCATGAACCATTTTTTACCATTTTTACATAACTTTTTTACCAGTATTACAACAGCTAGCATATAGCGTATTTATATCTCTCCAAACAAGGATTGCTATATTCTTTCATTTAATCTTCATCCAGCACCTTCAACATTTACATAGACATTTAATTTATATTTTGGGACCGCTAGTTTGAGATAGCGTTCCTTAAATCATTATCTAGATACATAAAAGACAATTTTTCTTGTTCTATCCAGAATCTATCGACCATAACCATCTTATTTTTGTTTCTAGAATATAAGATATGAGGGCTCTTTACAAGAACAATGTTTTCTGCAAACTCATATTTCTAATACATCCATATTATCTACTATTGTTTGGTATATTACGAGTGATATCAACCTCATTTGTTGTCATATCTGAATAGCTCTTTTAGATCAGTAAAAGCCTAGCATACACAAGGTCAAGGGTTCGAGCCCAACCCAGAGGAAAACATATATATATTTTTTCTAGTTTATATATATTCTTTATTGATTATATACAGATTTGTTTTGCACACTAAACAATAGTCACCATTGGGATCTTATTTTCATATAACCCAATAGTCTTTTGAGGTGACAACATGTTTATCTATAAGATAGGATACATACACAGGTTTAGCTTTTTTTTTTTTTTTTTTTTTTCTTTTTCAGTAACACTATCACAGGTGTTACTCATCAATGCAAATACATGCTGTTTTTATGTTTGTTCTTTTTGTTTTTTGTTTTTTGATGATATGAATATATTATCTGATTGCTGCTCAAACACAATTTTGATACATGTTCCATTTTTTATTGTATTTTTGTTTTTTAACATTTTATTGTCAATTCTTTGGAGATGACCTCCACATTTTGATTCCGGGTCACTGTCAGGTATAAATGGTAGCCTGTTGAACACCTTTGTATATGCCTGAGGAAACGGTCCTTTACGGACTGAGAAACGCGTAGCAATTAAATACTTGTTTTTAGACAGACCCGGTTTTCTGTGCCTTTTTAATATTACCACAGTTTGCAGTGGTTATACCCAGTTTGGTTTTTATCCCTTTGTTCCATACACTGACATTGGAAACTCGTTTGGAAACAAGGCTGATCGTGTGAGCAGCTACCCTTTTGGGATAAACAACACAGCCCTTTGGACTTCCACAGTGGCGATCCGGCTCACCAGACGATACACAGCCGACTCCATTTACCTCATCTGACCTACCCACAGGTCTCCCGGGTGAGACCCCCAGCGTACTGACTGCTGGTCCTGAATGTCAGCCTGCCTGTATGCACCCAGTTGGTTCTAGGTGCCACTCCACTTGTGAGTAGATTTTATTATAACTACTGTTTTCCAGTTTTCCAAACTGATTCACACTATGTTGGCGCCCCTTGTTTTTCTATCCTCCTAGATATCCGAAAGAAGGCTGCAGGGCCGAAAGGGTAAATGAAGACTCCCAGATAATCTTCACCAAAAGTAAATATGTACAAAGGACTAGGTGTCAGCGCCTTCCTTCTTGTGCAAACTCAGGATTAACCAATGTGTAAACTGTTGTGGGGTAACTATTCCCCGATCCCCATCCACTTACCTCTAAAAACCGCAATCCATATGAGGTAAGTAGCCACCGAATATAGACAACGCCAAATTAGCTGGTAATTCCAGGTCTGTAGTAAAAGGGATAAGGAAAACCGGAAAGGTAACTCAGCTATGCAGCAACTGAAATGCTTGATGCAGATGCAAGTAGTGAGAGGGACTGTCAAACCTCTATACATGTAGATAAATGAAAAAATCCACAGCACCTTTTCAACAGATTAATTTAAACATCTTTCTCCCTTACAGGTATAAGCTGCTAACCTGCTTGTACCTGTAAGGGAGAAAGATGTATAAATAAATCTGTTGAAAAGGTGCTGTGGATTTTTTCATTTATCTACAGGTAGTTTATGGGTGTTAGTGTACTTTTTAACACTTTAGTTATGAGTTTTATGCTACGGCTTTGTATTGTAAAACTCATAACTACTGACTTTAGAATGCGGTACGAATCTTGACGGGATAGGGTGTACAGCTCACTTTTTGGCCTCCCAGGACAAGCTTGTAATACTGGTGCTATGGAAGTCCCAACGTTGCTTTTTTACTCATAACGCAAGACTTGTAATCTAGCCAAAAGGATATAATCTGAAGTGTAAAGTAATATAAAATACAAAACACAAAGTATAAATGTACATAACTCTCATGTTCTGCAGTGCTATAAAAATGTGCCTTTTTAGAATCTTGCGAGGAGTCTACCGGTACTGGAGGATCACTTTATATTATCTCATCTGAGCGGAGAGCTTTAGAACATCAGGCCCTTCATTTTAACTCTTGCAATGACTGTTTCACTCTCTCCGCCGGGAGCACGGCTTGTTAGCCGTACTAAGATTTAAATAATTGTCTTGAAGAAGGCTCACTGAAAGAGCCAAAACGTCAACTATGACATTTCATGCATAAACTTGCAATGTAT
Organism: Bombina bombina; assembly: GCF_027579735.1. Lineage (NCBI taxonomy): Eukaryota > Metazoa > Chordata > Amphibia > Anura > Bombinatoridae > Bombina > Bombina bombina. The sequence continues at coordinate 305,686,052 of NC_069503.1, forward strand.
TCTTAATAAACCCTATTGACTACTTCAAACCCTGTGAGTGCCCTCCCTTACTACAAAGTTGTGTATCTGAATTTTTGAGGACTGGAGTGCTGGGCCACTGGCTATTTGACATTATAACATATATTTTATTTTTTATTTATATAAAATATTTTACTAGGAAGGATACATTGAGATTTCTCTCGTTTTCAAGTATGTCCTGGGATCACAAAACATTGCATTGATACAATAGGGTACAATAAAATACAAAAACAATAATAAAAATACACATTATATGCAAACATTTAACATAGAGCAGGTATGAAATATTTAATCAACCATGACAGGAGCATTCTGTTTTGAGATATGTATAGAGGGATCTCTTAAAGGATTTTAGGCTTGGGGAAGTTTTTAAAGTGTGAGGGAGGTCATTCCATAATTGTGGCGCTCTGTAGGAAAAGGAGGATCGAGCTGCTTTTTTTTTGTATTGAGGCAAGCTAAATAATGTGCTGTTATTGGATCGGAGGTTATAGGAGGTGGGAATAGCAGGGGAGAGCATTCTGCTCAGGTAGGGTGGGAGCTTCCCAGAAAGGCTCTTAAAGACAAGGCAGGAAAGATGGAGGGTGCGTCTGGATTCCAGCGACAGCCAGTTTAGTTCTTTTAGCATGTCACAATGGTGGGTCCTGTAGTTACATTGTAGCACAAAGCGGCAGAGCAAGTTATATAACGTATTTAGTTTATTAAGGTGAGTTTGCGGAGCAGGTGCATATACTATGTCCCCATAATCCAAGATAGGCATCAGCATTTGCTGTACAATCTTTTCCTTTACTGTAGGGCTGAGGCAAGATTTGTTTCTGTACAGGGCACCTAGTTTTGGATAAAGTTTAGAGGCAATTTTTTCTATGTGGAGTCCAAAAGATAGATTGGGGTCTAACAACATACCTAAGTATTTAAAAGAGTGGACTGCGGTCAGCGTGCAATTGGATTTTGTTTTGATGAGAAGATGGGAATTTTGTAATTTATGTATTTTAGGTCCCGTTCCAAAGATCATTGTGACCGTTTTGTCAGTGTTTAGGAAGAGTTTGTTTTTTGAGATCCACTTTTCTACCTCTGTGAACTGGTCTTGGAGCACTGTTTCAAGCTGCAGCAGATCAGATTTGTTTGCATAGATTACCGTGTCGTCTGCGTACATGTGTACAGTTGAGGATTTGCAGACATTAGGCAAATCATTTATAAATAATGTGAATAGTAGGGGGCCGAGAATCGAACCTTGGGGAACACCACACGTGACTGGGAGAGGGAGGGAGTCACTGTTAGAGACAGAGACATATTGTGATCGATCCGATACATATGATTTAAACCAGGTTAACGGGTGATCAGCAATACCAGAGTTTTTTAGTTTGAGAAGTAGTAGGTCATGGTCCACTGTGTCAAAAGCCTTTGCAAAATCAAGGAAAATAGCTCCAGTTAGGTCTCCTTGTTCCATGGTAGTTTGGATGTCGTTGCAAACTTTTAGGAGGGCAGTTGTAGTGGAGTGATTTGGTCTGAAACCTGATTCATCAGGGGTCAGATAGTTAGAAAGTTGATAATACTCGCATAATTGCGTATGGACGCATTTTTCTAGGATTTTTGACAATACAGGGAGCAGTGATATAGGACGATAGTTAGAAACCAAGGTTAACTCCCCACTTTTATGAATAGGCACTACTCTTGCAGTTTTCCAGAGTTTGGGTATGTATCCAGACACCAAGGATTCGTTAATTAGGGTTGCAACAGGCTTAGCAATTGCCGGCGCACTGAGCTTCAACAGCATTGCTGGGATTTGATCAGGTCCTGACTGGTTTTTCATTTTTAGATTATCGAGGTGTTTCTTAATGACATTGAAGGGTACAGGTCTAAAATTGAACTTTTCTATATTGGGTCTTTGCTGTTTTAGTGGGGCCTGATCCACATTTGTAGCTTCAGGATGTGTGCCATTTATTAGTTTGTCAATCAGGGTGGTGGAGCATCCTACAAAATAATTGTTAAAGGCATTTGCTACTTCTAAGGGGAGTTGCAGGTTTTGGTTATCCACATTGACAGTGGAGGGTTGGAAGTGGATTGGTGGATTTTGTAAGTTATTTATGAGTTTCCAAAACTTTCTAGGGTTACATATATTATTGTTCAGATTTTCACAGAAATATTGCGCCTTAGCCAATTTTGTTTGTTTAGTACATATATTTCGCCAATTTCTATATACACAGTGATCATTCATAGAGCCAGTATGCTTGAACTTTGACCACAATGAATCCCGAAATTGGTACATTTGAATGAGGTCAGCTGTGATCCAATTCAAGTGTGCTCCTTTTACTCTCACCTTACGCAGCGGTGCATGTAAATTCCAAACTTGTAGGAGTTCAGACTGAAAGAATTCAACTGCAGAGTCTAGATCTGGGATTAGGTTTAATCTGTGCCAGGGGAGGTTCTTGATGTCATTTAGAAATGATTGAAGATTAAATTTTTTGAAGGACCTGGTGATTTTAACCTTGGGAGAGGATTTAGTTGCCTTTATTTTGTGCACGCAGTACACTAAGCAGTGGTCACTGAAATTGTTAGGGAGAACACCTGCCTCCTGGATTCGGTCGGGAGAAGTGGAGAGAATCCAGTCGAGCAGGGTATGATTATGGCTTTTGATGTTTATGCGAGTTGGGGAGGAGATTAATTGCGTTAGCTGCAAAGATTTAAACAGCGAGCGACAACTGTTATTTTTTGGATTCAGCCAATCGATGTTAAAATCTCCAAAAACCAAAATTTCACTTTTTGGGTTTTGAGTTATGGATTCACTAAGGAGCTGTGCTATGTCCGAAATGGAATGCACAGGGGAGCTTGGTGGGCAGTAGATTCCTGCAACAATGATTGATTTACTGCACGGGATCTCAATTTTGCCAGAAAGGAAATCAAAGGTGGCAGGAGAGCTAGATTTTTGTATGGGGGTGAACTTTGTGGAGTTGTCAACATAAATTACAATGCCGCCTCCTCTCTTTGCTCTGTCAATTCTATGGCATGAATACCCAGGTATTGCAATGGCAGAGTCAGGTATTTTTGCAGTTAGCTATGATTCAGAGATAACAATGATTTTTGGCTTGTATTGTAAACACCAAGCTTGCAGTGCATCGATTTTTGGAAATAAGCTGCGTATATTACAGTGCACAAAGGAGAGGCCTTTTTTAGCTGGAAGGCTAGGAATGGAATTTGCTGGGGGACCAGGGTTAGACTCTACATCATTTGCAAGGGCAAGTAGCATAAGGAATAGGAATTTGGATATATGTATCAAGAGAACATGCAATCAGCGCTAGGTGTGAAACCCTGGGACAATTGAAATAATGCAAAGTAGCTATAAATAGGCTGCCCAATACCTGGACATCAGACAATAAATGGGTCCCCACCCAAGAATATCCAATGTCCAAATTGAAGATTGGTATAATGGCGCACTATTTAGGTAGAGAATGGATAGTTACAATCCAGGGGATGTTCTTCCAGCCTAAAGTTCCTAGAAGGTCAATAAATAAATATAAATATAAATGTAGACGTTAAAAATATAGAAAAACACTCTATACTGAGAGGAAGCTTATATAAATCAAGTGGGATCAGTAACTTCTCGTTGCCTAATAGGTGTCTGAATCTAAATCGTAATAAATCCAATTTGATGGAGTCAGCACAATCACTTGGATCCAAAAGTATTACTCTTCTCAAATATATATATATATATATATATATATATATATATATATATATATATATATATATATATATGTGTGTGTTTATGTGTGTGTGTGTGTGTGTGATTGTACAACCCCAAATTCGAAAAAGTTGGGACAGTATGGAAAATGCAAAAAACAAACAAATAAACAAAAAGAGTCATTTGAAAATTCAGTTCACCCTGTACTATATTGAAAACACATTATTAACACATGATTTGATGTTTTACTTTGTAAATTTAAAGTGTTTTTAAAAACATACACTCATTTCAAATCTGATAACTGCAACACGTTCCAAAACAGTTAGGACAGAGGCAATTTAGGACTAATAGCGACGTGACAAGTTGAAATAAAAAGGTGAAGTGAAACAAGTGAGGCAATCGTGTAATCATAGTATATAAGTAGCATCCAAAAAAGGCCTAGTCCTTCAAGAGCAAGGATGGGTCGAGGCTCGCCAATCTGCCAACAGATGCACCAGCGAATTATCCAACACTATGAGAACAACATTCTCCAAAGACAAATCAGTAGGATTTTGGGCATTTCACTTTCTACAGTGCACAATAAAATTAAAAGATTCAAGGTATCAGGTCAAATCTAGGTGCGTAAAGGGCAAGGTCGAAAACCACTTCTGAATGTGCGTGATCTCTGATCCATCAGAAAAAAACGTCTGTAATGGATATTCTGACATGGGCTCGGGAATATTTTGGTTAACCTTTCTCAGTCAACACCATTAGCAGCTGCATCCACAGATGCAAGTTAACTTAAAGGGACACTAAATCGAAATTAAACTTTCATTATTCAGATAGAACATGCCATTTTAAAAAACTTTCCAATTTACTTCCATTTATTTAAACTTTTTGGCATCTACTTATCAAGCCGTCAACTGTGCTGCATTCAACGGCACCAATACGCTTGCCTAAGTTCGCCTAACATCGCTGCTGCGGACCTGAATACGCTCTCCAAAGTTACCAAAAAAGCTGTCAAAAAGCCGCGCACCAAGTATGGGGCAAAGAGCAGCGGACTGTTGTTAACTGACAGTCACCGATCTCGCTGCTCTTCGGCTTTTTCCCAGTTTTATTGGTATACTGTCACTAAACACCCACACTATACTATACTGTTTACCCCCTATACCGCCGCTCCCGGAGCCCGCCGCAACTAAATAAAGTGTTTAACCCCTAAACCGCCGCTCCCGGAGCCCACCGCCACCTACATTATACTTATTAACCCCTAATCTGCCCCCCCTACACCGCCGCCACCTACATTATATTTCTTAACCCCTAATCTGCCGCACCTACACCGCCGCCAACTACATTATATTTATTAACCCCTAAACCTAAGTCTAACCCTAACCCTAACACCCCCTAACTTAAACATAATTTAAATAAATCTTCCTAGCATTAAATAAATTATTCCTATTTAAAACTAAATACTTACCTGTAAAATAAATCCTAACATAGATACAATATAACTAATAGTTACATTGTATCTATCTTAGGGTTTATTTTTATTTTACAGGCAAGTTTGTATTTATTTTAACTAGGTAGAATAGTTACTAAATAGTTATTAAGTATTTAATAACTTCCTAGCTAAAATAAATACAAAAGTACCTGTAAAATAAAACCTAACCTAAGTTACAATTACACCTAACACTACACTATAATTAAATTAATTTCCTAAATTAAATACAATTAAATACAATTAAATAAAATTATCTAAAGTACAAAAAACAAACACTAAATTACAGAAAATAATAAACAAATTACAAGATTTTTAACCTAATTACACCTAATCTAATCCCCCTAACAAAATAAAAAAGCCCCCCCAAAATAAAAAAAGCCCTACCCTACACTAAATTACAAATAGCCCTTAAAAGGGCCTTTTGCGGTGCATTTCCCCAAAGTAATCAGCTCTTTTACCTGTAAAAAAAATTACAAATCCCCCCCACATTAAAACCCACCACCCACACAACCAACCCTACTCTAAAACCCACCCAATACCCCCTTTAAAAACCTAACACTAACCCCTTGAAGATCAGCTTGCCAGGAAAAGTCTTCACCCAACCGGCCCGAAGTCCACAACGAAGCCGGCAGAAGTGGTCCTCCAGATGGGCAATCGGGATTAAGGTAGGAAAAATCCTATTGGCTGATGCCATCAGACAATAGGATTGAGCTCGCATTCTATTGGCTGATTGGAACAGCCAATAGAATGCAAGCTAAATCCTATTGGCTGATTGGATCAGCCAATAGGATTGAACTTCAATCCTATTGGCTGATTGCATCAGCCAATAGGATTTTTCCTACTTTAATTCCGATTGACTGATAGAATTCTATCAGCCAATTGGAATTGAAGGGACGCCATCTTGGATGACATCACTTAAAGGAACCGTCATTGTTCAAGAAGACGTCGGATGAAGAGGAGGCTCCGCATCAGATGTCTAGAAGATTGATCCGCTCCGTGCCGGATGGATGAAGATAGAAGATGTCATCTGGATGAAGACTTTTGCCCGTCTGGAGGACCACTTCTGCCCGTCTGGAGGAACACTTCTGCCGGCTTTGTTGAGGACTTCGGCCGGGTTGGGTGAAGACTTCTCCCGGTAAGGTGATCTTCAAGGGGTTAGTATTTTTTTAAGGGGGTATTGGGTGGGTTTTAGAGTAGGGTTGCTTGTGTGGGTGGTGGGTTTTAATGTTGGGGGGGCATTTGTACTTTTTTTACAGGTAAAAGAGCTGATTACTTTGGGGCAATGCCCCGCAAAAGGCCCTTTTAAGGGCTATTTGTAATTTAGTATAGGGTAGGGCTTTTTTAATTTTGGGGGGGGGCTTTTTTATTTTGTTAGGGGATTAGATTAGGTGTAATTAGTTTAAAAATCTTGTAATTTGTTTATTATTTTCTGTAATTTAGTGTTTGTTTGTTTTTGTACTTTAGATAATTTTATTTAATTGTATTTAATTGTATTTAATTTAGGAAATTAATTTAATTATAGTGTAGTGTTAGATGTAATTGTAACTTAGATTAGGTTTTATTTTACAGGTCATTTTGTATTTATTTTAGCTAGGAAGTTATTAAATAATTAATAACTATTTAGTAACTATTCTGCCTAGTTAAAATAATTACAAACTTGCCTGTAAAATAAAAATAAACCCTAAATTAGATACAATGTAACTATTACTTATATTGTAGCTATCTTAGGGTTTATTTAATAGGTAAGTATTTAGTTTTAAATAGGAATAATTTAGTTAATGATAGGAATTTTATTTAGATTTATTTAAATTATATTTAAGTTAGTGGGGGTTAGGGTTAGACTTAGGTTTAGTGGTTAATAAATTTAATGTAGTGGCGGCGACGTTGGGGGCGGCAGATTAGGGGTTAATAAATGTAGATAGGTGGCGGCGATGTAGGGGATGGCAGATTAGGGGTTAATAAGTATAATGTAGGTGGCGGCGGTGTAGGGGGGAGCAGATTAGGGGTTAATAAATATAACGTAGGTGGCGGCGGTGTAGGTGCGGCAGATTAGGGGTTAATAAGTATAATGTAGGTGGCAGCGGTGTAGGGGGCAGCAGATTAGGGGTTAATAAGTATAATGTAGGTGGCGGCGGTGTAGGTGCGGCAGATTAGAGGTTAATAAGTATAATGTAGGTGGCGGCGGCGTAGGGGGGCAGATTAGGGGTTAATAAGTATAATGTAGGTGGCGGTGGTGTAGGGGGGCAGATTAGGGATTAATAAGTATAATGTAGGTGGCAGTGGTGTAGGTGCGACAGATTAGGGGTTAATAAGTATAATGGCGGTGGCGGAGGTGTAGGGGGGCAGATTAGGGGTTAATAAGTATAATGTAGGTGGGGGAGGTGTAGGGGGCAGATTTGGGGTTAATAAGTATAATGTAGGTGGCGGTGGTGTAAGGGAGGCAGATTAGGGGTTAATAAGTATAATGTAGGTGACAGCGGTGTAGGGGGGCAGATTAGTGGTTAATAAGTATAATGTAGGTGGCGGCGGTGTAGGAGCGGCAGATTAGGGGTTAATAAGTATAATGTAGTTGGCGGCGGTGTAGGGTGGGGCAGATTAGGGGTGTTTAGACTCGGGGTACATGTTAGGGTGTTTGGTGTAAACGTTAACATAGGAATCAATGGGATATCGGGCAGCAGCGAACATGAGCTTTTGCTGCTTCCTATGGTATCCGCTGCCTCCAGGGCGGTGGATTGAAAATAGGTACGCTGGGCTGGAATAGTGGCGAGCGTACCTGGTAGAAATTTGTTAACTAGCAAAAGTAGTCAGACAGTGCCGAACTTGCATTCGGAACATCTATAATGACGTAAGCATCGATCTGTGTCGGACTGAGTCCGGCAGATCGTATGTTACGTCACAAAATTCTACTTTTGCCAGTCTGGAGGGTTTGATAACTAAGGGGAATCAGACTCGCCACCAATACGCTGTGGAATTCCAGCGAATTTGCGGTTGACGGCTTGATAAGTAGATGCCTTTGAGTCAACAGCTCCTACTGAGCATGTGCAAGAGTAAGTGTGTATGCATTTGTGAATGGCTGATGGCTGTCACATGGTACAGGGGGAGTGGAAAAAGACATAACTTTTAAAATTGTCAGAAAATTGTTTTACTACTCATTTGAAGTTCAGACTAAGTGCTATTGCATTGTCTTGTTATCTTGCGTTTGTTGATTATGCAAATCTTCTCTGTTGACTGGTCCTTTAACCAACTGGTGTCTTCAGTGCCCAAACGCTTAACCCCTTAAGGACCAGGGCTGTTTTAACACTTTTGTGGTGTTTGTGTTTAGCTGTAATTTTCCTCTCTCTCATTTACTGTTCCCATACAAATTATATATTGTTTTTTCAGGGCAAGAAGGACTTTTTTTGCATACCATTATTTGTATCATGTCATATAATTTACTTTTAAAAAAATATTAAAATATGGTGAAAAATTGAAAAAAAAAACATGCTTTTTGACTTTTACTTGAAAAATCTTTTATTCATCTACAAAAGCTAATGAAAAAAAAAACGCTAAATAGATTCAAAATTTTGTCCTGAGTTTAAACACACCCACACCGAGATTACAAGTTTTGCGGTAACAGGGGTGCATTGCTAACGAGCAGTTTTTTCTCACCGCTCACTTAAGACAACGCTGGTATTACATGTTTTTTTAAACCCGGAGTTAGCCACAAAAAGGTGAGCGTAGAGCAAAATTTAGCTCCACATCTCACCTCAATACCAGCGTTGCTTGTGGTAGCGGTGAGCTGGCTAAACGTGCTCGTGCACGATTTCCCCATAGGAATCAATGGGGCAGAATCGTCTGAAAAAAAATCTAACACCTGCAAAAAAGCAGCGTTCAGCTTCTAACGCAGCCCCATTGATTCCTATGGGGAAACAAAAGTTATGTCTACACCTAACACGCTAACATGAACCCCGAGTCTAAACACCCCTAGTATTACACTTATTAACCCCTAATATGCCGCCCCCGACATCGCCGCCACCTGCATTATTAACCCCTAATCTGCCGCTCTGGACACCGCCGCCACCTACATTATCCCTATGAACCCCTAATCTGATGCCCCCAACATTGCTGACACCTACTTTTTATTTATTAACCCCTAATCTGCCGCTCCCAATGTCGCCGCAACTTAACTACACTTATTAACCCCTAATCTGCTGCCCCCAATGTTGCCACCACTATAATAAAGTTATTAACCCCTAAATCTAAGTCTAACCCTAGCCCTAACCCCACCTAATTTAAATATAATTTAAAATAATCTAAATAAAATTACTACAATTAAATAAATTATTCCTATTTAAAACTAAATACCTATAAAATAAACCCTAAGCTAGCTACAATATAACTAATAGTTACATTGTATCTAGCTTAGGGTTTATTTTTATTTTACAGGCAACTTTGTATTTATTTTAACTAGGTACAATAGTTATTAAATAGTTATTAACTATTTAATAACTTCCTAGTTAAAATTAGTACAAATTTACCTGTAAAATAAACCCTAACCTATGTTACAATTACACCTAACACTACACTATCATTAAATAAATTAACTAAATTAACTACAATTAATTACAATTAAATTAAATAAACTAAAGTACGAAAAAACCCACTAAATTACAGAAAAAAATAAATAATTACAAGAATTTTAAACTAATTACACCTAATCTAAAATAAAAAAGCCCCCCAAAATAATAAAAATCCCTATCCTATACTAAATTACAAATAGCCCTTAAAAGGGCTTTTTGCGGGGCATTGCCCCAAAGTAATCAGCTCGTTTACCTGTAAAAAAAAAGACAATACCCCCAACATTAAAACCCACCACCCGCACACCCAACCCTACTCTAAAATCCACCCAATCCCCCCTTAATAAAACCTAACAGTAACCTCTTGAAGATCACCCTACCGGGAGACGTCTTCACCCAGCCGGGCACAAGTGGTCCTCCAGAGGGGCAGAAGTCTTCATCTGATCCGGGCAGAAGTGGACCTCCAGACGGGCAGAAGTCTTCATCCAGACGGCATCTTCTATCTTCATCCATCCGGAGTGGAGTGGGTCCATCTTGAAGCCAGCCAACGCGGAGCATCCATCCAGAATGATGACTACACGACGAATGACGGTTCCTTTAAATGACGTCATCCAAGATGGCATCCCTTGAATTCTGATTGGCTGATAGGATTCTATCAGCCAATCGGAATTAAGGTAGGAAAAATCCTATTGGCTGATCCAATCAGCCAATAGGACTGAGCTCGCATTCTATTGGCTGATTGGAGGGGGGGATTAGATTAAGTGTAATTAGTTTAAAATTCTTGTAATTATTTTATTTTTTTCTGTAATTTAGTGTATGTTTTTCCGTACTTTAGTTTATTTGAATAATTATTAATTGTAGGTAATTTAGTAAATTAATGTAATTATAGTGTAGTGTTAGGTGTAATTGTAATTTAAGTTAGGATTTATTTTACAGGTACTTTTGTATTTATTTTAGCTAGGTAGTTATTAAATAGTTAATAACTATTTAATAACTATTCTACCAAGTTAAAATAAATACAAAGTTTCCTGTAAAATAAAAATAAATCCTAAGCTAGATACAAATGTAACTATTAATTATATTGTAGCTATATTAGGGTTTATTTTATCGGTAAGTATTTAGTTTTAAATAGGAATAATTTAGTTAATGATAGTTATTTAATTTTGTTTTATTTAAATTATATTTAAGTTAGGGGGGTTAGACTTAGGGTTACACTTAGGTTTAGGGGTTAATACATTTACTATAGTAGCGGTGACGTTGTGGGCGGCAGATTAGGCGTTAATAAATGTAGGTAGGTGTCGGCGATGTTAGGGATGGCAGATTAGGGGTTAATAAAATTTAACTAGTGTTTGCGAGGTGGGATTGTGGCGGTTTAGGGATTAATATATTTACTAAAGTGGCGGCGATGTCCGGTTGGTAGATTAGGGGTTAAAACTTTATTTAAGTGTTTGAGATGTGGGGGGGGGGGGGGGCTCGGTTTAGGGGTTAATAGGTAGTTTATGGGTGGTAGTGTACTTTTTATCACTTTAGTTAATAGTTTTATGTTACGGCGTTAGCCCATAAAACTCTTAACTACTGACTTTTAAATGCGGTAGAAGTCTTGACAGGAGAGGCTCTACCGCTCACTTCTTCCAAGACTCGTAATACTGGCGTTAGGCAAGTCCCATTGAAAAGATAGGATACGCAATTTACGTAAGGGGATTTGCGGTAAGCTTGAGTCACGGAAAAAAAGTGAGCAGTACACCTGTACCTGCCAGACTCGTAATACCAGCGGGCATTAAAAAGCAGCGTTGGGACCTCTCAATGCTGCTTTTTAAGGCTAACGCAAGACTCGTAATCTAGCCGCCAGTGTTTACATGCTTTTTTGCTTTTTTTGCAAGTTATAGGACTATAAGTACAAGTAGGACATTGCTGTTTCAAAATATATATTTTTTAAATTTTTCAATAGTGACATTGTAACACTGTCACAAACATAATATTTGGCTGTTACTATCTGCCTTACATGCCTGGCAGATAGTAACAGCGGTATTTCGGCGGAAGCAATCTCTGATCGATCCCGCTGCTCGTTTTAAGTCATTACGGTTCAGGACCGTCATCAGTCCTCAAGGTTAAGAAATGTTATTAAAAGAAACAGTGATGTTACACAGTGGTAACAAACAGTCAACTGTCCCAACTTTTTGGAGTGTGTCGCAGTCATCAGAATCAAAATGAGTGTATATTTTCAAAAATACATCAATTAGTAAAACATCAAATAATGAGTTAATAGTGTGTTTTCAATATAGTACAGGGTGAATTGAATTTTCAAATGACTTTTCCATAGAGTTCAATCTTTACAGATTCTCTTTCATCCCATTATATAAAAACTGCCAATCAAACTGTCAGTCAGTTAAAACTATCCAACTACAAATGATTTAATTGTTCTTTGTGTGAAATTCATATAGTGTACTGAGGGGTGTGATCAATCTGCGCTGGGAAAGTTACCAATAAACCACTGGGTAAATGGAGTATCCTCAAACTCCACAGAGAAGAATACAATCATACAATAGTAATAAGGATATTACTATAATAACCCCTGGCGCTAACGTGTAGCTAAAATTGGTAATGCAAAGGTTCTAATTATTGTATACTATAAACTATAAATTACCTTAGTACAATGGAAATGATAATTCCTTACAAATATGTGAAAACTGGGTAGTTGATTAATAAACCCAAATTAAGGGATGTGCTTAAGGATGAACCAGAGTAATGGTGCAAGTAAAAAATAAACAAATTTTATTACAATCTTAATCGTGCACAGAAATACTTTTAAAACCAAATTTAAATAACACTCTGATCAGGCGTTTGACAATGTAGTATCAATAAAATCCCTAAAAACCTCAAAATAAAATTGCATAAATAAAATAACAATAAAACAACAATGAGACAATCACTATCACAAATGGTTAATTCGAGATAGAGAACAAAGATCCCATTGGAAACCAAGGAAGATCCACGTCAGCTGGAAGTTAGTGATATTTTAACCGGAGCTGTAACGAGATGAGATCCAAATGAACAGACAGGAAGAGAGCCAAAATTTAAGGTGTTCACTTATTACTTACACCGAAAATGCTCTATGAAGTCCCAGCTGTCTCTCTATAGCGGTCCTGGATTAGATCACTGCTGGATGGATCCCCGAAATGAAGGAAACCTCTTGTCTTTTACAATCCGTATCAGCACTCACGCCAGATAGACCAAACTGTGCTCTGGGTCTCTGTGCGGTCTCGGCGCTGGTAATTAGTTCCAGTCACCTGTGTGTTAGAAAAGTGGGTGGAGCAACGCGTTTCAGCCCGGTCTGGGCCTTTGTCAAGCTCCTGATAGATGGGAGGTCAGGTCTTTTATACCGTCACCCAGTTTGAGAATGCAGGTGAGATGTCTACTCCTTGTACTGAACCACAGGACTGACCAGACAGAACAAATTAGCTTGAACTAACAATCCATGGGAGAGCTGCTAAATATCAGAGATACAAACACCAAGGAAAAAGTAACCAGGCTTGCAAGTGCAACTTTTTACTTTGTTCAGCCTCCTGAACAAAGTAAAAAGTTGCACTTGCAAGCCTGGTTACTTTTTCCTTGGTGTTTGTATCTCTGATATTTAGCAGCTCTCCCATGGATTGTTAGTTCAAGCTAATTTGTTCTGTCTGGTCAGTCCTGTGGTTCAGTACAAGGAGTAGACATCTCACCTGCATTCTCAAACTGGGTGACGGTATAAAAGACCTGACCTCCCATCTATCAGGAGCTTGACAAAGGCCCAGACCGGGCTGAAACGCATTGCTCCACCCACTTTTCTAACACACAGGTGACTGGAACTAATTACCAGCGCCGAGACCGCACAGAGACCCAGAGCACAGTTTGGTCTATCTGGCGTGAGTGCTGATACGGATTGTAAAAGACAAGAGGTTTCCTTCATTTCGGGGATCCATCCAGCAGTGATCTAATCCAGGACCGCTATAGAGAGACAGCTGGGACTTCATAGAGCATTTTCGGTGTAAGTAATAAGTGAACACCTTAAATTTTGGCTCTCTTCCTGTCTGTTCATTTGGATCTCATCTCGTTACAGCTCCGGTTAAAATATCACTAACTTCCAGCTGACGTGGATCTTCCTTGGTTTCCAATGGGATCTTTGTTCTCTATCTCGAATTAACCATTTGTGATAGTGATTGTCTCATTGTTGTTTTATTGTTATTTTATTTATGCAATTTTATTTTGAGGTTTTTAGGGATTTTATTGATACTACATTGTCAAACGCCTGATCAGAGTGTTATTTAAATTTGGTTTTAAAAGTATTTCTGTGCACGATTAAGATTGTAATAAAATTTGTTTATTTTTTACTTGCACCATTACTCTGGTTCATCCTTAAGCACATCCCTTAATTTGGGTTTATTAATCAACTACCCAGTTTTCACATATTTGTAAGGAATTATCATTTCCATTGTACTAAGGTAATTTATAGTTTATAGTATACAATAATTAGAACCTTTGCATTACCAATTTTAGCTACACGTTAGCGCCAGGGGTTATTATAGTAATATCCTTATTACTATTGTATGATTGTGAAATTCATATGCAATGTTTAATTGTTCTTGATCGGACTTCAGGTGGAACATCAAGACTGAGGGCTAGATTATAAGTGGAGAGCCAATTATCGCTCACACTCGTGTGCTAACTGTGCTCAACTTCAGCTTGCTTGCTTGCTAACCAGACACACACAAAAAGCCAAAGTTACAATATCGTGATCGCGTTAGCGTATTCTCCCATAGACTACAATGAAGACTGAAAAGTGTGAAAAAAAGATGCACAAATCTGACTGCATTTAAACAAGTGCGCCAACCCGATATGTAATATTAATCTATATATATAAAAGAAGAAGGAATGACTGAATGACTTACTGCCTGACTGACTCATCAACGCCAAGCTCAAACCGTTTAACCTAGGAACGTGACATTTGGAAGGTACATTGTTTTTACGACGTAGGCACCCACTAAGGAAGGATTTTTTGAAATTATGTCCTTAAGGGGGTGAAAAAGGGGGGTGCATTTTTTATGAGGATACCTATATCTCAAAAACCGAAGATGTTACAGATGTAAAATTTGGTATTTAGATTCCTCTTTAAAAATAAAGGAATCACGTGTTTTACCATTTACCCAAAATTCACTTAAGGGGAGTCAAAAAGGGGGGGGGGGGGCTGATTTATGAGGATACCTATCTCACAAAAACCAAAGATGTTACAGATGTGAAAATTGGTATTTAGATTCTCCCTTAAAAATAAAGAAATACGTGTTTTAACATTTCCAGAAAATCCATTTTAGGGGGTCAAAAAGGGGAGTGTGATCTACATCTCAAAATACAAAGATGTTACAGACGTGAAAATTGGTATTTTGATTCTCATTGAAAAATATAGAAATACTTGTTTTAACATTTCCCAAAATTCCACCTAAGGGGGTTCAAAAAAGGGGGGGGGTGATTTATTAAGATACCTATATCTCTAAAATCAAAGATGTTACAGACATGAAAATTGTTTTTTTGATTACAAGAAACACAGAGAATTAACGAAAACTCAAGAAGTTAATGTGTGCAACCCGAACCGGCACACACGTGAAGGCACATGTGGTTGCGTTTGTCGCTATTTTTTACAAATCACAAAATCCACATGAGCGAAGCCGCAGGCAACAGCTAGTATTTCATATTCAAATGTTCTTAGGATAGTAGTATATGCTCTGTTTATTCATAAATACATATTTCTACATATAGCTGATGCTTTTTTGGTAAAATATATATCTATACCTATATATCTATATCTATATATATATATATATATATATACAGGTGAAACTCGAAAAATTAGAATATCGTGCAAAAGTTCATTTATTTCACTAAGGCAACTTAAAAGGTGTAACTAATATATGAGATAGACTCATTGCATGCAAAGCAAGATAGTTCAAGCCGTGATTTGCCACAATCTCAGAAAATTAGAATATTACATGCAATCAATAAAACAAGGATTGTACATACCTGTAGAACAATATCGGACCACTGAAAAGTAAAAACATGCATACTGTATGTACTCAGTACTTGGTTTGGGCCCCTTTTGCAGAAATTACTGCCTCAATGCGGCGTGGAATGGAAGCTATCAGCCTGTGGCACTGCTAAGGTGTTATGGAAGACCAGGATGCTTCAATAGCGGCCTTCAGCTCTTCTGCATTGTTCGGTCTCATGTCTCTCATCTCTCTCTTGGCAATGCCCCATAGATTCTCTATGTGGTTCAGGTCAGGCGAGTTTGCTGGCCAATCAAGCACAGTAATCCCACGGTCATCCCCGGTTTTGGTGCTTTTGGCAGTGTGGTCAGGTGTCAAGTCCTGCTGGAAAATGAAGTCAGCATCCCCATAGAGCTCATCTGTGGAATGAAGCATGAAGTGCTCCAAAATCTCCTGGTATATGGCTGCGTTGACCCTGGACTTAATGAAGCACAGTGGACCAACACCAGCAGATTACATGGCTCCCCAAATCAACACAGACTGTGGAAACTTCACACTGGACTTCAAGCATCTTGCAGTGTGTGCCTCTCCATTCTTCCTCCATACTCTGGGTCCTTGGTTTCCAAATGAGATGCAAAATTTGCTCTCATCAGGAAAGAGGACTTTGGACCGCTGAGCAACAGACTAGGTGTTTTTCTTTAGCCCAGGTAAGACGCTTCTGACGTTGTTTGTTGTTCAGGAGTGGCTTGACAAGAGGAATACGACATTTGAAGCCCATGTCCAGGATCCGTCTGTGTGTGGTGGCTCTTGATGCACTGTCTCCAGCCTCAGTCCACTCCTTGTGAAAGTTCCCAACACTTTTGAATGGCCTTTTTCTAACAATCCTCTCCAGGCTGCGGTCATCCCTGCTACTTGTGCACCTTTTTCTTCCACACTTTTCCCTTCCACATAACTTTCTATTAATGTGCTCTGATACAGCACTTTGGGAACATCCAACTTCTTTTGCAATTACCTTTTGAGGCTTTCCCTCCTTATGGAGGGTGTCAATGATGGTTTTCTGCACAACTGTCAGGTCAGCAGTCTTTCCCATGATTGTGATTCCTACTGAACCAGACTGAGAGACCATTAGCTGATTAGAGTGGGACACTTTGAGCCTAGAATATTGCACCTTTTCTCAATATTCTAATTTTCTGAGATTGTGGATTTGGGGTTTTCATGAGCTGTAAGCCATAATCATCAGAATTATGACAAATCACGGCTTGAACTATCTTGCTTTGCATGTAATGAGTCTATCTCATATATTAGTTTCATCTTTTAAGTTGCATTAGTGAAATAAATGAACTTTTGCACGATATTCGAATTTTTCGAGTTTCACCTGTATATATAAATCACTTTGCACACCACGCAACACTGCTTGTACTCCTTCAGAGGGAGATACAATGGATTTACAAGCTAGGGACGTTTTCATTTAATGGTCTGAAAAAGCAAGAAAAACTGTCCTGCTTCCTTGTTGAAAGACAGTGAATCCTATGCTGTGGGGTGACCTTGGACTACACAGGTGATTATGTTGTATTGCGATACATTGTTAACAATCATAAGTTGCAATGGATAATAGTTCCTTTTGACACTGGGACAGTATGAAATGTTTATGTGCATCTTTAGGATTTAAACAGTTACCCTCTAGTGCTCTGCTATGTAAATAATGTTTAGGGCTGGTAATGGGATGATTATAAGTATGCTTTTGAAATTTACCAAAAGTGACGTCAGTTTCTTCTGTTAGGTTGTTGTGGTTTGTTACCATGGCAATGATGTTTTGCCGGTTTTTGAGCAATTTAATTCAATTTAGATATTGATTGGCAGTGACCCCATATTATTATTATTATTTTTTGTCAGGAATAAGTTGTTCTAAAAGTGTTTTTTTGTTGTATGTTAGGTCTGTACCAGAAGCGTGCTGCCATCACTTCCAGGTGCCACAAGGTAGCAGCTTGTGGTTCTGTTTAAAAAGCAGCAATGTAGTGAGTGGACTTAATTCTGTTTTGTGCATTGATATGATGTGACACCCTTGACAAAGGTCGAGTGCCTGGACCAAAATGTTGGGACTATGGGACAAGAATAAAACATTTTATTACGAGTGAAGCTCTATTAAGCGCTTTTGCTTGCGTGCTAACTGCGTTAGAAGTAAACGTTTTGTGTGCATCTGGTTGCGCTCGTATTACAATTTGAAAGCAAACCCAATGAGCGCAAAAAGCCGAACTTAGATTATTACCCGAGTGATAACCTATTCCCTTATAGAAGTCAATGGAGACTAACCCGAACGCATATTCACAAATGCGCTAAACCAATATGAAAATATGAATATTTCACATTCCAATGTTCTTCATATAGAAGAAATGTTCTATTTATTCATAAATACATATTTCTACATACAGTATAGCTAATGTTAATTTGGTACTTATACATAGGTATAGGGACGTTTCGGGGACATTACATTCCCTTTTTCAAATGCACAGTACAGCAAAAATGTCTCTGAAGCCAAGCCGCCTCTGCGGCACATGTGCTTTGTCCCCTATTGATGACATCATCAGCGCACGTCGCACTGACGCGTTAATGCAAGGGGCATGTTGTACAATGACAACCTAAGGACCAACCATATTGTATCTATCAGAAAACACCCTAGACCAAAATTAAGGGTAGCGTATCAGAGAAGAGTAGAGGTGGTTACTTTGAAAACATAACAACAACACTAAGCACGGCGTTAAGATCTTATCACGAGACATAATTAATATCTATAAAAAACATAAACATTACATATTTAAATGACAATCCCTATCAGTTGTTGATTATATCACATAACCTCTAGTAATCATGTGTCAAGTAATATGGAGGAAACTTGACAGAGGACTTATATAGCCAGGCCTCCTGAGCGATGTTGTAGGCACAGTCACTAGGGGACTTTACAGGGTCTGTCTTAATAAGTAAATCTCTTAGGCCTAGATTTGGAGTTTGGCGGTAGCCGTGAAAACCAGCGTTAGAGGCTCCTAACGCTGGTTTAAGGCTACCGCCGGTATTTGGAGTCACTCAAAAAAGGGTCTAACGCTCACTTTTCATCCGCGACTTTTCCATACCGCAGATCCCCTTACGTCATTTGCGTATCCTATCTTTTCAATGGGATCTTTCTAACTCCGGTATTTAGAGTCGTGTCTGAAGTGAGCGTTAGAATTCTAACGACAAAACTCCAGCCGCAGAAAAAAGTCAGTAGTTAAGAGCTTTCTGGGCTAACGCCGGTTCATAAAGCTCTTAACTACTGTGCTCTAAAGTACACTAACACCCATAAACTACCTATGTACCCCTAAACCGAGGTCCCCCACATCGCCGCCACTCGATTAATTTTTTTTAACCCCTAATCTGCAGACCGCCACCTACGTTATACTTATGTACCCCTAATCTGCTGCCCCTAACACCGCCGACTCCTGTATTATATTTATTAACCCCTAACCTGCCCCCCACAACGTCGCCGCCAGCTACCTACAATAATTAACCCCTAATCTGCCGACCGCAAAGCGCCGCCACCTACATTATAGCTATGTACCCCTAATCTGCTGCCCCTAACACCGCCGATCCCTATATTATATTTATTAACCCCTAATCTGCCGCCCTCAACGTCGCCTCCACCTGCCTACACTTATTAACCCCTAATCTGCCGACCGGACTGCACCGCTATTATAATAAAGTTATTAACCCCTAATCCGCCTCACTAACCCTATAATAAATAGTATTAACCCCTAATCATCCCTCCCTAACATCGCCGACACCTAACTTCAATTATTAACCCCTAATCTGCCGACCGGAGCTCACCGCTATTCTAATAAATGTATTAACCCATAAAGCTAAGTCTAACCCTAACACTAACACCCCCCTAAATTAAATATAATTTAAATCTAACGAAATTAATTAACTCTTCTTAAATTAATTATTCCTATTTAAAGCTAAATACTTACCTGTAAAATAAATCCTAATATAGCTACAATATAAATTATAATTATATTATAGCTATTTTAGGATTAATATTTATTTTACAGGTAACTTTGTATTTATTTTAACCAGGTACAATAGCTATTAAATAGTTATTAACTATTTAATAGCTAAAATAGTTTAAATAATTACAAATTTACCTGTAAAATAAATCCTAACCTAAGTTACAATTAAACCTAAAACTACACTATCAATAAATAAATTAAATACAATTCCTACAAATAACTACAATGAAATAAACTAACTAAAGTACAAAAAATAAAAAAGAACTAAGTTACAAAAAATAAAAGAATATTTACAAACATAAGAAAAATATTACAACAATTTTAAACTAATTACACCTACTCTAAGCCCCCTAATAAAATAGCAAAGCCCCCCAAAATAAAAAAATGCCCTACCTTATTCTAAATTACTAAAGTTCAAAGCTCTTTTACCTTACCAGCCCTGAACAGGGCCCTTTGCGGGGCATGCACCAAGAAGTTCAGCTCTTTTGCCTGTAAAAAAAAACATACAATACCCCCCCCAACATTACAACCCACCACCCACATACCCCTAATCTAACCCAAACCCCCCTTAAATAAATCTAACACTAAGCCCCTGAAGATCTTCCTACCTTATCTTCACCATACCAGGTTCACCGATCGATCCAGAAGAGCTCCTCCGATGTCCTGATCCAAGCCCAAGCGGGGGGCTGAAGAGGTCCATGATCCGGCTGAAGTCATCATCCAAGCGGGAGTTGAAGAGGTCCATGATCCGGCTGAAGTCTTCATCCAAGCGGGAGCTGAAGAGGTCCATGATCCGGATGAAGTGTTCTATCAACGGCATCTTCAATCTTCTTTCTTCGGGAGCCATCATCTTCCATCCGATGCGGAACATCCTCTTCTCCCGACGCCTACTAGCCGAATGACGGTTCCTTTAAATGACGTCATCCAAGATGGCGTCCCTCGAATTCCGATTGGCTGATAGGATTCTATCAGCCAATCGGAATTAAGGTAGGAAAATTCTGATTGGCTGATGAAATCAGCCAATCAGAATCAAGTTCAATCCGATTGGCTGATCCGATCAGCCAATCAGATTGAGCTCGCATTCTATTGGCTGATCGGAACAGCCAATAGAATGCGAGCTCAATCTGATTGGCTGAACGCGGCTTTTTTCAGCTCAAACAGCCCCATTGTTTCCAATGGGGGAATCGTGCACGAGCACGTTTTTGAGGCTGGCCGCGTCCGTAAGCAACTCTGGTATCGAGAGTTGAAGTTGCGTTAAATATGCTCTATGCTCCTTTTTTGGAGCCTAACGCAGCCATTCTGTGGACTCTCAATACCAGAGTTATTTTAAAGGTGCGGCCAGAAAAAAGCCAGCGTTAGATACGCGGGTCGTTACCGACAAAACTCTAAATCTAGCCGTTAGGTTGTTCGCACAATGGTATACCATCCTTAAATGTTATATATTCTGGAACGGTAGAGTCTCATCTGTTTTTATCAGATCCCAGTGTTTCTTGACTGCAGAACTCACATGATGATGCATTGTGTCATAGGTCGTTTTCAAAAACAGAAAACTAACCACTGTGGAGGGGGACTACAGGGAAAAACTAATTTACAGGTGGCTTTATGGTAAAGACCAGGAGGCACCTAGTAGAAGACATAAACACATGAAACCAAAGAACCTTTGGACACAGTTGACACTGGTGGTGGTGACACCTCTGAAGGTGATACTAATGCCAATGATGACTTGGCTGTTTCACAAACTTCACAGTCACATGCAGCTTCTTTTTCTGGGATTGTGACCAGAGCTGCGGCAAAACCTCCACTGATGCCAACTGATGCAAAAGACGGAAACGATCACACGTCAGAAGGGGGGGGGGCTATAGAATAAAAGAGAACTGTAAAGAAAAAGTGAACATTGTTTTTAATCTCAGTGCTAGATCTTTGACTGAGGATGAACACAATGTATTAAATCTTGGTCTATCTTTTATACTGAAACCACTTGTGCTTACTGTTGTTATGCTTTCAAAGTAACCACCTCTACTGTTCCCTGATATGCTACCCTTAATTTTGGTTTAGGGCATTTTCTGATAGATACAATATGGTTGGTCCTTAGCTTGTCAATGTACAACACGTCCCCTGGATGAACACGTTAGTGCGAGTCGTGCGCTGATGATGTCATCAATAGGGGACAAAGCACATGTGCCGCAGAAGCAGCTTGGTGTTCAGAGACATCACATTAATGGTATATAAGGTAATGGTTTTTAAGATTGTTATACTGCTCTGTATAGATTTTGGTCCCTGAAACTTCATGCATTTTGCTTTTAATTGGTGACATTAAAAGTTATATTTTATTTTGCAATGACCAGTGAGTGCCTTTTTTCGTCTCTACTACCTGGAAGTTGGACCATTGAAGCTGTTTATGTTGGATTATGGAGTGCCTTTCTTACTGACTTTTGATATATATACTGTATATGTGTGTGTGCACATATATATTTATGTGTTTATATGTGTATATATGTCTGTAAATACATATATACACATATAAATACATATGTATATATATATATATATATATATATATATATATATTTAGTCATGTATATGTATGTATCTGAATGTTAAAGCCCTTTGCCTGCCTGAGACCTCATATCTTTGAGCCCTTAAAACTTTTTTTTTGCAATTTGTTTTAAAATAATTTTTATTTGATTAGAGTTCTGAGGACACGCTAACCCGACAAGCATTCACTTCAATTGTTCTGAAGTGATTGCATTTACTTTCAACTTGTAATACGAGCGTAATTTATCTTGTGTACAAATTAATAAGAAAACCCGATATTGCTTGCGTGCAACCTATAGCGCTCCACTCATAATGTGGCCCACTGTGAGTTACAAACCATGTTGCGAGATGTGTAAAGGGATTTTTGGTGGTTTGGATGTCTGCACTAGCAGACAGTTTGGGATTGGAACTGCAGTGGGAAGACTGTATGTATATATATATATATATATATATATATATATATATATATACGTATATAATTAAATTATATATATATATATATATATATATATATATATATATATATATATATATAGGAATACCTTATTAAAAATATTTAAAGAACATTGGAATGTTAAATATGTACAGTAAATACACAGTTAAACACTAAATTAAATATGAATATTGCATAAAAATGATTTTACATGTTTTCAGCTACTTAACTGCACGAATATATATATATATGTAATTATGTGTTTATATGTGTATTATTGTATATTTACTGTAATTATTTCACATTCCAATGTTCTTCACTTGTAGGATAAAGTCCTTTTTATTCTTAAAGTGAAGGTAAATTTAACCCTTCTGCCTCATGACATTGGATAGACTTGGAGGTATCGCACTCCCCATAGCGCTGCCATTACAAGTTACTGAAAAAACTTTTTTGTGTGCGGTATGCTGTGTTAAGCTCCATACCGCACAAAACCCAAGGCCTTTCCCCCATAGACATCAATGTAGAGAAAAAAACTAACACCTGTGGTTGCGGAACGGCGATCGATGTAACGCAACCCCATTGATGTCTATTGGGGAAAAAAAGTTGCGTTAAAACGTAACACCCTAACATAAACCCCTAGTCTAAATACCCCTAATCCACCACCCCCCAACATCGTCAACACTAAATATCGTGATTAACCCCTAAACTGCCGCCCCCCGCATCGCTAACACCTAAATAAACATATTAACCCCTAAACTGACGGTCTCCCACATCGCTAGTAATATAATAAACCTATTTACCCCTAAACCGCTAGTTCCCCATGTCGCTACTACTATAATAAACCTATTAACCCCTAAACCACCACCCCCCACAATGCAATAAACCTAATTAAACTATTAACCCCTAACAACGCAAATAACTAACAGCTAGATTACAAGTTATGCGCGCTATAGGGAAATTAACGAACGCAACAAAAGTTGTGTTATTTAACCCTCTATAGTGCAGCCATTACAAGTTTTCAAACAGCCGACTTGTGCGTGCAATATGGTTGCGTTGAGCTGTTTTGACGTGCTCCTGCACGCTTTCCCCATAGACATCAATGGGGAGAGCAGATCAGAAAAAAGTTTAACACCTGCGATCGGGGAAAGAAAAGCTCCGTAACGCAGCCCCATTGATGTCTAAGGGGAAAAAATAACGTTTAAACCCTAACATAAACCCCATGTCTAAACACCCCTAATCTGCTTCCCCCGACATCGCCGACACCTACATAATGTTATTAACCCCTAATCTGCCGCTCCCGATATTGCGCCATCTAAATAAAGCTATTAACCCCTAATCTGCCGCTCCCAATATCGCCGCCACTATACTAAAGTTATTAACCCCTAGTCCCCTGCAGCCCAACATCGCCCACACTATAATCAATCTATTAACCCCTATTCCGCGGCTCCCCGACATCGCTGCCACTAAATAATGTTATTAACCCCTAAACCTCTGGCCTCCCACATCACTACCACTAAATAAACCTATTAACCCCTAAACCGCCAGCCCCCCACATCGCAACAACCTAAATTAAACTATATGAACCCCTAAACCTAACCCTAAACCTAACCCTAACGTAACCCTAACCCTAATCCTAACGCCCCCTAACTAGCTTAGGTTTTTTTATTTCACAGGTAAGTTTGTATTTATTTTAACTAGGTAGACTAGTTAGTAAATAGTTATTACCTATTTACCCCAAGGCAGAACATGCAGTGATCAGAGATGTCATCGCAGAAAATGCAGCATGTCTGCAGAAAGAATAGGATACATGCAGGAACTGTTAGCACTTTTAGATAGCTCTCTTTAAACAGCGCTGTGCTCTTGGCTGCACTGTGTAGGTTTTCCTTAACACTGCACATCCAGAGCAAAGTGCTGTTTGAAGAGAACAGACATATATGGAGAAGCACTGCAAAGCAGTGCATTTATTGTTGACTGTCTCTCAGGGATTTGTTCAAACCCCCCAGCCTTTTCTGGTCTGCTAACTGTGACTGAATGTAAGATGTTCTTGTGAGCAATGCATCTTTTTATTACTACATTTATACCCTGTGATGTTTGACCAAGAGAAAAAGGAGACAACATTTTTTAGGTGACTTTTTTTTCTGCAGCTAATTTGCAATGCAATTTTCAACTGCAACACTAGATTATAAAACTTAAAAAAATACTTTACTCTCTAGTTAAATCAATAAAGTGCAACTGAACTGGTTAATTAGTGTAACTACTTAATTTCAAATTGTATTTTATTTTAAAATGACCTGCAGAAATTCTTTCACTAAAAAAATGTAATCACAGAAAGGGAAAAAAAGTTCTGCCTCTGGGCCTATTTACTAACTACCTAGTTAAAATAAATACAAACTTACCTGTCAAATAAAACCTAAGCTGTTTTACACTAAAACCTAACATTACAATAAAATAACAAACACTAAAATTACAAAAAATAAAAAAACTACCATTACAAAAAATAACAAACGGAATTATCTAAAACAATAAAAATTATTTCTATTCTAATACCCTTTAAAAAAAAAAACACCCCAAAATAAAAAAGCCTAATCTAGAATAAACTACCAAGGGCCCTTAAAAGGGCCTTTTGTAGGGCATTGCCCCAAAGTTAACAGCTCTTTTGCTTCAAAACAAAACAAACACCCCCTAACAGTATACAACCCCCCAGCCCCCCCAAACCCACAAAATAAAAATAAAGTAAAACCTAATCTACCCATTGCCCTGAAAAGGGCATTTGTATGGGCATTGCCCTTAAAAGGGCATTTAGCTTTTTTTCCTGCCCTTAAAAGGGCATTCAGCTCATTTATGAAATGCCCAAGCCCTAATCTAAAAATAAAAAACCCACCCCAAAATGAAAAAAATACATTACACAAAATAACAAACAAATTATCAAAAATAATAAAAATTATTCCTATTCTAATACCCATTTAAAAAAAAAAAACACCCCAAAATAAAAAACCTAATCTAGAATAAACTACCAATAGCCCTTAAAAGGGCCTTTTGTAGGGCATTGCCCTAAGTTACACAGCTCTTTTATCTGAAAAAAATACAAAGACCCACTAACATAACAAACCCCCACCCCCAAAATCAGCCAATAAAATTTCAGTAACTCTCATCCTATTGGCTGATTTGAACAGGCAATAGGAATTCAGGAGCTCCCATCCGACTGGCTGATTTGAATTTCCAAAATCAAATCAGCCAATAGGAATGCAAGGGATGCCATTTTGAATCCCATACCTTGCATTAAAGATTCAGTATACGGCGGTGACAGTATAAAGAGGATGCTCTGCGCCGGATGTCTTCAGGATGGACCCACTCCACGCCGCCGGGATGAAGATAGAAGATCCCGCCTGGATGAAGATAGAAGAGTCCGCCTGGATGAAGACTTCTAGCCGCCTGGATGAGAACTTCGCCGCCTGGATGAAGATAGAAGAGGCCATCTGAATGAAGACTTCTCGTCGCCTGGATGAGGACTTCGACACCTGTATGAAGATAGTTCAAGCGGGACTTCAAAAACTGTAAGTGGATCTTCGAGGGTTAGTGATAGGTTTTTTTTAAGGGTTTTTGGGTGGGTTCTTTTTTTAGTTTAGGGTTTGGGCTATTCGTAAACAAGCTAAATGCCCTTTTCAGGGCAATGCAAAAGAGCAAAATGCCCTTTTAAGGGCAATGCCCATACA
Source organism: Bombina bombina (assembly GCF_027579735.1). NCBI lineage: Eukaryota > Metazoa > Chordata > Amphibia > Anura > Bombinatoridae > Bombina > Bombina bombina. The sequence goes on from NC_069503.1 coordinate 305,712,508, forward strand.
AATGCCCTTTTCAGGGCAATGGGTAGATTAGGTTTTTGATAGAGTTAGTTTTTTATTTTATTTTGGGGGGTTGGTTGGGTGGTGGGTTTTACTGTTTTTTTTACAGGTAAAAGAGCTTTTTAACTTAGGGCAATGCCCTACAAAAGGCCCTTTTAAGGGCTATTGGTGGTTTATTGTAGACTAGGGTTTTTTTTATTTTAGGGGGCCTTTTTTATTTTTATAGGGCTATTAGATTAGGTGTAATTCTTTTTTATCTTTGATAATTTCATTTGTTATTTTTCGTAATTTAGTATTTTTTATTTTTTTGTAATTAGATAGTTTGTAATTTTTATAGTAGTGTTAGGATTTTTTTAATTGGTAATATAGTTTATTTAATTGGTAGTTTAATATCAGTTAAATAGTTATCTTTGTTTAATTGTTAGTTCGGTCTTGTCTGCGTTCAGCTTTAGGCAGTTGTAGCTCATCCAGGTGGCGACTGCTGTCAGCCCTTCGTGGACGTTTCTCTTGGCGGTGGTGGGGTGACTGGTGAGTGAGATGATTAGCTGGGTGTTGTCGGCGTAGAAGACGATGTTGAAGTCGTGTCATCGGGCGATGGTGGCGAGAGGGGCCATGTAGATGTTGAATAGGGTGGGGCTCAGTGAAGAGCCTTCGGGTACACTGCAGCTGATTTCTGTGGGCTTGGAGGTGAAGGGTGGGAGTCTAACTTTCTGGGTTCTGCCGGTGAGGAAGGAGGTGATCCATTCCAGGGCTTTGTCGCATATGCCGGCATCTTGTAGTCAGTTGCGGAGGGTGAGGTGGGAGACAGTGTCGAATGCTGCTGAGAGGTCTAGGAGAATGAGGGCGGCGGTCTCTCCTCGGTCGAGTAGGGTGAGGATGTCGTCTGTGGTGGTGAGGAGGGCAGTCTCGGTGCTGTGGTTGCTCCTGAAACCAGATTGGGAGGGGTCCACGGTGTGGTTGGCTTTGATGTAGTCAATGAGTTGCGTGTTGATGGACTTCTCAATAACTTTGGCCGCAAAGGGGAGAAGAGAGATTGGGTGGTAGTTATTTGGATCATTGGGGTCAGCTGTGGGTTTTTGCAGTAGGGGTTTTAATTCTGCGTGCTTCCAATCATCCGGGAAGGTGCCTGTTTCGATGGAGCAGTTGATGGTGCTGCAGAGCTCGGGGGCGATGGTGTCACCCGCTTTGTTGAAAATGTGATGCGGGCATGGGTTTGAGGGTGCTCCGGAGTGGATCGATCTCATGATTCTGATGGTGTCCTCTGTGGTGAGGGGGCTCCAGATGGTCCGTGGGGGGTAGGCGATGGTGTATTTGGGTGAGATATCAGTGGGAGTTGGTGGGTAGGCGGTGGTGGGTGAGTTCTGGGGTGCGAAGCTGTCATAGATTTTGCCATGGAAGTACATTGCGAGGTTATCGCAGAGGTCCTGGGAGGGTGGGATGTCATTGGTGTTTCTGTTGGGATTGGAGAATTCCTTGATGACTGTGAATAGCTCCTTGCTGTTTTGGACATTGGCATTGATTCTATCTTGGATGGGTGTCTTCTTGGTGGTTTTGATGAGGTGGTGGTGGGTAATGATGGCTTCTTTGTAGGCTGTTTTATTTGAAGGGGTCTTGCTGGATCTCCAGGTCCTTTCCAATCGCCTGCAGTGGTGTTTGGAGTCCTGGAGGGCAGGGGTGAACCAACTAGCCTTGTTGGTGGGTTGGCGGTTGGACGGTTTCTTGAGAGGGGTGAGGGTGTTGGCACAGTCTGTGAGCCAGTGGTGGAGGTTGCGGGGGGAGGAGTTGGCATCTGTCGAGGTAGCTGGGGGGCACTTGTTCAGGGTGGAGTGCAGTTGGTCTTCGGTGATGATGTTCCAGTTTCTGCAAGGTGGGTGGTGCTGCCGGAGGTGTGTGGTGGGTTTGTTGAAGGAAAAGTGTATGCAATGGTGGTTGGTCCAATGGAGTTTGGTGATGTGGTTGACTGAGATGTGGTTGCCTGCAGAGAAGATAGGGTTGAGGGTGTGTCCGGCTAAGTGGGTTGGGGAGTTGACGAGTGTTATGTTTAAGTATGAACTAGTACCCTTGTTTTTATGCAGGACCACTCAGTCTCACACCTTACCTCGGGTTCACTAAGATCTAACTTGTGGAACCCTGTTATGCTCATAGATCTGAGGGTCACTACTGTAGGATACAGTGTGAAGATGGTATACAAGAGAAATGGAATGAGCTAAACCACAATATAGTATGTAATGTAGGATAACTCCAATTCCAAAGTTTAGAGAGAATCAAAAATGTATTCACTTTCCAAGTTAGTTGCAGACTCGCATCACAGACATATAAAATATTTACATAGCTTGCACACACACACACACTCTTTAGTTATAGTTGTGCAAGGTAGGTTCACAGGTCATTTACAGCCGGATATAAGATATGCAGTAATAAGTAGTTGCTGAGTTAAAGTCAGTTTAAGCACATAAAGTACATCAGTGGTTAATGCTAGAGGGAGCAGTACCTTGAAGCATAATGTTAGATTTGCAGAAGTCACTATGCAAGTAAATGTAATGAACCACAAACGGAAGAAATGATATCAAAGTTAGTACATGAAAAAAGCTGGTTAATAGCTTGGTATGGCAGGTAAACTTGATTACTTGAGGCAAAGCAGAAACAAATGACATGAGAGGCAAGATATCCTTATTTGTACATTGGTAATACAGACCGGTAAATCCTGATGGTAGAATATACAAACCGGCTTCCCAATTAGTATCCTCAGCGTGGAGCAGAGCGGTATTACCGAAGAGGCAATGCAGACAGCGTGTGCTGAGATTCAGTGAGTGTGTGTGGCAGCTGCGGTTTCACACAGAGACAAGTCGGGCGTGACGTCACACGCCAACGGAACAGCATGCGAGTGTACAGGATGCAAGCAGCAGCGTGAGAGACAGTATCAGAGGTGAGGTGCTGCAATTCCACAAGTCTTGAGAAACTGGAAATTAGTATCAGTAGAAGGAAATCCCAACTTAGACAGGAGGGAATAGCTGGGTGTGTAGCGTTCAGGAACAGAGAGTGACTGAACAAATTACCAAGCAACGTTCAACACTAGGTGGAGCCTTAAATAGCAGTATGGTAATTAGAAGTTAAAGGTACAGAATGGTAAAACGCTGACAACGAGTTGCTTTAGTCCGATGGTTCCAAGGTTTTCTAAGAGGTTGGTGGTGTTGTGGTCATTGGGGTTGTCTAGGTGGAAGTTGAGGTCACCAAGGAGGATGTAGTCTGTTGAGGGGAGGGTGTGGGGTGCGATGAGGTCGGTGATGGAGTCGCATAAGGCAGGACGAGGTCCGGGAGGTCTGTAGATGAGGGTGCCACGGAGGGTGGTGTTGGGACTGACCTGGATCTTGAAGTGTAGGTGTTCCAAGCCTGGTGAGTGGTAGTCGGAGCTGGTTGTGATGTGGAGGGAGTGTTTGTGGACGATGGCGATGCCTCCTCCTGGTCGGTTGCTGTGGTCCTTGTGGGAGATCTTGTATCTGTCGGGGATGGCGATGGCGATGTCAGGCATTGATGTGGGGTTCAGCCAGGTTTCGGTGAGGAAGGCAACATCTGGGGAGGTGGAGTTGAGCAGGTTCCAGATTTCAATGGCGTGCTTTCGGACGGAGCGGGTGTTGAGGAGGATGCAGTTGAGTTGGTTGCGGTTGTTTTTGCATGAGGTGACTGGCAGGTTAGTGGTTCGGAGGGAGGAGAAGGCGCATGAGGTGACTGGCAGGTTAGTAGTTCGGAGGGAGGAGAAGGCGCAGTTGCGGCAGGTGAAGGGTCCTATGGTGTTCGTCGGGGATGCGTGGTGGCAGGCAGATGATCTACCGGTGTTGACATGGAGGAGGGTGCTGGCGTCATAGTGGCGGTGGTTGTAGGAGCCAGGGTTAGTGGCGCTGGACGTGGTCCAGGCGTGGACGGGCGCAGATGGGCTTGCCTTTGGCGCAGCAACCTCCATTAAATAGGTGCTGGGAAGTGGGAGGACTGGGAGGCGGGGGGCAGGGCAGTGGCTGTAGAAAGAAAGTTAACAAAGGGAGTTACCTGTGCTGTGCTGGGAGGTGGGGGGCAGGGCAGTGGCTGTGGCATGGGAGAGACAAGCAGGAAGGAGAGCAGGCTGGAAGAAGCTGCAGTCTCAGACTAAGGCAGCAGCAATCTGCCCCCCCTACACCGCCGCCACCTACATTATGTTATTAACCCCTAATCTGCCCCCCCTACACCGCCGCCACCTACATTATACTTATTAACCCCTAATCTGCCATCCCCAATGTCGCTGCCACTATATTAAATTTATTAACCCCTAAACCTAAGTCTAACCCTAACCCTAAAACCCCCTAACTTAAATTAGATTAGGTGTAATTAGTTTAAATATCTTGTAATTTGTTTTTTATTTTCTGTAATTTAAAGTGTTTTGTTTTTTTATGCTTTAGATAATTGTATATAATTTAGTTAATTATATTTAATTTAGGTAATTTATTTTATTATAGTGTAGTGTTAGGTGTTATTATAACTTACGTTAGGTTTTATTTTACAGGTACTTTTGCATTTATTTTAGCTAGGTAGTTATTAAATAGTTAATAACTATTTAGTAACTATTCTACCTAGTTAAAATAAATACAAACTTGCCTGTAAAATAAAAATAAACCCTAAACTAGCTACAATGTAACTATTAGTTATATTGTAGCTAGTTTAGGGTTTATTTTATAGGTAAGTATTTAGTTTTAAATAGGAATAATTTAGGTAATGATAGGATTTTTTATTTAGATTTATTTAAATTATATTTAAGTTAGGGGGTTTTAGGGTTAGGGTTAGACTTAGGTTTAGGGGTTAATAAATGTAATATAGTGGCGGCGACGTTGGGGATGGCAGATTAGGGGTTAATAAGTATAATGTAGGTGTCGGCTGGGTCAGGGGGCAGTTTAGGGGTTAATATGTATAATGTAGGTGGCGGAGGTGTAGGGAGCGGCAGATTAGGGGTGTTTAGACTCTGGGTTTATGTTAGGGTGTTAGGTTGTCAATGGAATCAATGGGATATCGGGCAGCAGCGAACATGAGCTTTGCTGCTTTCAGACTCCCATTGATTCCTATGGCATCCACCGCCTCCAGGGCGGGGGATTGAAAACAAGGTATGCTGGGTCGGAATAGTGCCGAGGGTACCTGGTAGAAATTTGATAACTAGCAAAAGTAGTCAGATAGTGCCGAATTTGCATTCGGAACATCTGTAGTGACGTAAGCCTCGATCTGTGTCGGACTGAGACCGGCGGATCGTATGTTATGTCACAAAATTCTACTTTTGCTGGTCTGTAGGGTTAGATAACTAAGGGGAATCAGGCTCGCCACAATTACGCTGTGGAATTCCAGCGTATTTTCGGTTGACGGCTTGATAAGTAGAAGCCATTGGATTTAATCGCATGAACAAATTAACAAAATTTTTGCTTTTCATGCATTTGTTTGTTTGTTAATTTGTTAAAGGGACTGTGAATAAATACAAAGAATGCAGCAAAAATAGTGATTTTCTTGCATTTGTCAGACTCCAAACACACAAATAGTTGTTATGTAAATTAATGATGCATAAAAATATTAATATTCATAAAAAATCCATGCAAACAGCCAATAAAAAGGAAAATAAGCGATCAAGAAAATTGAAAAAGAAAAGTCCAAAAATTGTGCAAAAATAGAAAAAGTTTTTGAAAAGAGAGTTTTCCAATAAATAAAAAATACGTGAATTTAAATGTGTAATTTGCTTTTATTTATATTTTATACAAAGGAAAAAAAAAAGATTCCCTTGATATAGTTAAGCTGAAACTATCATTTCAGTTTATGTCCTGACATACAATCAGATGTCCTCTACATGATGTTCAGTTGCACAGTCCCCATATATTGTTATTTTTTAATATTTTAGTTTTCCCTTTAATCTTTTTAAATTATTAACACAGACAGCAGGAAGATCAGACCCCCTTCTATTTCTATTTACCACCATCAATGTTTTTTCCTACCAGGCAAACATAGGCTGAGTTCCTGTAAGAGGTTTCCCGCTGTGTAAGATACTACCATCAGTTGCACAAAATGAACCCAGCTGGATTATCTAAAACTACCAGTATGTGGAGAAAAATTAAAGAAACAGAATGAAAATAAGAAAATCGATAAACCAGAAAATAGTATCTGCCCATAAAAAGATAGAGTTTCATACAATGCCACATTAAAGTGACCGAGCTGCAGAATGCTGAAACTATTGCTATTAATTCTATAGCTGCATCACTACAACATATAATATGGCACTAGCTGTATTTTAAAAGTAAGACAACCACTGAATTTTAAGTAGTGATGTTGCTAGTTTGTATCATCTAAAGACATAAATAGCAACAATGTTGTTCTTAAATTTTGTTTTAACCTTCAGAATCCTCTTGAGAGGTTGCAGAACATTACTTTAGCTTATGGTTCATCCTTATTATGTTAAAATTATGTTTTAGCTTTTAAACATTAGGAATATATATGTAATCAGGAATACTTATTATTAATATTATAGGGAATTTAACATGTTATAATATTCTCAGCTGGTAAACTACCTTGATCAGTTATGGACCATCAGGACATATATAGAGTTCAAAGAGTCCTGGAATTTTAGAACCCTATTGACAAGTATACATTACATGCCTATACATTCTAACGATCTGTGTGTTTTTGAGAGCACATATTTATAAGTGATTTCATGAATCAAAGAGGCTGTAACATGCAGCCTTTAATACAATTTATGTTTGTATTTTTCAATGCAAAGACTGATGGCAGCAGAATGTCACAGATTATACCATTTGCTGCATCACCGATTACATCATTGAATGTTTTTCCATGAAAGCTGCAGAAAAGACAGGAAATGTATAAGGTGCTATAGCTGTTTGGGCATAAAGTCTTTATTTTTTTTTAAATAGTAAAAAATGTTTTTAATGGCAAAATATGTTGGGTATAGAGAATTTGGGAGTGAGGGAGAATCAGGCCTTTAAACTATCATTGATTGGGTAAACAGACAAACACAATACTCATAATTACTAATTTGAAATTATTATGAAGTTTCTCACTTAAAGGGACACTAAACCCAACATTTTCTTTCATGATTCAGGTAGAAAATACAATTTTAAACAACATTCCAATTTACTTCTATTTTCTAATTAGCTTTAGTTTTTAGATATCCTTTGTTGAAGAAATAGCAATGCACATGGGTGAGCCAATCACACAAGAAATTTATGTGCAGCCACCAAACAGCAGCTACTGAGCATATCTAGATATGCTTTTCAGCAAATAATATCAAGAGAAAGAAGCAAATTAGATAATAGAAGTAAATTAGAAAGTTGTTTAAAATTGCATGCTCTTTCTAAATCATGAAAGAAAAAAATTGGGTTTCATGTCCCTTTAAGTTTGCCTTCTATTCTCTGCATTCCCATATTTGGACTTCTCTTTACTCATTTTGCAATTTGTATCTATCTTAATTCCACTGATCTTGTATTTTATACTTCATTAAAGGAACAGTAAACTTACAGAATAATGTTATATAATTCTGCACATAGTGCAGAATTATATAACATTATTTTAGCGGTAACTTCACAAATTACAAGTATTGGCAGTTTTTTTTAGTCTAAAGTTGGACTCCGCTCCAGGATCTACTGAGCGGGTCTTGGATTTTCAAAGCGCTAGTTGCGAGAGTGCTGACTAGTCACAGCACGCCCCGCGCCATTGGACTGAATATAGCTTGCTCCCGCTACCAGACCAGAGCGGGAGCTAGCTACATTCAGTCCAATGGCGTGATCAGGTGTGCTGTGACTAGATAGCACGCCCGTGAATAGTGCTTTGAAAATCCAAGACCCGCTCAGTAGATCCTGGAGCGGAGTTCAACTTTAGAATAAAAAAAACTGCCAATACTTGTAATTTGTGAAGGTACCGGTAAAATAATGTTATATAATTATGCACTAAGTGCAGAATTATATAACATTATTCTGTAAGATTACTGTCCCTTTAATTTAGATAGTACATTGATCAATAATCCACTTCTGTTCTCTCACTGTGACCAGCTATAGATTAAAGGGACAGTAAATGTGGACATTTCAGTATTTCTTTCTATACAGATGCCGCAATGTATTAGAATTTTACCTTTGAATATCCCTGCTGGTTGAGCATGCTATAAAAAATAAATTGGGGCAGGTGGTTGCCTTCTGGTTGGCTGTATGACACATTGTTAAATAAAAGAGAAAAAAGCTGTAACAATGGGTGTGAGACTCGGACCTGTCCATCAAGGAGAATAAAGGAATACATACTAATAAAGCCTGGCACATATAATAACTAAAGACAGAGCTATTACACATTACATGTATGCCATTTCTTTTTTAGATGAATCACCTGAATCATCAAAAGTAACTTTATAACAAATAATGTTCCCTCTGAGAAAACTGACAGGGGAGCCCATGCTGTTCTCTCATTGTTCTGACTTGGCTAGATGTCTTCACTTATCCTTCAAGTATCACCAAGTAAACCCATACTTGACACACAGGGCCAGATGTCCTAAAAATCGCCATATCAGACGTGGCATTTCTCCTGATCCCAGCATGGGCTGTCCTGGTGGAATTATTGTAAAAAAGGGTCAGTTCCTGCGAGTGGCAAGATGTCTCCTATTAAAAGTAATGGAGCTTGCTGGAAAGGCAAACTTCACTGTGTAGGGCAAAGTCAGCAGTGAGCAGTGAATGCACTTTAAAAACTAAATCCTGCAACCAATATAAATCCCATTAGGCTGCTTTCTGCGTATAGCATCTTGCAATCTCTTATATTTTCATATGCATGTGTTTTTATATTAGGGTTATAAGTATTTTGAGTATTTTGAGAAAAGCTCACCACTTTTAGGGCAAGATTACAAGTCGCGCGTTATGACTCGCGGGCGATATGGTCTTTTCACAATCAATTTCCATTGCGCAGCTGTTACAAGTTTTAAAAAATCGTAATAGTGCACGCATTCGCCTTTTATGCAACAATCCTTTCCATGCTTGAAGAGCTGTAGTGTAGTTAACAGTTTTGCGCAACATAAAAGTTTCACGAAACACTTCCAAAATACATTACAAAGTTCCGTAACACTCATATTAACACTGTCTAATAAAAATTATTTTAAAAATATATTGCACACAAAAGTTATAAGGGCTCAAAGATAGGAGATCTCGGGTGTTAGAAAAAAAAGCAGACACAGGGATTTTACATTAACATACATACACATGCATAGAGAAACATGGACTTATATGTATAGAGATATGTTTAACTACGGAGATAATGAAAATATTTCACATTACAATCTTATACAGTTTTTATTATATATATATATATATATATATATATATATATATATATATATATATATATATATATATAATTTTTATTGAAATTTTACAATATTACAATAATATAAATCCAAAATGCAAATAACAGAAATAGCTATATTACACAGCAGTATTATATGAATGTGGTTATATGTTCCAAAACAAAAATTAGTATGTAAAGCAAGACCTTTTTATGAATAATATGCGTAGTAGGTTAACTTTTAAAAATATATGGTCATATTTTCTAACACAGGAGAGATAATCTAGATACAAATAAAGGTTATGTAACTGTGTCATATATATAAAATAAAACCGTTGGTTAAGAGCTAAATTATGCAAATAGGAAAGTATATAGCTATATAAGGTGATGGGTTCTAGTACCCTTATAGCTAGTGTTAGATGAGAATATTCAAGAGAAAAGAATATTACATATATGAATATATCCTGGTAGAGCCCATATCATTACAGTTTAGGCGAGTTGCCTTACCCTCTGATCTCATGGAAAGGGGGGGGGAGGAAAGGGGGGGAAGGTGGAGAAAAAAAGGGGGAAGGGATAAGGGGAGGGTTAAGGGAAGGGAATAAGGAAAATGGAGAGATCAGAGGTTGGGCTAGTTAAAATGTATAAGTGGAAGGGATTATTCCATAAAATAACTTTATAAAGTATAGGGGTACTAGGTTATACAAGGTTATATTCGCGGTGGTATTTTCGAGGAAAACCACTGATAAGTCTCTGGTATTTGGGATGGAAATCACCTTTTGCTAGTGGAGACAGTAAGGAAGTAGGAGCTGAAAGGTGAGATCCGTAGAAAAAGATATAAAACAATAGAGTAAAAGGAAAAAAGATTAGGAAACTGGGGGGGTTGGGGGTTAGTTGTGATAATTTTCCAGTAGATAGAAATGAAAGTGGTGTAAGCAAGGGACAACATTTAGGAACTGAAACAAGATAAAACACAGAGGCGCCAAACATGGCCTAGTACAGCCAGATAACAGATACTAAAATCCACAAGATAGCGATTGAATACTCACAAAGGAGGTGCACCCATTGGTGCTTATGAAGCAGACTGGAGCCTCTCAGTGGTCCAGCTCACTGGTATACTTCATGAGTCAGATTGTGGTCCTTGATGGTAGTGATTAACAGGTTCCAGGCAGAGCAAAGAACAGATATATCCCCAAAGATTTCATGACGGAAAAGCGCAGCCAAACTTCCTACACAGCAGTTTGTTCCAGTCCGCAGCTTCAGGTGTTTTATCCCTTTACTTGTGTGGGCAGATAACCAAAACGTTTTGCTTCAATCCCAGTCTCCAAATATCTGTGTTTAATAAGGTCCTTGTATACGAATGTTGCTTTACTCAGGTGTCTTAGGTATTAAAAGTGGTACAGGACTGATCTACTCCTCCGGCAGCTGCAGAGTCCTTTATGATAAGAAATATGTTGTATGTAACGATACCACAGAATGAAGAGAGACAGTCTGGTCTCCCTGTATGTCACACTGATGTGATTTGTATGCAGTGTTAGTATGATTAAGCCGTGCACTTTATGAAGCAATCAGAGTATCTCACTGTCTTTCTGGGAAGTGTCTAAAAAGGACTCTGCAGCTGCCGGAGGAGTAGATCAGTCCTGTACCACTTTTAATACCTAAGACACCTGAGTAAAGCAACATTCGTATACAAGGACCTTATTAAACACAGATATTTGGAGACTGGGATTGAAGCAAAATGTTTTGGTTATCTGCCCACACAAGTAAAGGGATAAAACACCTGAAGCTGCGGACTGGAACAAACTGCTGTGTAGGAAGTTTGGCTGCGCTTTTCCGTCATGAAATCTTTGGGGATATATCTGTTCTTTGCTCTGCCTGGAACCTGTTAATCACTACCATCAAGGACCACAATCTGACTCATGAAGTATACCAGTGAGTTGGACCACTGAGAGGCTCCAGTCTGCTTCATAAGCACCAATGGGTGCACCTCCTTTGTGAGTATTCAATCGCTATCTTTTGGATTATAGTATCTGTTATCTGGCTGTACTAGGCCATGTTTGGCGCCTCTGTGTTTTATCTTGTTTCAGTTACCCATCTACCAGGAAGACCATCCTAAGACTGAGAGCTGCCTACCTTGTCTTGGATCCATTTTTCTATTGGGACTGTATCAATATTACCCACTTGGACTTTATGTTGGTACATCTTATTATTTATGTATAAGCATATTTGTATATTCTACTAGTAACTATTTAGGTTTTTGATATTGCTTTAGCATTTGTTTGTTTGATACGCCTTAGGAGGCGCCCCCTATGGGTAGTAATACACACTGGTGTGCATTACACCCTCACTTTGACAAAATTTAGGAAACAAGTAGGGGGGGAGGTGGAGGGATCTGAGGATCCTTACTTTAAGAAAAACAAAGAAGAATAAAAGAAGAGGAGGCGAGAGAAAAGAGACTGGCAAGTTGCTATGTCTGAATTTATAGGTAGGTGGGTTGTAAACAAAAGGAGCATCCTATAAGTTACAGGTTTTCCATCATATACATTGAAACATCTTGTAAATATAGTTTAATGTTAACATCAACCTTACTTAAAAAAAGACTAAGCAGTTAATTAGGAAGGTTAAACCTCATGCAGAAGAGAAGATAGCACAGTCAGTAAAACATGGGGAAAAAACATTCTTTAGATATATTAGTGAAAGAAGAAAAAATAAGGTAGGAATAGTAACATTGAAATCAGTTGATGGTAGAATAATAGGAGATAAACAAATTGCAGACTGTCTCAATGATTACTTCTGTTCTGTTTTCACAAACGCTAGGATTTACTATTGAAACCAATAAAAGGCACTTTCATTCATGAAGTATAAGATACTTCATGTAGAAAGCTCCTATATTTGATTCAATTGATCACCGTTTTTAGCTGCTTCGGCAGCCCACGGCTAAAAAAACTTTTGGCTAAGAGGTGACGTTTTCACCTCTTAGCCAATAGCCGTTCGGTAAATCCGGCTTGGCGCCCATGGGAGCCGGATTTACCACATGGCTATTGGCTAAGAGGTGAAAACGTCACCTTTTAGCCACATTTTTTTAGCCATGCTCTGCTGTAGGAGCTAAGAGTGGCGATCGATTGAATCAAATAAAGGAGCTTTCTACATGAAGTATCTTATACTTCATGAATGAAAGTGTCCTTTATTTGTTTTAATAGTAAATCCTAGCGTTTGTAAAACGCTAGGATTTACTTTCACTTTAACACTAATCTTTTTACAGAGGATAAGGTTTTGTTAGCATTATCAAAAATAAATGTTAAAAAGGCAATGGGTCCTGATAATATTCATCCAAGGTTTCTAAAAGAACTTCGGTCAGTGCTAACTTTCCCATTAACTAATCTGTTTAATCAGTCACTATTAACAGGATCTGTCCCAGATGACTGGAGAATAGTAAATGCAATACCTCTTCATAAAAAGGGCAGTAGAGAGGAATCTGGTAACTACAGACCAGTTAGTTTAACTTTAGTAGTAGGGAAATAATGGAAAGCCTCTTAAAAGAAAGAATTATGACTTAAATAAAGACAAACAATTTAGTGGATCAAAGTCAGCATGGTTTTACTTCAGGGAGATCATGTCAGACTAATCTCATTGACTTCTTTGATTATGTAACAAAAGTATTAGACACGGGTGGAACAGTTGATGTAGCATATCTAGATTTCAGCAAAGCATTTGACACCGTCCCACACAATAAACTGATTCACAAACTGTATCTCCTTGTTCTAGACTAAAAAATTGCGAACTGGGTGGAATGCTGGCTTAAGGACGGAAAACAAAGTGTCTTAGTAAATGGAGTTCATTCAGCAGAGGGGGCTGTTACTAGTGGTGTTCCTCAGGGGTCAGTTCTGTTTTGTTTAACATATTTATCTGTGATGTCAGCAAAGGGCTACAGGGGAAAGTATATCTGTTTGCAGATGATACAAAACTTTGTAACAGAGTGGATGTTTCAGGGGGGTTGTCAAAATGAGAAGTGATATACAACAATTGGAGGATTGGACAAACGACTGGAATCTAAAGTTTAACACAGCAAAGTGTAAAATAATGCATTTAGGGAAGAAAAATCCAAATGTAAATTACAGACTCAATGACACTTTACTGACTGTTACAGATGAGGAACAGGACTTGGGAATTATTATTTCAGATTAATTAAAACTTAGTAAATAATGTAGTAATGCAGTGAGTAAGGCTAGCAGAATGCTTGGATGTATTGGTAGAGGTATTTGCAGCAGAAATAGTACGGTTCTTATGCCACTTTATAGATCATTAGTTAGGCCTCATCTTGAGTATTGTGTGCAGTTCTGGAGGCCATACCTTCAGAACGATATTAGCAAACTTGAATCTGTGCAAAGGAGGGCTACCAAAATGGTACATGGTCTAAAAAATAAAACTTACCAGGATAGGCTCAATGACCTAAATATGTATAGTTTAGAGGAGAGAAGGGAAAGAGGTGATATGATAGCAACTTTCAAGTACGTTAAAGGGCTTAGTAAAACTGAGGCTGTGGGTATTTTACATAAAACAGAAAATTCAAGAACAAGGGGTCATGATCTCAAGCTGAAGGGTAGTAGATTTAAGAGTAATTTGAGGAAGCACTTATTTACAGAAAGAGTGATTGATTTATGGAATAAACTTCCTCAAGAGGTAGTAATAACAAACACTGTCGGAGACTTTAAAAATGCCTGGGACAAGCATAAAGCTATCGTATGAACTAGATAAGTTTATACTGTTAGGTAAAATCAGGCAGACTTGCTGGGCCTATGGCTCTTATCTGCCGCCAATATCTATGTTTCTATGTTACTATCTTCACTAAAAATATGCGGTTCTGATATATTGAGAATTGCACAGGAACGCTCACTATAGGGAAGGTTTGAAAAGGGCCATTTCTTTTTGTGGTGTAGATAAAGGCATATATTTAAAAGGCACATCATGGGAAGCCTTATCTTAAGACCTGGGAAAGATGGACTTGTAGTAGCTATATTTTATTCAGCCATGATTGTAAATGTTTGGTAGTTAAAGTTAGATCCTGGAATTTCAGTTTGGATGATTGTGTAGACTATATTTGAACAAAAATGGGTATCCAAACAACAATAATTTCTCTACAGTTTCAGTTAAACATAATTGAACACATTGTAGACCAAACTTTGAGAAACATAACAGTTACAACTTGTGCTGTAAGTATATAATAAAAATCCAGTAAGTTAGGCAAAAGGCCCACATTATATAGTCAACCAAATATGATGCTGCTGTAATTATAGAATAGGTAAAAATGTATAAGTAATGGGAATGTCATAAAAGCCCCAGACATAAAAAATAAGGAGGGTGGTTAAGGGTTTACATTTTTGGATGTTTTATTATTGCATGTATGTCTATTTTTAGGCTACCAGAACCTCTTTTAAGGAGTGCACAATACAATTACACTTGTTCACAGTGTGTAGATAGGCTCAAGGGATAATACGGGTATTATAACTCAGAACTAGAGGTATTTTTGTGAGCTATGACATACCTAAAAGGTATTATAAAATGCATAGTAGCAACCCAAGAGATTAAAAGATCTGAGATTAAATTGGTTTAAGGTCACTGACCAACCACTCATTGACATGTATATATCCAACCATAGTAAATATCTAGATATCAGTAGAGTAATGATTAGGGTAGTTAAATAATCCATATGAGTGTACTTTTAATGGCAAGAATCACCAAATTATATATGATAGACATATGAGTGTGAAGGTATTTAGGGATTCTTTGGGTTGACTAGATTTAGAGAACAAATGTATCATCCATCAAGATACCTTGGTAAATTATGTTGTACATCAATAACTTATTATACATCATATACACACATTGGTGTAAGGTAGAAAAAAAAAAAAAAAAAAAAAAGAATAACAGATACTCATCAATGTAGGCTCTTCTTCACTGCTCAAACTCCTCTACTAAGTCTAGTAAAAGAGATAACAGTCTGAAAAGGAAAAAGAAGAAATTAACTAGGTGTAGTCCATGTATTGTCTCCTCCTTTGAGGTTTGGGGTCTCAGCTATGGGCTCCAACTCTCATTGGGCTACTATTTGCAGGTGGTATTTTCTAAGACTGATGAAAAGTTAGGAGATTCCGATCTTGATGTATTTGGGTAAAGGGGTGCCATACCCTGAGGTTGTGAGGTCCAGGATTGTATCAGTTCCAGCCCCTGAGATACAACAGAAATTACATAATTATGTTCTTCCTTTGATACAAACAGCTTCATGGGGAAGCCCCATCAATATCTGATGTTATTTTGACGCAGTAGGAGGGTAACATAGCCAAAAGTCCTTCGTTGTTGAAGAGTATGAGGAGCTAAGTCTGAAAATATTTTCACCTTGCTAAATTTCTCAGGGAACTCCAGCTTGCGAAGGCTTGCTCTTTGTACCCTCTCCTTATATGTATAAAAGTGCAGCCACACCACTATAACTCTGGGTTGTTCAGGTGGGAGACCTCTGGGTTTAGGAACCCTATGCGCCCTATCTATTACATTTTCAGTCTCTGTGAGAGGTGCGGCTAGAGTTGTAAAAAGTTCTGTAAGGAAGCTGATAATATCTTTATTTGAAATTTCTTCCGGGACTCCTTTGATCCTCAGGTTATTTCGGTGTGACCTATTTTCAAGGTCTGCCATCTTATCTTCAAGATCAGATAGCTGTAATGCTAGATTTTGGGCATAGCCTTATAGATTCGACTGGTCTACCACCACATCCTCCTGCTTATGTTCTAGCATGTCCAGTCTTTCATTAGTGGTAGTGAGGTCCTTGCGATGATCAGCTTTGGAAGATGTCAGCTTCTCAGAGAACGAAGCGTGATGAGAATCTAATAAGGATTTCAAGGAGTTAAGGATAAAAGCTGGGGATACAGTGTTCTGTTCCAGGTTTTGCAAATCTTGAATTACAGAATCAGAAAGTGGTAACGTTTCAGGGCTAGAGGGTTATGATGCTCCATCATCAGTGGCAAGTAGTGATGTAGTGGGAGCAGTATTAAAGTGGTCTATAACAGTCCGCTTTACCATGTTAGCTGCTTTAGCTTTTTTCTTTTGGGATTGGGACATGGTTCTGAATAGTGAACAAAACAAGCAGTAATGATATGGGTACACCTAGTCAGATTTGTCACTCTGTGTGCATAAGTTCGTACATGTTGTTATCTAAAGAAGATATGGCTCTCAGATCCAGCAAATCCCTCTCATGTGTCCCCTATAGTGTTGGTTTAGGTATCCATGTTAACTCTTATGGGCTTTCTTGAGATAAATAAGGGATAAGAAAGGTTGATCACAGCCACATCGTTATTTGTAACGTCTTAAGGAAAGTGAGACAGCTGTGCCATTGATCCTGACATGCGAAAAGGGTCTATATAGATAGATCACTGTCTTATTTCCAACACTTGTTACCAGAGGAGAATATATATACCAGGGAACTAAAGTATCTTACCGATGTTTAACCCTAATGTAGAAATTTCAAGTGAGGTACTAGTCTGCTGTTCTTAGGTGTTGCAGAGGAAAGTCAGTACTCACATGTTATGCAGGATTAAGTGGTTGCAGAAGATCGAGGGGTTGGTTTCCTATGGCGATGAAGTTCTGGAATATGCCATATGCAATGTAAGGCCCGCACGTAGGCTGTGACTACCGCCCAATTGAGCGTTTCTCCACACTTGTGGTGCTTCTAATATTTAGACCGGTTTGAATATTTTCTCTGATTACCACTTGTAAAGCGATCTGATCTGTTGTCTTTGAACTCTCCGGTATATCTCCAGATCTATCAGGGCTAAGTAGAATCCTCCATGAGGTGCAGCCAATATGGCCACCGGGTCTGTTCTGTAACTGCGTAGCTACCTCTCCGGTGGTTGGCTGAGTTCACCAACTTCTTCTGGGAAGTCTCTGGATCTAGGGAATCAGTTGGAGTTTGGCTGCTTTGCTTAAATCTATATATTAAGATACAGAGAACAGGTGATTAGACGGAGCTCACAGTATATGTTATTGTTCCTTAGCCCATCTGGCTCTGCCCCCCCCCCATATTAGGGTTTTTGTGTGTTTTCTATTTGTCTTTTCCATTGACTTCTGATCTGATCTCTGGTTAATTTTATAAGCATTAATTGCTACTGTGGGCTCACGGTAGCAATAACCAGCCAGTTGTAATGGCTGGTTATTTATAGCACGCCAGCAAATGGGAAAATTTGCCTGTTTGCGGATGCACATAAAATTAGCGCTCCACTTGTAATCTAGCATTGAATGCACTTAAATAGTTCTTATTTAAAAGTTTTTATGTGTTAAGAGGATTTGCTGGAACAAATACTGCAACAACTTATAAGGACCAGCAAAGACATATCATTTAGTTTCTCCTAGTTTTAAAGATGTTTACTCCATGCTTTGACAAAGACGTGATGCACGGAGGGAAAAAATGGGAGAATTATATAAATTTGTCAGAAACAAACTCTACTGCTTATTTGAAATGTAGATTAGGTGTTATTGCATTGTCTTTTTATTGTGAACTTGTTAATTATGCAATTGTACTGCATTTAGTGGTCCTTTAAAGTGAATGTATAGTTAACACGGATGCCTCACGGCATCATATAGACTTTTAAAATTAGCCTGAGTTTAATTCATTAAATTTTTTATATTTATTTATTTTCTTACATTTTTACATTTTTACAGATCCGCCGATAAGCGCAGCTCTCCCACCCGCCATATTGTCTAATTGACTGACAGCTGATGAATCTTCAAACAACTAATCCTAGTTCCCCCCCCCCCCCCGGGCGTTCAGTCCCTTTGCATAAACGTCACAGACCGTGAGGCATCCGCATTAACTTTACATTCACTTTAAGTCTCAGTGGTACACAAACATGTACTTCCTGTTGGCTTTTAAAATGAAAATGAACCATCTTTTTCATTGGCAAAGTACTTTTTCGCATACACATGACAGAAAAGAGTTTACTGCCCCTTAAACCTCCTACAGGGCTGTAATACTTTATTTACACACATATTATTAGGGCAAGAATATAGTTAGAATATGGCAAACATGTTTTGTAAAATACATTATACACATTTTGATATATTTTCCATTTATTTTTAAATGGCAAAATCATGTAGAATTTATCCAAGTAATTTAATGCTATCAAGTATACATGTTCAGCAATCCTGGGAGCAGTTTGAAAAGATAGGTTGTATTTTTTTTGCAAGTAATACTGCCTTGTTGTAGATAAAAAGAATAGACTTTCAGGGAAACTGACAGAGATAACCACAATGAAAAATATAATACCTTATGTTATTAAACAAGGCTATCATATGGCCATTCTAAGGATTGCAGCCAGATTTAAAATCAAGCACAAAGGCAAATATACATGAAAACTGCATGAAATATGGGCACCCACGATTCAAAATCATGTGTAAGGGCAGAAATACCATACATATTTAGTCACATAAGTGATACCTTCCCAGATGCATTGATTGTTATAGTAAACTTTACAGGTTAGCAATTTTTTCCACCTCAGGCAGCCGTATTGACTGGAATTGTTATTTAAAAATCCCGCAGACACGGTGACACAAGTATGTGTCTAACATACTACAAATATTCTGCTTGCTGAACAACTCTATTGTAAGCAATGGGGCAAATAGAGCTGAGGCAGCAGCACACCAGTAAAAATCTACATTTCTTTCATAAGATGAATTATTCATCACAGCATGCCACAACAACAATTACATATAACTTTAACCGGAGATGAAGCACTTTTGTATCTTTTTGATGCATAAAATATTTTTCCCTATAAATCCTGAATAAATGATAAACTACAAACTTTCATGTGGTTTCCGCCTAAAGATATAACATTTAACATGGCTATCACGTATATCACTCAGTGATATTTTTGATGTACAATACATGTTCACAGGCATGGCCTATAAGCCGTGGTGATCTTTTGCGTTTCTGTTTGAATAAAAATAAAACTATGCATATGGCTTGACTTATAGATGTGTTACAGTGAGGGGAAAAAATATTTGATCCCCTGCTGATATTGTAAGTTTAGCCACTGACAAATAAATGATCAGTCTATAATTTTAATGGTAGGTTTATTTGAACAGTGAGAGACAGAATAACAACAACAAAAATCCAGAAAAACGAGTTTCAAAAAAGTTATAAATTGATTTGCATTTTAATGAGTGAAATAAGTATTTGACCCCTTTGCAAAACACGACTTTAGTACTTGGTGGCAAAACCCTTGTTAGCAATCACAGAGGTCAGACGTTCCTTGTAGTTGGCCCCCAGGTTTGCACACATCTCAGGAGGGATTTTGTCCCACTCCTCTTTGCAGATCCTCTCCAAGTTATTAAGGTTTTGAGGCTGACGTTTGGCAACTCGTACCTTCAGCTCCCTCCACAGATTTTATATGGATTGCTGGGTATTTAATGGTGGTTAATTCATTAAAACAAACATCTGTGTCTACAGGTGATTGAGAAAGGCATTTTACCATACCAGGTGGGTACATTCCTACTAGAATCTAACCTTTAAAAATGCTGGTGTAGACTGTCCCTTTAATCTCCCTTATACCTATGTTACCTTACTCCATGTTCTATGTAGAGCTCAGTCTCACTGTTCCTGCTCTCCCTATTTATATCATAGTTTATCTGTAATAAACCTTCTTATAATGCCTAAAATTGATCAAGTCTTTCAATTTCTGCCCAAAATCACAAAGAACCCATCATCATATTTCAAGACTCTGCCCAATTACTGCCCAGGCCCATCTAACACTCAATTCTGGTTTATTTTATAAAAACATGATGCAAGTGTATCTATCATTAAGTATGTTTTAATGGTAATGGGCAGTGGTATTATGTTTTACAGTGCTTCTATTTACCTGAGCATGGCACTAACACTAATACACAATATCCAAGTGAAGACTACTAGCAGTGCTGGGTATTTAATGGTGGTTAATTACTTAAAACAAACATCTGTGTCTACAGGTGATTGAGAAAGCCATTTTTACCATACCAGGTGGGTACATTTCTACTAGAATCTAACCTTTAAAAATGCTGGTGTAGACTGTCCCTTTAATCTCCCTTATACCTATGTTACCTTATTCCACGTTCTATGTAGAGTTCAGTCTCACTGTTCCTGCTTTGCCATTGTAGAACCAAATAAAAATGTGGCTCTATTTTTTCCTCAAGTATGTTAAAAACAGCATTTAGCACAGAGGAGGAGCCTGCTGTGTAAAGATGGCGGCAGAGATGTGAAGCTACAGTGATTTCCTTGTCAGCAGTAGATAGCCTTGTAATTATTTCCCATGGCAAAATTTCAGTCAGTGAAAAGGGAAAAATAATAAACCCTCATTGCCAAGTTAAATGCCTTCCACCCTGCTACAGTAGCCGAATAGACGATTCTGTCAGCCCTCCAAGACAGAAGTAGAGGATGCCGACGGCAATTTCAGAAGTCCCTGGAAGCGATAATTTTAGATGATCCAGAAGCAAGACCACAATTGGACCCCCTCAAGAGCGGAGTTATCTAAAAAGCTGCTGAAGGAATCCCACATCTAGTGCCGCTAACGGTGTTTGGTTTGGAAGGGCGGCACATGGAGACGGTGTATTAAAGACTGCTGAGTCGACAGGAAAAGGTAAGCTGAGGCAGCCTGATTGATTGCACGCCTTGAGAAGGGCCTGAGTGGCAAAAGAGAAAATTGTCCAGGCGGCTAGCACAGGGTAGTGAGTAGTGAGAAGACGGGTGGAGGCGACTAATATAAGATACTTTTCATACGTCCTACAGTTATTGCTTACAGCGCTTTGTGGCATAAAAGAGGAACAGGAAGTCACTATTAACCAGGGTATAGAAATTTGGTAAAGCAAGCAAAAAAATGAGACCCAAGCAGGAGAGGGTAAAAGAAAAACAAGGTTAAAGAAAAGGGAGTAGAAATTCCCCAATATCCCCTCCCACCTCCTAGTGATAAGGAGGAGAGAAAGTACAAGGTAAAACTTAAGGAGGAGGGAACAAAAAAAAAATTAAAAGGAGATAAAGGGGAAAAAAAAGAGAGGAAGGCAAAGCAAGGTAAAAAGAAAAGGGGAGTTGGAGGGGGGGAAAAGGGGGAAAGAAGAGAAGTAGAAGGGAAGGAAATGGAAAAGAAAACAGGACAACAAGAAAGGGAGCAGAATACCCCTAATAGCCCTCCCTTTCAATACCTGGAACAAAGGAGGAGTTAAGAGTAAGAAAAATGGAGCTATGGCATCCAAAAAGACCACTAAAATGGATAAATTAATTAAGAATAATAAATCCCCAAATACAAAATTAAACCCTATTTCCATAATGTTAGCCTTGAGAGCAGTAATTTACCCTAAAGAACATGCCTCTATGACAACCCCAAGCTCAGCCAATACGACCACTCAGTTCATTCAATTTAGAGGATAAAGGGGAAAAAAAAGAGAGGAATGCAAAGCAAGGTAAAAAGAAAAGGGGAGATGGAGGGGGAAAAGGGGGGAAAGAAGAGAAGTAGAAGGGAAGGAAATGGAAAAGAAAACAGGACAACAAGAAAGGGAGCAGAATACCCCTAATAACCCTCCCTCTCAATACCTGGAACAAAGGAGGAGTTAAGAGTAAGAAAAATGGAGCTATGGCATCCAAAAAGACCACTAAAATGGAAAAATTAATTAAGAATAATAAATCCCCAAACACAAAATTAAACCCTATTTCCATAATGTTAGTCTTGAGAGCAGTAATCGCCCTAAAGAACATGCCTCTATGACAACCCCAAGCTCAGCCAATACGACCACTCAGTTCATTCAATTTGGAGGAGCTAAGAAACTTAGCAGCAAAAGAGGATATATTGTCTATTAAAGATTGCATTATCTATGAAATAGCAAATTGACTCTTGTACCAAATCGCCATAGAACAGGCTAACAATAATATTGAGCCAGTTGTTTGTTCCTGTGAGTGTGCTTCTCTCTGGGAAAAAGGGGAAACCATACGTGGACTCCTTGCTCAGTGTGCTTAGAGGAATATGGCTACACCTCACTGACGAGGCCCAATGAAGGCCGAAACGATCATCTGGGGTTGCTGTGTTCCTTGTTCAGAGAGGAATTGCCTGGTATTTCGGCGCTGGACTGACCGTAATAGGCGGGATCAGACTGATATACTACAGGAAAGTTCTTCTCTTTGAAAAGCATTACTGGGCTAAAAGAAGCTGCACCAAGGTGGTAAATCACCATAGAACAGGCTAACAATAGTATTGAGCCAGTTGTTCGTTCCTGTGAGTGTGCTTCTCTCTGTGTGTATTTAGTCTCCCTATGGGAAAAAGGGGAAACCAGACGTGGACTCCTTGCTCAGTGGGCTTAGAGGAATATGGCTACACCTCACTGACGAAGCCCAATGAAGGCCAAAACGATCGTCTGGGGTTGCTGTGTTCCTTGTTCAGAGAGGAATTGCCTTGTATTTCGGCGCTGGACTGACCGTAATAGGCAATCAGACTGATATACTACAGAAAAGTTCTTCTCTGTGAAAAGCATTACTGGGCTAAAAGAAGTAAAAAAAATAAAGAAAAAGAGATCTCTAAAAGAGGTGCGCAATATATCAAAATAAGCCAGTCCTGGGTGTAAAGGTGGTCTTAAGACAGCAGATCACTCATATAGTCAGGCAGCACTCTTTGAAGTAGAATCGATTAGAAGAATCTGTGTGGACAGAAAACAGAGGCG
Source organism: Bombina bombina (assembly GCF_027579735.1). Taxonomy (NCBI): domain Eukaryota; kingdom Metazoa; phylum Chordata; class Amphibia; order Anura; family Bombinatoridae; genus Bombina; species Bombina bombina. The sequence goes on from NC_069503.1 coordinate 305,735,542, forward strand.
CCTTATGGGACAGTATCGTCCAACAACAGAGGAGCAAAGTGAATAAAGCAGCCCAAAGTGGGGGTACTCACAAATGTAGCGGCATAAACGTATGCCTCACAGCACAGGACGGGACCTTTAGTCGCCTGACAGACAAATACACTGGATCAACACGTGGAATCCAGGACCCAATTGGCAGCAACTTGCGGGACCACGTCACAGAGGGAGCTGTCTGTAAAGTACCCAATCACCAGCCTCGGCAGTTTGATAGACAAGTCAGTGAACCAACGAGCTGCAGCTGCACAGGAAGTAAATGAGAGGGGACATTACAAAGTACACTTACACTCATATTAACAATAATAAGTCTAATAAAACATTATTTAAAAAAAAATATTGCACAAAAAAGTTATATGGGGGCCGATTTATCAAGCTTCATATGGAGCTTGATGCCCCTGTTTCCGTGCAAGCCTTCAGGCTAGCCGGAAACAGAAATTATGAAGCAGCGGTCTGAGGCCGCGGACAGAAATCAACCCGATCAAATACGATCAGGCTGATTGACACCCCTGCTAGCGGCTGATTGGCCGTGAATCTGTAGGGGGCGGCATTGCACCAGAACTGCTAGTGCAATGATAAATGCAGACAGCGTATGCTGTCGGCATTTATCGATGTGCAGCGGACATGATACCCTACATCGCATCATGTCCACTCGCACCATGATAAATCTACCCCAAGGGCTCAAAGATTGGAGATCTTGGGTGTTAAAAAAAAGGCAGTCTGGCTTTAACATTGAGACACATACATATACATTGCTAAAGATGTATATGTATGTGTATACCGGTATATATATATATGTGCATGTGCATTATATCCCTTTGCCATTAACTATTAACTAGATAAAAACATGGTAAAACATATTTATGCAATATTCATATTTAATAAATATTTTAACTATGTTTTACTGTAAATGTTTCACATTTTCTTACACAAATATGCTATGTTGTTTGTTCGATGGGTGTTTGTTTTTCAAAAATATTTTTTCTCCATTGACTTCTTTGGGTAATGTGAAAATGCAATGGTGTTTGCACGGTCTCGGGTGTTATTTTCTTTTTCCCACTTTTTTTCTCCATTAATTTCTATGGAGGAATACATGCACGTGCATGTGAAAAATTAAGTTAGTTTTCACGCGCTATTCGAGTTAACGCTAGTGAAAAAACAGAATTTATGCTTACCTGATAAATTACTTTCTCTTGCGGTGTATCCAGTCCACGGATTCATCCTTTACTTGTGGGATATTCTCATTCCCTACAGGAAGTAGCAAAGAGAGCACACAGCAAAGCTGTCCATATAGCTCCCCCTCTAGCTCCACCCCCCAGTCATTCGACCAAAGGTTAGGAAGAAAAAGGAGAAACCATAGGGTGCAGTGGTGACTGTAGTTAAAACAAAAAAATTTTTACCTGACTTAAATGCCAGGGCGGGCCGTGGACTGGATACACCGCAAGAGAAAGTAATTTATCAGGTAAGCATAAATTCTGTTTTCTCTTGCAAGGTGTATCCAGTCCACGGATTCATCCTTTACTTGTGGGATACCAATACCAAAGCTTTAGGACACGGATGAAGGGAGGAAACAAGACAGGTACCTTAAATGGAAGGCACCACTGCTTGCAAAACCTTTCTCCCAAAAATAGCCTCCTAAGAAGCAAAAGTATCGAATTTGTAAAATTTGGCAAAAGTATGCAGTGAAGACCAAGTCGCTGCCTTACAAATCTGTTCAACAGAACCCTCATTTTTGAAAGCCCATGTAGAAGCCACTGCTCTGGTAGAATGAGCAGTAATTCTTTCAGGAGGCTGCTGGCCAGTAGTCTCATAGGCCAAACGGATGATGCTTTTCAGCCAAAAGGAAAGAGAGGTAGCAGTCGCTTTCTGACCTCTCCTCTTACCAGAATAGATAACAAACAAGGAAGATGTTTGTCTGAAATCCTTAGTTGCTTGTAAATAGAACTTTAAAGCACGAACTACATCAAGATTGTGTAATAGACGTTCCTTCTTCGAAGATTGATTAGGACACAGAGAAGGAACAACTATTTCCTGGTTAATATTCTTGTTAGAAACAACTTTAGGAAGAAAACCAGGCTTGGTACGCAAAACTACCTTATCTGTGTGGAACACCAGGTAAGGTGAATCACACTGTAAGGCAGATAATTCTGAAACTCTTCGAGCAGAGGAGATAGCTATCAAAAACAAAACTTTCCAAGATAACAACTTAATGTCTATGGAATGTAAAGGTTCAAACGGAACACTTTGAAGAACTGAAAGAACTAGATTCAAACTCCATGGCGGAGCCACAGGTTTATAGACAGGCTTGATTCTGACTAAAGCCTGAGCAAACGCTTGAACGTCTGGTACCTCTGCCAGACGCTTGTGTAACAGGATAGACAAAGCAGATATTTGTCCTTTTAAGGAACTAGCCGACAATCCTTTCTCCAGTCCTTCTTGGAGAAAGGACAATATCCTAGGAATCCTAATCTTACTCCATGAGTAACCCTCCACATTCACTTTACACTCCCGAGAGAGACCCTAGTGCTTAGAGCCAGCAAAGAGAATGACTGGGGGTTGGAGCTAGAGGGGGAGCTATATGGACAGCTTTGCTGTGTGCTTTCTTTGCTACTTCCTGTAGGGAATGAGAATATCCCACAAGTAAAGGATGAATCCGTGGACTGGATACACCTTACAAGAGATATAAGTATTTTTTGAACTTGTAACATGAACCCAACCCGACAAGCGCAAAAATGAAAACGTTTTACTTTCAACTTGTAATATGCATGCAAACTGGCCCACATCAAAAGCTTACTTCTAGCGAAGATTGCCCACAAGTTAAAAAAAAAAATCAGTGCCCAACTTGTAATCTGTCCCAAACTGCAATGTTTACTTACAGGCTTCGTGGATTACCTATAAAAAATGTTTTAACTTTATTTACTTTTTTAACGTTTATCCTCAACACCTTAATATTTTTATATGAAAATGCAGAATGAGACAACATTGAAATATATTTTCATTATTGTTTTTCCTGACAAATGGTTTTATTAAGACAAACTATTACAAGTAACAGATAACCATTGAGATTTAAGTACAATATTGAGTCTGAAAACTGGCATAACAATACTAGAAATCTTCCCACCAAAATGTTCCAGTATAATACAACTGGAACTGGCAACGTAAGTATACTGGAGCTGTGGAATGCCCTATTAAAGCAAACAGGGTGTAGGTTAACACCCTACATCATTACAGCTGCTAGCCTTCTACAGAAAAGGGACTGGGACACCACAAGTTATTGGTTTTGTATATCTTGGGTCAGTCTTCTCAGGTTTCATTGTCTCCACTTTCATTGGTTTCTTTTCCCTTTCAGATCTCTTCCACTTTTTTATCCTTCTCTCATAATCACTTTAGCTTTGCAGCTATTTGAGCTTCACGGTTTCCTTTGTTGGCCTCCATTTTGTGAGATAGCTTTTCTTCTGTTATTTTGCTGAAGTAATTGTTCTCCTCAATAGCTTTCTGAAGAACTCTCATGTTCTCTTTTCTCAATTAAGTTGCTTTAACATTTCAGCCTCATGCAACTTGTGCCTTTCTTCAGCTACTTCCAGCTTTTTCTGTATTTTCTCCAGAAAGCATTCCTTTTTCTTGGGAGAGGCTAGAGAAAGTTATGGAGCAGCTTCAGCTGATGGAGGGCTCAATATAAGCTCAAAAGCTTGGCCATATGCATGCTTTTAGTGAGTCCAATACAATATCCCCGGCAGGGGTGGACTGAGCAGTTGGGCTAATAGGACCTGGACTGAGGGTCCAGTACATAGGAGCGCCATCAGTGGTCTGTCCGACCTGCATAATATTGTGTCTCCCTTTGTCTCCCAAAGCCATCCTGAGGCCACTCCAGATGCGCTGCTTCTGCTCACAGAAACAGCTGGTTAAGGGCTAGATTAAAAGCGGCATGCTAACTGTTGTGCGGCAGCAATATCAGTTTTTTGGGGGCGTTTTGCATGCAATGGAAATAGCGCACGTATATTAAGTTGAAAGTAAACATGTTCGCTTGAGCGCAATTGCGATTTACACTTGAACAAGCACTGTCTAGCAGTTGAGCAAAATTCAAAAAGCACTAAGATAAGGGGTGGGGGCCATGAAATCCAAAGTTTATTATTAAAAAAAATTAAAAAATTACCAAAATGTTCTATTTCCCCCGACTGTAATTAACAATCTTCTCTGCGTGTGTCTTCCGTTTGTTTGTTATTTGTGTTCTAAAATACCAATAATAGTCTATATTTATTTAAAACAACAAATATTACCTTTCTAGTTACAGTAATGTACTATCTTACTGATGGTACTATGTATACAAAATGATATATAACTACCTTCAGGTTGCATGCATAAGCTGTATTATGACATCTAAACATTACCTAAAGGATATAAGATATTGTTGTTTACACTTGGTCCATCCCCTCTCCTAACTGTCCCATTTTAAAGATGCAAATATTCCAAAATACAAACCTTTTCCAGTCCCAAGCAGTTTGGATAAAGGGTTTTCTACCCGTAAATTAATATGACAATGTTGGTTATACAAAGCTAGGGAATGGGTAGTAAATGAGCTATCTTTTTAAACAATAAAATGCATTCCCTGATACATGTACACTATAAGAGAGGTTACTTAAAGCTAAAATTATTTTATTAAAACTTAAAGTTTCATGATTGAGATAGAGAATCGAATAAAAAAAATCCAATCGACTTCTATTATCAAATTTACTTAATTCTCTTAGCATCCTTTGCTAAATCGCGTTTGCTTTCCATGACAGCCTACCTAGATAAGATCAGGGAATGAACGTATATTAAGATATTGTGCTGCCTGGGTCCAAGAATGAAATGACAACCCCAACTCTCTGACCACTACAATCTAAACACAACCACAGTTTTATAGATTAAATTAAAAAAGAATCACATTTCAGATTAAAGCATGTTCATACCCATCTGAAGGATCCCAACATTATTGCTGTCATCCTTATCCCTTTCAAATGCTGCCTGGGTCCCATAGTCCCACCTGGTCTAATTATAGAGCTGACCCTGGCTATATCTATAGAATTGTATGCTCTCATACAAATGAAACAAGAAATAGAAATATATATATGTTTTCAATTAAACACTCTGGGGCCTATTTATTAAGATGCGGGTGGACAAGATCCACTGTATCATTGCACAAGTATTCCTTGTGAAATGATTGTGCAATCGTATCCGATCAGGATGATTGCTGTCCGCTGCCTCAGATGTTGCGGATGAGTTAAGGAGCAGCAATCTTAAGAGCGCTGCTTCTTAACTTATGTTACCAGCGAGCCTGAAGGGCATGGAAACAGTTGAATTTGCATCTACATAAATCTACCCCTCTGTCTGAATTATAAAAGGTTAAAGGGACATGAAACCCATTTTTTTTTCTTTCACCATTCAGAAAGATCATACAATTTTAAAAAACTTTCCAATTTACTTAAATGATCTCATTTGCTTTATTCTCTTGTTATTCTTTATTCTTTATTCTTTATTCTGTTTGAGAGTTAGCTGAAAGCCAATGAAAAGAAACAATCAGCAGCTTCTTAACCTACCTAGGTATACTTTTCAGTAAAGGATAAAAAGAGAACTAAACAAATTAGATAATAGAAATAAATTGGAAAGTTATTTAAAACTACAGGCTCTATCTGAATCACAAAAGAAAAAATTGGGGGTTCATGTCCCTCCTTTAATAATAATGGAACAGCTTTATATCTAAGGAGATATGCAAAATATAAAGAATAACATTTTTTTAAAGTTTACCATAGTTTGCTTTGAATCCAATTTATTTGCAAGCACAATATTTTAGACCCTAGAAGCTTAAAGGGCCACTAAACCCAAAATCTTTCTTTCATGATTCAGATAGAACATACAAATTTAAACAACATTACAATTTACTTCTATGATTTATTTTGCTTCATTTTTTAGATATCCTTATTTGAAGAAAAAGTAATGCACATGGGTGAGCCAATCACATGAGGCTTCTATGTACAGCAACCAATCAGCAGCTACTGAGCATATCTAGATATGCTTTTCAGCAAAGAATATCAAGCGAATAAAACAAATTAGATAATAGAAGTAAATTAGAAAGATGTTTAAAAATGCATTATCTTTCTAAATCATTAAAGAAAAAAATGTGGGTATCATGGCCCTTTAAATAGGTATTTCTTAAATATATACTTTGGTTTAGTACTTCCGGTAGTGTAAATGTGCCATGCAGCTAAAACTGATTCCTTGTTATACTGTACATCCTGTATCTTACATAAATCACTTGCCCATATGAAAAGTATTCATATTTTGCACTATAAATGCACTTGATGTGGAATATGTAGAACAACCTGACCTTGGGTTAATATAACACACATATATATATAAGTACCTATATCACCTCAGTTTTTTGCTGACATATTTCTAAACACCACTGTTGCTTTGACTTTTTTTTTCATAATATGTGATTTTGTGTTGATTCTGCTGAGGTTTTAAGGGTGGAAACATGTTGTATTATACAAATACAGAGCTCATTCCACAACTCTGCTCCAGTCCATACTTAGCATTCAAGGTGGGTGGCACGTTTTTCATTGCCAGAATGAGGGGAGCAGAATTTATTACATAGAGAGCTTTCATGACTTAGCTTGTAGTTTAGCAAACTATAATTAAAACAGCAACAAACTTTGTTTATACAATTTATTAGCAATCACATTTTGCTTCCTTCTTTATAATGCTGCAAATTTTCCCTGTTCAGAAATTCTTTCTGAATTCCATTTTTTTACATGTTTTTTTTATAATCAGATATATTTGGTATGCTGCTAATATGAAGTTGGTTAGTAGGTCATTATAGAAAAAAAAAGGTAGTGCTTTTTATATATACCACCCAATCAGAAATATTTCTCTAACTCCTACATTGTTTTATTTATACCATATGCAAATAAATGACATGATTATATTAAAATAACCAAATTATTGAATATTTATAGTCCTGAAACTCTTGAAAATTTGGGCTAAATGTATCTATATTAGCCAATTGATTTTCAAATTGGAAGCGTTTTATAACAATGTCATTACAATTTTAATTGAATAATACAATTTGTACTGCATATTTTAATTTCAATTTAATTTATTTGCTTTCTATTATGATTTTTAAATTATGATTTTTTTTGTGAGTCCTAGTGTAATTTATGCATATTATTCACATGCCCCCTTGCGAGACAAAACTGGTAAAAATTGCCTTCAGAAAATTAGGAAAGATATAATACTGACAAGCTTTCTCAGAGAATCTCACAAGTCTAGTGAGCTTTAGATCATTGACAGAAGGAGAATGGTAGAAAGAGAGTGAGACAGCCAGGGAATTAGAGGGTTATTTGTGAATATAAGGATAGAGTGGGAAGAGAAAGGATTGTGATTATAAAGAATACATGTGAGAGAATGACTGGTGAGTGGAGTAGGTCACAGAAGATGAGGGAGTAAAACCGCATTTAAAGGGACAGTCTACACCAGAATTTTTATTGTTGAAAAAGATAGTTAATCCCTTTATTACCCATTCCCCAGTTTTGCATAACAAACACGCTTATATTAATACATGTTTTACCTCTGTGATTACCTTGTATCTAAGCCTCTGCAGACTGCCCCCTTATTTCAGTTCTTTTGCCAGATTTGCATTTTAGCCAGTCAGTGCAGTCTCCTAAGTAACTCCTCTTGCAGGAGCACAATGTTATCTATGTCACATATGAACTAACACCCTCTAGTTGTGAAAAAATATAAAAATGCATTCAGATAAGAGGCGGCCTTCAAGGCATAAGCAGTTAGCATATGAACCTCCTAGGTTTAGCTTTCAACTAAAAATACCAAGAAAACAAAGCAAAATTGATGATAAAAGTAAATTGGAGACTTCCGGTGGGAGGGCACAGAGGGTGGAAGCAGGGAAAGGAGCTCCGCTGCTTACAACCCCTAACTTGGCGAAAAGCCTCACAAGTGCCCCCAAAATACGCTGACATCCTTGGCAGGGGGAACCACAACTGCCCGGAGACATTTCAGCAAGGAATCGGACATCAGATTCCCCCGCCGCAAAAGCCGCCGGACAGAGGAAGCAGAGACAGGCTGCGGCTGCAGCCACAAAGCTACCGGATAAAAATAGACTCCACGCGACCCTCAAACACCAAGAAGGGGACAAGCACCAAGACTTTAAGTACCCGGTAAGACCCCTGAACAATTTTTTAAACATCTGAGGGGCCGGGAGGGAAGGTCCAGATAACGGCGGGAACGCCGCCATTTTGACAAACTGCTGCCGGACCTCCTATACTAACTACGCAGCATAACAAAGGACACAGCTCCCTGGAGAGCGAAGTGAGTACCAGACTAAATTAGGAAAACTGCAGTGCAAAGTGCCGACACTCATTTACTGCACACCGCACTCGCATAGCAAAGGGAAAATCTTGCACAAACTCACATAAACTGCAGAACCATAAGACACGACAATTAAGTCACAAGGGGTAAAAAGAACGGTCACGCAAAGAAAAGAGCACATAACCACTCTTGCTGCATGCTCTCTCAGACATTGAAAGACAGACAGATACACTAAGAAATCCTATCCCTTGAAAATAGCTCCCACCTTAGCCCTGGAATTAGGCGCACTTTGAAAAGGCTACACTGGGGGTCCTGGTGGCTAAAACCCAAAACCACTAGAACCATTACCCCCTTTTTCCACCATCAACTGTAACTAATACACCATGCAGGGCTAGAGGGCTCAGGCCTAGCCCCCCCCTACCCACCCTCCGCATAACAAGCACATCACTGACCTTGAGTTTGACATCACTCTATGATCTGAAAGGAAGCAGACAGAAACTGTAAACTTGCAGTGAAACAAATAGAAAAAAAAAAAAAAACCATATAGGGCAGCACTAGCTGGGACTTTACAGCTGCATGCAAAAATACTATAATTCCTATAACAAAAAGACAGGAACAATGGCTAGCAGACTCAAGAATGCTGACAAGAAAAGGAATCAAGTGGAGACAACACAGACACCTGCAGACACAGAGGAACTGCCAAACTCCATCCCTATGGACACCCACCCAATTGTCTCACAAATCTCTGCCCTGTTCTTACCGAAAATTGAGCAGTTACAAACGGGGATGGATTCACTTACAACAGAAGTTAAATCTTTTAATGGCAGACTTACTCAAGTGGAACAAAGGGTTGCAGAGGGAGAGACTCGCCATAGAGAAGCTGAGACCAATATTCAAACACTACAGCAGCAGAATGATAGGCTATGGGCCAAAATTGACGACCTGGAGAACAGGTCCAGAAGAAATAACCTACGGATTGTAGGAATCCCAGAGTCTCTCCCAGGAACACAACTCATAGACTTTGCAGAAAATACCCTACCAAGGTTGTTACACATTCCACAGTCCTGTCTCCCGTGCACAGTAGAGAGAGCCCACAGAGTAGGCGACCCGCGAAAACAGGAGGGAAATATCCAACAATCAAGACAAGTTATGGTGAAGTATCTCAACTTTAAAACAAAAATAGCACTTCTTCAAGCTTACAGAAAAGCCCCGTCGCTGGAATTTGAAGGCAGAAAACTGTATTTGTTCCAGGACTATTCGGCAACAGTAGCAGCCAGAAGAAAAGAATTTACACCTTATTGTAAGCAACTCATAGAGCAAGGCAGGCCAGCAGCCCTTCTATATCCAGCGAGGCTACGGCTGCACACAACCAATGGTCCTCTGTTCTTTGAGTCGCCACAACAGCTCAAGCTACATCTGCAGAGAGAGAGTGAGCAGCGACAACCACAAGATCAAGAAAACCGGCCCTCTGTCTCAGGAAGATGAGAATCGATGTCAGGATCATAGAAGCAGAAGTATAAAGCACTTTAAACAATAAGAACTATTAATCCAACAGGGCCACCACGCTCAGCCGGATGGCTCTTGAAAAAAAAAAAAAAGACACTGTTAAAGCCCTCAAGAAGCATAGAATAAAGCCTCTTAAAAACTAAAGGACATGATAACCTATATCCTTTACAAAGTGAGGGGGGGGGGGGAATGGGAAACCGAAAAGTTCTGTTAATATTTATTGCCTGTTGCACTGTTGAAATTTATTATATATATTTGTCTCTTCTACACAATTTCAAGAAACGATTTTGAAAGTTTAAAAGTTAAAACTCACTAACCTGATTGCTTATTGTTCACCATAGTGATAGGTAAGATCCACCAGACCTAAAGAGCGCTCCCTCAGGGGGAGAATAGCCAGATCTTGGACACTGCAGGAAACAGTAAGTAACACTAATTAACCTATATTGCAACGCTCATACATAGCACTACACATCTCACAACCTAGACAACCTGTGACACCCATACACTCAGGACACCCAATATAGCATAATGAAGATCACTACCTGGAACGTGGGAGGGATAACATCGCCCATTAAAAGAAAGGCGATTCTGAGACAGTTAAATACAAAAAAGGCCGACATAGCCATACTAGAGGAAACACATCTATCACAGATAGAACATCAAAAACTCAAACAGGGATGGGTGGGAGAAGTACTTTTCACACACTATGAGAACAAAAGAGCGAGAGGGATTGCAATACTGTTTCGAAAGGGACTGAACTACGACATTTTACAGGTGATCTCTGATGCTGAGGGTAGATATCTGATTATAAAAATAAAAATTGACACACTATCCCTGATTCTTTGCGGTATATATGGCCCCCAAACACAGAAGAGAGAGTTTTTAGTACATCTCCAAAGCAAACTCTTGCAATTTGCAGACCTACCCATTATAGTGGGTGGAGATTATAATATAGCGCCTCAGACACCGGCAGACCGATTCCGCAACCCCACTAGCAACACAAAACCCAAACAGATATGGACAGGTTCCAGAAGAGAAACATTGATTCTTAAAAATTTTAAAAATAGTCTAGGTCTTATAGATTTATGGAGAGAAAGAAACCCTGAGGCCCGAGATTACACATGTGCACATCCGTCGAAAACCACACTCTCCCGCATAGACTATTTCCTAGTCTCAAGCCACTTAACCTCCAAGATAGGAGATATCATGATAGATCCCATAACCATTTCAGACCACTCACCAGTGACACTAATATTAAATACCGATGCCCCTCAGAGAAAGATGTGTGGATGGAGATTCCCTACGCATCTGTATCACGACCTCAACTTGCGAAAACACTTGGTGGGAGAGTGGTTAGCTTACAAAGATCTGAACAAACAACACTTAAATGACATCTCGCTGTTTTGGGAAACGGCAAAAGCGGTGCTACGAGGGGGGATCACAACTTACGCAATTAGAGTAAAAAAAATCTGCAGAGAGAGAGGGGAACTACTTCTCCGCCAACTCCTAAATGCAAGGAATCAATACCTCAGACACCCGACAGACCAAAACAGACTACACTACAAAGACATCAAGGCCCTCAGAGACACCCATCTTATCCAGACAGCAGGTAGAGCCCAAACCCGAATGCAGGCTAAATTCTATCGTTATGGCAATCGCACAGGTAAATTACTAGCAAAAATCACTAAACTAACCAGGAAACCTAACACTATAGCAGCCATACAGAAACAGGGAACAATACTAACAAAAAAAGAGGATATACACAAAGCATTCGTAGATTACTATTCCAAATTGTATAGTCCACAGAGAATAGATGAGACACTAAAGCAAAACTTCTGGAAGGACTTGACTCTCCCTCAAATAACTGAGACACAATTACAGACCCTAAATAGCCCAATGGACTCCCTGGAGGTAACTAGGGCTATTGACGCTCTGCCCCTTGAAAAAGCCCCCGGACCTGACGGCCTGCCGGGAGAATTTTATAAAATGATCAGGGAGGAGATAGCGGAGACACTCACCTTACTGTTTAATGGCATAATGAAAGGAAGGGCAAACCTATCACATAGATTCACGGAAGCAAATGTGACAGTTATCCCCAAACCAGACAGAGACCCATTACTGACAGCCTCGTACAGACCAATTTCATTACTCAACTCAGACTACAAATTGTTCACCAAAATTCTAGCCAACAGACTGACGGGGATATTACCGGACTTGCTACACGAAGACCAGACAGGGTTTGTTAGAGGGAGATCCTCAGTCAAGAACATGAGAAAATTGCAGCTAGTTCTGTCATACTACTGGGGGGAAGGAAAACAGGAGGGAGATCAGAAGGAGGGAGACGCCTGTATTTTACTGGTTGATGCCGAAAAGGCGTTTGATAAGATACTATGGGACCATCTCTTCACAACCCTTGGGAAATTTGGGATTCAGGGCGACTTCATGACAGCCACCTACACACTATATGACGAACCCCGAGCAGCAATCCTAGTCAATGGCGAACCATCACACACTTTCCCGCTGATGAGAGGCACTAGACAGGGATGCCCACTATCTCCGCTCCTTTTTGACCTGGCCCTTGAACCACTAGCAACAAAAATTAGGAAAAACACGGCAGGGTTAACAATAGGCAAAGAAACCCTCCACATATCCCTTTTCGCGGATGACATGATCCTATATGCCAGCGACCCCAGGCGAAATATCCCTATTTTAATGCACATTATCACTGAGTTCGGCCAAATATCAGGATACTGCATAAATAAAGACAAGTCGGAGCAACTATGGTTAAGGAATAAATTACCAGCAGAGCCACTACAAGAGAATTTTAAGATTGTCACTAGCTCGTTTAAATATCTAGGCATTAAACTCTCTAGAGACCCCAGAGAGTGGTATGGACTTAACTTCAGACCACTAATCAAGGAACTAAGACACACACTCCTTAATTGGATACCACTACCACTAACACTATCGGGAAGAGTAGGGCTCATTAAGATGATCCTGTTCCCAAAGCTGCTATATGCACTACAAATGCTACCCGAACTCTTACATAAACAAGACTTACAAACACTGAATAGAGACATACTTCACTTTCTATGGAAGGGGAAAAGACACAGAATAGGATATAAAAAACTGACGTGCTCACCAGAGATGGGAGGACTCGCACTCCCAAATATAGAATACTACAATTGGGCAGCTTTAGCTAAATATGTAATGGACTGGCTTTTGGACAGAAATGTCTTCACAAACGGTGCGCTAGAGTCAGAACTTATTACCCCTTGGTCGCTAAAAATACTCCCACACATGACTCACACACAACTAGAAAGAACAGTAGGGCACAATACTATCTTCCTCCAACCTGTAAGAGCATGGCGGAAAATTTGCAGGACCTTGAAAATAAAATGCAAAAACACAGTATACCTACCCATACGAGGAAATCCAGATTTCCAAGCAGGTTTCACCACATCGCCTTTCAGACAATGGGAAACAAGGGGCCTGACTACTATCAGACAAGTCCTGACGCCAGACCAAAAATCAGTCAGATCCTTTGCCGAACTACAAATAGAATTTAATATACCATATAAACACCACTTCGCATTCCTACAGACAAGACACTACGTTCAAAGCATTCTGGGGATGGGAGACATGCCGGATACCAACTGTGAAATATACAAATTACTGACTATGACAAAGGGAGGACTGACCTCAATCTCACATACATACAAGGCACTCCAAACACTGACTAACAAGGCTGCGAGAGGCCAAATTCAACATAAATGGAGCACATGGACCCCAAACCCAGTCACAGACCAAGTCATTGAACAAAGTGTTTTAAAAGTGAGGAAAGCATCATTATCAAATGACATCAGGGAATCACATACAAAACTACTACATAACGCTTACATAACACCAAAGATGTTCCACAAATGGTGCCCTGAGACTTCGGGTCTTTGCCCAAAATGCAAGTACTCAAACCCCAACATCCTCCACATGATTTGGCAATGCCCAAAACTCACGAGATTCTGGAATATGGCACACAAATGGGCAATGAAAACTACGGGAGAGAGTATAGAACTAAACATCCAGGTAGTGATATTCCTCCACACACAGTCGGACACAAACAAACACATGGCATTTATCCACAATGTTATACTGATGGCCAGAAAGCTTATCCTCAAGAAGTGGATGGAGCCTGATCCGCCAACACTGACCCACCTCAAATTAGAACTACAACAGCAAATGATCCGGGAACAAGTAGACACACAGGGTGACATCATAAAACGAACCAAGCATTTCCTCCACAAATGGGAACCCTTGATCCATACCTTAGACTTAACACATCAGAGACAAATACTGTACCCACTCAAAAACTCAGAGGTGGTCCTGGAAGCCCAGTTACGAGGCAAATGGAACATTTTCTGAACATTCCAATTAACAAGGTAACGCACCAATAGAGAGACCAAAGATGAGAGACAGGAGGGGAACCCTGGGGGGGCGCTCTGGGTCAAGTTAGGAGAAAGTAGGAAGCAGAGATGGATGGGGAGGAGGGGAAAATAGGCTACTGTTGAATAAAACCCAACGTTGAATGAAAGACTCACTCATAATAGAGCTGCAACGTCCTGCTGATTGCAAAGAACTACAAAACACTAAAGACTCTTAGAAATCTTCTGATCGGTTATAATATGTTATACAAACCATACTGTCATCTGTTGCTTTATCAGACAGGGGAACTAGATGTAGGAAGTTAGACGTGAAGTCAGGGAAGATAAGTAATATCTGGAGTAGCTATGTTAATAGACTATAGAAGAAAATGCAGTGCTGTCTTTGGTTGCAACTACTGTTATCATATTTTACAAATTTTCTGTATATATCATTTGTTGCCTTATTCAGTGCTGGAGATATAAATAAAGAATTTTAAAAAAAAAAAGTAAATTGGAAAGTTGTTTAAAATTGCATGCACTGGGGAAGAGGAGGAGTCTGTGCATGAGCAGGATTCATTCCCCTGCAGGTGCTTCAGAGGCGGATGTTCGCGCCAGGAGCTCACCTTGAGGTGTAGGAGAGAAGGACTTGTCTCACCTGTCCTTTCAAACCCTGCAGCCAGTTAGATTTTCACCCTGGTGTTTCCCTCTACAGCGTGTGTTTCCAGCTACGCTGATAAAGAACTATGTTACCTGGAGCCGGTCTCAGTTGGCGGTAAGACCAAGCTCCCTTACGGTAAAATACAACTACTTACCCCTCCTCTCCTTTTTCTGTTCTGTAAAGGAGAGAGGGGTGGACAGCCAAGCTTTGCCTTCATTTTATTGCATCAAGATATCTGTGGAAAAAATACATACGGCCCGCACTCACCCTAATGCCCATAGACACTGGAGGAGAGCATAGTGTGCAGGAGAATCAGCGCTACAATTGAAAGGTGTTTTGTAATCTTTTCTCTCCCCAACCACCGATGTTGCGAGTGGGGAGATGCTGACAGCCTGAGATCCGCTTGGAGTAACTATACTTCTCGCTGCAGGAGTACTCTGCTATCTCCGTTACCTGTAGGAGGGAACTTAAAGTCGACCGAGTATCACCTGTACTCCCTTTGGGGGTCCGCTTACCTAAGGGTTTGTCGTTTGTGACCTGGACTCAAATCTGCCCTCCCCACCCACCGGTGCTGCGTGTGGGGAGTCGGCAGGGTTCGTAGTTTACAAGGTTGTGTCGGTCCCTCCCCTACAGCTAAGGATCTCCATAGGACCCGGCTGCAGAGAGCAATAATCCAGCCCAGGTGTGATCGCAAGGATAGTGCGAGAACCGGAATGCAGCAGGACGTGTAAGGAGTCTGGGCAAAAGGAAGGAAAAGAGACACCGCGGACCGCTGGGCTCAGTTCTGTGTTGTAAATCTCCAAAACAAGGATTGAGAGAAGTACTTCGCCGCAGCAGGGGTGAGTGCGGGGTAAACTTGATTTCCCTTGATACGGACTGTTTAAGTTTGTCCTATACATTTGGCCAGGTTTGGAGTAATTATGTTTAAAAATGGAAAACTGACAAGGGCAGCGGCTGGTCACTGAGGACCATTAAAGTCACAATAAAGTCACAATACCGAGGAGTAAAAGTTACAGGTTATATCCCATATCCAGGGGTAGTTGTGTTCTTCAGTGGCAAGGGAAATCTATATAAAATTTCTGAGACTGCCATAAAATCAGAATTCTGAAGCCCTTGTACCTATACAACTCTAACTCACCAAAGACTGAATTGCTAATTATTGTATATAAGAAAAAGGGAAAAAAGGGAGAAAAAGGACTTTACATCTAAAACCCTTATAGGGTATGGTTTTGCTGTTTTGGACTGATTCAGTTGAGGGGTTATGTTATCAATAATATGATAATTCACTGTTTTTGAGAGGCTTTGTAACATCTCTTGCTTCAAGAGGAAGAGAGGGGAGGAAGGGGGAGAAGAGAGTAAAAAGGGAAGAAAAACTTCCCTGGCATAAATTAGATCACTCATCATAGAGGGATGACAAATAATATACAAAGCCAACGCAGTATATAGATCACTAGAACCAGCAAAGTAAATATTAAATATACTGATGATTCTTAAAGGAGCTAAAGGATAAAATCTATAACCCAGCAAGGGTAAATCATCCCTGGAAGTGGTTATCAACCATTTCCCAGGAAATTGTCAGATATTAAGCACAAGCTAAGTAATAGTGGCGACACAAGTTAAGGAATTTACTATTATCAAAAATATACATATAATAATTTGCAATACCCACATATATTTTGAGAATAGCGGCAGAAAGGAAAAGAACACTCTTAAAAGGAAAATTGCATATCATGCTTTTTTAGAACTCTAAATTAATAGATTTATAGTCCCAAAGGGAGAGGAAGGGAGAAAGAGGAAAGAAAAGCCTATAGAATTAAAGCAAAAGGTTAGGTAATAACTTACCTGGTATAAACAATATTGGATAAGCTCTTTTAACTCAGAGTGGGCGTGTATAAAATAAGTGGATACTCCTCTAGCTAAATCTAGATGAAATAATTTAGATAAATAAAAAATAAAGGTGATTAAAGGTTATACTACAAAAAGTACTATAATTTAACTATTAATAGTACAGAAAGTCGAAGCATTAGCTGTAGGTTGAAGAGAAATCGGAATAAATGTATAGGTATTAGATACCCTTATTTCGCCGCCATTTCCTGGTCTTATTACCACTTTTAATCCTTGATTATAGTTTTGTTTTTTCTTTTCCCCACACTCACAATACGGTGATTCACACTGCACACTTCACTTTCTGATTTTTAGAGAATTTCACCCCCACCTTCACTTTTTTTTTTTTTTTTTTTTTTTTTTTCTCTCTTTAACTTTTTCCCCCTCACCCCTAGTGAGTAAAGTTACACACCCCACTTCAATCCTTAATAACACACGGAGCACAAGAGTATTCCTTTTATGGATAAATACGTCACATCTCCTTCTGTCACTTCTAAACACAATCCAGGCATGACGTCGAAAAATAAGGAACGCAGAAATAAGAATCTTTCTGAACCCTCACCCGAAATCTCTGTAGAAACTACTCCATCAAAAAGTCAAAAATCTACAACCCTTCAAGATAATCAAGCTTTAGTAAATAGCATTTTAGAGGCCATATCACCCAAATTTGACACCTTAAAGAATGAAATCAAGCAAGAAATCACTTCACTAACGATAGAGATCAGACAATTTGCTAAAAGACTTCAGGAAGTGGAGGAACGCATCTCAGAGTTAGAAGATACAACAAATACATATATACCTCAAATAGAGAACAACCAGAGCGAGATTTCTAAATTACAGGCAAAAATAGACGATTTAGAGAACAGGTCAAGGAGGAACAATCTGAGAATCATTGGATTCCCAGATTCCTCTAAACAAGAAGACCTTATGAAGGTTATGACTCATACCCTACCTTTAATGTTAAAAATGCCAGAAACTCAATCTCCTGCCCTAATTGAAAGAGTCCACAGACTGGGGAGAGTAACAGAGAGCTCCACTAATCTAACCAATCCAAGACCAATCATAGCTAAATTCCTGAATTTTCAGGATAAAATGCGATTCCTTCAATATTATCGCAAAAACCAACCCATTCTATATGAAGGTAATAAAATCCTCCTGTTCCAGGACTTCTCTATTGAGACCTCCAGGAAGAGGAGGGAACTCTCCCCAGTCTGTGGCAAAATGATAAAAGCAGGGTGGCAGGCTACAGTTATATATCCTGCTAGACTCAGATTGTTTCTGCAAGGTCAGACTTTCTTTTATAACTCAGCAGCAGAGGCAGAAAAAAAATTAGCAGAACATGGCTGCAATGGATAATTATAGCATTTTATTTTCATGTTATTATATTAGTTGCTGTTTTTTGATTAAGTTCACTTTGCTTTTTCTTGTTTTAAAACTAATTATTAAAGGATGTTTTAAGGAAAAATATATATTTTTTTTTTTTTTTTTTTTTTTTTTCTTTTTTCCTTTTTTCCCCCTCTCTCTCTCTCTCCCCCCTTCCTCCGGATCTCTCTATCTCCTCAGAACGTCAACATATGTTTAAGGTAAAAACTTATGAAAAATAAGCTTAGAATTTCATCTTGGAATGTAGGAGGTATAACCTCCCCCATTAAGCGGAAGACAATTCTATCACACCTTCAGAGATTGAACACCTCTATTGCATTATTACAGGAAACGCACTTAAACACTGAGGAATCACTAAAATTAAAATCAGCATGGGTGGCAGAAGCTATATTCACCCCCTCATTAAATAGGAAAAAAGGTGTAGCTATTCTTCTTGGGAAAAAACTGATATATGATAAACTGTTAACAATAATAGACCCGGAAAGCAGATATATAATATTAAAAATTAAAATATTAAACTCAAAATATACTATTTGTAATCTATATGCACCCAATATAATTGACAATAGGTTTTGGGACTCTCTCCAGACTAAAATTCTTCAGGTAGCAGAGGGGCATGTGATCCTAGCTGGGGACTTTAATATGTCTCCTCGGTTCCCTATGGATAGACTTAGACGTGGGGACCCACAAAGGAAGACCAAAAAGGATAATCTAGAAACAAAACTTTATAATAACATATTTCTAAATCTGGCAGTTAGGGACGTGTGGAGATACTAAGAACTATACTTGTTACTCAAAAGCTACCAAATCTTTATCAAGAATTGATCTCTTTCTAATCAATGATAGCTTATATCATACTGGGGCCAAGGCGGAGATTGCAGAAATCTGCATTTCAGATCACGCCCCTATAATGCTAGATATCCCAATTCAGAACTCTAATCCAAATGGGGCTCCCTTCTTCTATCCAAAATATTTAAGTAAAAATCTAAAATACATAAACTGGCTCAATAATAAATTGATGGAATTTTTTAAACTAAATGAGGGCTCAGTATCTAACCCCTCGACTCTCTGGGAGGCAGCAAAAGCCGTTTTAAGAGGGGATATTATTGCTTATACAACAAAAATTAAGCGTGACTCCCAAGCAAAGGAAAGGCAGATAACAGCTATGGTAACAAATTCATATAATAGATACCTGATATCCCCGACCGAGGAAAATTGGAAAAAATATATCAAAGCAAAACGGGAACGAGATACCTTTATGACCACGCATACAATACAGACAGAGTTGAAATACCAATCTAAACTCTATAAATATGGCAATAAGTCTGGTAAACTGCTTTCCAAACTGGTGAAGAACTCTAAACAATCTAATACAATCGAATTCTTACAGGTTGAGAAGAAGCGGCTCAATACATCGGAAGAAATCTCAGAATCCTTCTTTGAGTACTATAAATCTATCTACTCATCTTCTCGGATTGAGAAAGCAGCGCAGGTTAGATTTTGGGAAAATTTACCTAATATAAGAGCTAGCGAGGACTTTAACGTTGCGTTAAATGCCCCGATTACCGAATTAGAAGTCGCTCAAACTATTCAGGCACTGAAGCCTGAGAAATCTCCTGGTCCTGATGCAATACCAAACGAATTTTACAGGTCCTCGGAATCTTTAATAACCCCCCATTTGACTAAACTTTATAATTTTTACTATCAGGAAAATGCTCAGTTATCCCCCTACTTTGTGGAATCCCATACTATACTCATTCTTAAACCAGGAAAGGATCCACATAATAGAGAATCATATAGACCGATCGCATTATTAAACACAGACTATAAGATATTAACTACTATTATAGCTAAAAGACTTCAAAAGGGGTTAAACGAGATTATCCATAAAGATCAAGTGGGGTTCTTAACCAAACGAAGCTCGGCCGCCAAAATTAGACAACTTTTAATGATCATAGACTATTTTAAAAATTCAGAAGATAGGATTCCTGCAGATTTTTCAGACGCAGCAATACTCGCAATTGACGCAGAGAAAGCGTTCGATAGGGTTAGTCATGAGTATTTACTAGATACATTAGAACGATTTGGATTGAGGAATAATTTCCTCAACCTAGTGAAAAATATATGCTTACAGTCTTCCACGTCTATAGTTATACATGGAATATTATCGGAAAAAATTAGACTAGGAAAAGGTACACGGCAAGGTTGCCCACTATCTCCGCTATATCATGCTTTTTTAGAACTCTAAATTAATAGATTTATAGTCCCAAAGGGAGAGGAAGGGAGAAAGAGGAAAGAAAAGCCTATAGAATTAAAGCAAAAGGTTAGGTAATAACTTACCTGGTATAAACAATATTGGATAAGCTCTTTTAACTCAGAGTGGGCGTGTATAAAATAAGTGGATACTCCTCTAGCTAAATCTAGATGAAATAATTTAGATAAATAAAAAATAAAGGTGATTAAAGGTTATACTACAAAAAGTACTATAATTTAACTATTAATAGTACAGAAAGTCGAAGCATTAGCTGTAGGTTGAAGAGAAATCGGAATAAATGTATAGGTATTAGATACCCTTATTTCGCCGCCATTTCCTGGTCTTATTACCACTTTTAATCCTTGATTATAGTTTTGTTTTTTCTTTTCCCCACACTCACAATACGGTGATTCACACTGCACACTTCACTTTCTGATTTTTAGAGAATTTCACCCCCACCTTCACTTTTTTTTTTTTTTTTTTTCTCTCTTTAACTTTTTCCCCCTCACCCCTAGTGAGTAAAGTTACACACCCCACTTCAATCCTTAATAACACACGGAGCACAAGAGTATTCCTTTTATGGATAAATACGTCACATCTCCTTCTGTCACTTCTAAACACAATCCAGGCATGACGTCGAAAAATAAGGAACGCAGAAATAAGAATCTTTCTGAACCCTCACCCGAAATCTCTGTAGAAACTACTCCATCAAAAAGTCAAAAATCTACAACCCTTCAAGATAATCAAGCTTTAGTAAATAGCATTTTAGAGGCCATATCACCCAAATTTGACACCTTAAAGAATGAAATCAAGCAAGAAATCACTTCACTAACGATAGAGATCAGACAATTTGCTAAAAGACTTCAGGAAGTGGAGGAACGCATCTCAGAGTTAGAAGATACAACAAATACATATATACCTCAAATAGAGAACAACCAGAGCGAGATTTCTAAATTACAGGCAAAAATAGACGATTTAGAGAACAGGTCAAGGAGGAACAATCTGAGAATCATTGGATTCCCAGATTCCTCTAAACAAGAAGACCTTATGAAGGTTATGACTCATACCCTACCTTTAATGTTAAAAATGCCAGAAACTCAATCTCCTGCCCTAATTGAAAGAGTCCACAGACTGGGGAGAGTAACAGAGAGCTCCGCTAATCTAACCAATCCAAGACCAATCATAGCTAAATTCCTGAATTTTCAGGATAAAATGCGATTCCTTCAATATTATCGCAAAAACCAACCCATTCTATATGAAGGTAATAAAATCCTCCTGTTCCAGGACTTCTCTATTGAGACCTCCAGGAAGAGGAGGGAACTCTCCCCAGTCTGTGGCAAAATGATAAAAGCAGGGTGGCAGGCTACAGTTATATATCCTGCTAGACTCAGATTGTTTCTGCAAGGTCAGACTTTCTTTTATAACTCAGCAGCAGAGGCAGAAAAAAAATTAGCAGAACATGGCTGCAATGGATAATTATAGCATTTTATTTTCATGTTATTATATTAGTTGCTGTTTTTTTATTAAGTTCACTTTGCTTTTTCTTGTTTTAAAACTAATTATTAAAGGATGTTTTAAGGAAAAATATATATATTTTTTTTTTATTTTTTTTTTTTTATTTTTTCCTTTTTTCCCCCTCTCTCTCTCTCTCCCCCCTTCCTCCGGATCTCTCTATCTCCTCAGAACGTCAACATATGTTTAAGGTAAAAACTTATGAAAAATAAGCTTAGAATTTCATCTTGGAATGTAGGAGGTATAACCTCCCCCATTAAGCGGAAGACAATTCTATCACACCTTCAGAGATTGAACACCTCTATTGCATTATTACAGGAAACGCACTTAAACACTGAGGAATCACTAAAATTAAAATCAGCATGGGTGGCAGAAGCTATATTCACCCCCTCATTAAATAGGAAAAAAGGTGTAGCTATTCTTCTTGGGAAAAAACTGATATATGATAAACTGTTAACAATAATAGACCCGGAAAGCAGATATATAATATTAAAAATTAAAATATTAAACTCAAAATATACTATTTGTAATCTATATGCACCCAATATAATTGACAATAGGTTTTGGGACTCTCTCCAGACTAAAATTCTTCAGGTAGCAGAGGGGCATGTGATCCTAGCTGGGGACTTTAATATGTCTCCTCGGTTCCCTATGGATAGACTTAGACGTGGGGACCCACAAAGGAAGACCAAAAAGGATAATCTAGAAACAAAACTTTATAATAACATATTTCTAAATCTGGCAGTTAGGGACGTGTGGAGGGCTCAGAACCCGGATACTAAGAACTATACTTGTTACTCAAAAGCTACCAAATCTTTATCAAGAATTGATCTCTTTCTAATCAATGATAGCTTATATCATACTGGGGCCAAGGCGGAGATTGCAGAAATCTGCATTTCAGATCACGCCCCTATAATGCTAGATATCCCAATTCAGAACTCTAATCCAAATGGGGCTCGCTTCTTCTATCCAAAATATTTAAGTAAAAATCTAAAATACATAAACTGGCTCAATAATAAATTGATGGAATTTTTTAAACTAAATGAGGGCTCAGTATCTAACCCCTCGACTCTCTGGGAGGCAGCAAAAGCCGTTTTAAGAGGGGATATTATTGCTTATACAACAAAAATTAAGCGTGACTCCCAAGCAAAGGAAAGGCAGATAACAGCTATGGTAACAAATTCATATAATAGATACCTGATATCCCCGACCGAGGAAAATTGGAAAAAATATATCAAAGCAAAACGGGAACGAGATACCTTTATGACCACGCATACAATACAGACAGAGTTGAAATACCAATCTAAACTCTATAAATATGGCAATAAGTCTGGTAAACTGCTTTCCAAACTGGTGAAGAACTCTAAACAATCTAATACAATCGAATTCTTACAGGTTGAGAAGAAGCGGCTCAATACATCGGAAGAAATCTCAGAATCCTTCTTTGAGTACTATAAATCTATCTACTCATCTTCTCGGATTGAGAAAGCAGCGCAGGTTAGATTTTGGGAAAATTTACCTAATATAAGAGCTAGCGAGGACTTTAACGTTGCGTTAAATGCCCCGATTACCGAATTAGAAGTCGCTCAAACTATTCAGGCACTGAAGCCTGAGAAATCTCCTGGTCCTGATGCAATACCAAACGAATTTTACAGGTCCTCGGAATCTTTAATAACCCCCCATTTGACTAAACTTTATAATTTTTACTATCAGGAAAATGCTCAGTTATCCCCCTACTTTGTGGAATCCCATACTATACTCATTCTTAAACCAGGAAAGGATCCACATAATAGAGAATCATATAGACCGATCGCATTATTAAACACAGACTATAAGATATTAACTACTATTATAGCTAAAAGACTTCAAAAGGGGTTAAACGAGATTATCCATAAAGATCAAGTGGGGTTCTTAACCAAACGAAGCTCGGCCGCCAAAATTAGACAACTTTTAATGATCATAGACTATTTTAAAAATTCAGAAGATAGGATTCCTGCAGATTTTTCAGACGCAGCAATACTCGCAATTGACGCAGAGAAAGCGTTCGATAGGGTTAGTCATGAGTATTTACTAGATACATTAGAACGATTTGGATTGAGGAATAATTTCCTCAACCTAGTGAAAAATATATGCTTACAGTCTTCCACGTCTATAGTTATACATGGAATATTATCGGAAAAAATTAGACTAGGAAAAGGTACACGGCAAGGTTGCCCACTATCTCCGCTATTATTCAATCTCGCAATTGAACCACTAGCTAATAAAATTAGACAATTAGTTGAAGGCATAAGAATCTCAAAAAAAGAAGTTAAGGTGGCATTATATGCAGACGACCTACTATTATATATATCAAATACCCGTAAGAATATCCCATCACTTCTAGATATAATTGATCTGTATGGTTCCTGTTCAGGCTATAGAATGAATAAATCAAAATCAGAACTTCTGTGGCTAAGAAAAACAGAAAATTCCCTGAAAGAATATCCTTTCAAGTTGGTTTCTAAATCTTTTAGATATTTGGGCATATTGATATCCGCGGACCCACAAGATTGGTATTCTTTAAATATCACTCCATCTCTTTCACAATCTATCAACTATATGAGGAGCTGGCAGAATTTGCCTATATCCCTATCTGGTCGCATTGCGCTATTTAAAATGGTACTACTCCCGAAGCTATGCTACATGTTTCAAAATCTTCCTATTATCCTGAAAAGATATGATATTAAAAAATTTAACACCGCACTCCGATATTTTATCTGGCATTCAAAAAAACCTAGAATTTCTTTACAGAGACTAAATTTACCCAAGCAAACGGCTGGTCTAGCATTACCTGACATATATTTATATAATTTAGTTTTTTTAGGACGCATAGCAGCAGACTGGATTGCGGAGTCAAATCATTTTTCAGATTATGAGCTTGAAACAAATATGATCCATCCATTGCAGCCTATAGCACTGCTTCATCTCCCGCCTAAAAGTATTCCTAAACAAGTGAAAAATCTCACAACTATATATTCAATAATTTTAGCTTGGGGGAAGATAGGAGCTCGCGCTGAAGTAGATACCAACATTCCTAGATTTCAAAGTTTTTTGGGGAACCCCGAATTTCAGGAAGGAGCACAGTCAGTGATATTACAACACTGGTATAACCAAGGTTTTCATTGGGTATCCCAAATTTTTTCAGAGACAGGAAACATCAAATCCTTTGAAGATTTAAAACAGGAGTTTAAACTTAATAATAAAGATTTTTTTGTTTATCTACAAACCAGACATTATGCATCTCATCTTATTAGTAAATTTAGCTGGAAATGGTCTTGGGGTAAGCTGGATAATTGGATAATCTTGTGCAAAACAGGGCATTTCTCTATTGCCCCATGGTACAGGCATCTTGTTTCAATCAAAGGAAATTTAAACATGGAGAAAATAGCCTCAAAATGGACAAATCTCCTAGAGATAGATGTACTAGACGATACATATGTGGTCAGATCTCTGAGATTACTTTTTGAGTCTTCCATAGCTGAAACCTGGAGAGAGTCCCATATAAAACTATTGTATCAGTCCTATTTCACCCCGGATAAAGGATATAAATGGTATAATAAATTTAACAAATGTCCAAGATGCAATTTACCAGCAGCAGATTTAGCTCATATGATTTGGAACTGCCCCAGACTCAATCAATTCTGGAAAAAGATTGAATTCTGGTTGCTTAGAGTGATGAAAATTACATCTTTTACGCTTACATTCCCCATAATTATCTTCCTGATATCCAATAATAGGAATTTTTCTGATGCCAGGATGGTAAATGTAACTATCTTGGCAGTCAGAAACCTAATCTTTAAAAAATGGAAAACTAGATTTGTACCCTCAATTGCAGAAGTAAGGAATTATCTCAAGAAACAATTCTTAATTGAACAACTAGCTACAGATTTGAACTCAGAACAAGAAATAGTAACTTTTTTCAGGAAATGGGCAAAATTTATTAAAATATTTACACCTTCAGAAATTGATCATATGATCTTTCCGTTCAGAAACTCGGAAATAGTTTTACTAGATAATTGGTGATATCAGGAGGGAGTGGGGGGGGATCGGGAGGAGGAGAGATATTATTATTATTTTTCTTCATCCCCTTTTTTTTTTTTTTTTTTTTTTTTTTGCCGTTTTGATATGTTTGTGGCTATTCATTGTTTGGATCTGCTTCGTTCTGTTTCAAGAATTATATTAGGGAATATGAACGGCAGAAGACACACAGGTTTTCGCTTATTAGAATTGTAAGTTAAATAAGAGGACTCTTATAAAGATAGTGATTTAGATTTTGGTCTTTCTTTTTTTTTCTCTTTTTTCTTGTTTTTTAGTGTTACACTAATATCGATGATGCAGTATTATTACACAAAAGTGCATTATGTGTGTTATTGTTTAAATTTAAAGAGAATTCTTAAGGATGCATTCTATGTATTGAAAATGGGAAAATCCCAGCTTGGTGTACCAATATATATATATAAATATTTTTTTTGCATAATGAACACAATGATTAATAAGAGAAAATGAAATTTGTTGTTCTAAAGGTACTTACTGTGTAATATAGTAAATCTTACCTGGCCCTGTGAGGTGCAGGGAGATTGAAATCATTTACTTGTACACTCTGCTGGATATAAATAAAAATATAAAAAAAAAAAATTGCATGCACTATCTGAATCATGAAAGTTTATTTTTGACTAGACTGTCCCTTTATGCCTTTGAGTGTTAAGCAATTTCCCACCTGGGTGCTAAGCTGGATTTGAGGGGGGGTTTTGTGTTTTTGTTTTTTTTAAATATATAATACTTTAAAAAAAAAAAAAAAAATCAGATCCCCAAAAAAGGAGATTACCTTTCCAACAATGGGTCTTGGGGGTCTGTAGCTGCTTAGATGCCTGAGATACAGACTTCTAAGCAGCATGCCCCCATTTCCCTATACTGTCCATTTTAATTTTTAAATAAAGTTGCGCAGTGATGTCACCACGCAAAATGTGAAGCCCCGGGGATGCCTGTCACTATACAGAGCAGATCGCTGGGGTGGGAGTCAGTGGGAGCCCCCAGATTGCCCTCAAGGTGGGTGAGTGCTAGCGACGGCTCTGAGCTGTCGTCAGCACCTGACTAGGACAATTTGCGACAGCCAATTTAGCTGAGAACCCGTGTTTTCTGCTCCATAACCCTGTCTGCCTGCTCTGATGAGGCGGACAGGAATCGCCGCAATTCAACCCGATCAAATACGATTGGGTTGATTGACACCCCCTGCTGGTGGCCGCAAGTCTGCAGGGGGCGGCATTGCACTAGCAGCTCTTGTGAGCTGCTGGTGCAATGCTGAATACGGAGAGCATATTGCTCTCAGCATTCAGCGAGGTCTTGCGGACCTGATCCGCACTGTCAGATCAGGTCCGCAAGACCTTTCTTAAATAGGCCTCATGGTGTCTTAACCATGCCTAGGATTGAACCTAGGATTCCTGGTTAATAGCCTGTTGCTTTCTCTTTGGGACACCAGAGGGCTTTGTTTTAAGCTAATTTTCTTGCTGACCTGCTGCTTGCACTGGCTGTGCTCTAAAGCTCTATCTGCTTGCCAGCTGCAGCCAATTACTGCCTCTCTATATGATGGATAGAGCATAGCACGTGTGTTTTTGTGTATATTTACAATTATGTAATTCTGACATAACCAATTATGATTGGATAAAAAGTTTATACTATTGTTGATTGGCAATATGTTTAGTACATCCTTATTGGTCATCTATTACTGATCACTTATCTGATAGGTAGTTTGTTCTTTTAAATTAAACTCCAGCAGATCAAATTTGCTTCATTCATTCACTGCTTACTACAAGAGCTATTTTGTTGTTCCATCTGAATGTGCATTTGTACTAAATGTTGAATATTGTTGGACTGTACTAAACCATGACGTCTGCATTTGACATGCATGCCTGCTATTTGGAACCATGAATCTATGCCATAAGAATTATTCAATGACCTATGTCTGTGTTGCAACAGAGTAATTGTGTCTTATTTAAGCTTAATATTGATAGGATTCTTATTAATGAGGTGTATATGCATATGATAGACGTCTTATTCAAGTTTCTCTCTACCATGGCCATGGTTCTGCATTTTTAATATAGTTAGGGGTAACAAGGAACGTTTATATGTTGTAGACTAAGGTAGTTAATACATTTATATATTTTGTACTACACTTGTGCATTCTGATTCTTTGTTTTTGCTGTGGCTTCGGTATTCCCTCAGGTGTTAAATCTCTGCTTTAATTATATTGCAATGATATGGGTAGTGCTGGCTAAGGAATCCTTTTAACTTTTTCTGACTTTTTTCTTTTTTCTAAATTTTTCTTTTTCTGTTTTGATAATATATATATATTAATATAGCACACAGAGAAAGTCCAGCACTCACTCACAAGCTCTCAACTAATATAAAAAGCAGCAATGGAAGAGTTAGTTACCGCATCTGGCCAAATGGGAAAAGCCCAGGTACCTCGTCAAGGTCTCTTCCAAAAACCTGGGTCCCTAAACAGCCACACAATGCAGTCTCACATTCAAACAACTGTGAAAAAATGTAGGGTGCACAGGCTTATGTAATCTCCCTAAACATATACAAAACACGGGTGGGGTCAGCACTCTCATGCCGGACCGGGTACACATCCTATGACCCTGTAACATGCACAGCCCTGGGTACAAAACAGCACTCTCAGGAAGCTGCACTGTCACCAGAGTCACAGGCAGTTAACCCCAGACAGGCCTGGGTGCAAGGCCCAAACAGGGAAAATGACAAAAAAAATAATGGTGGCAGTGCAGCTTCCTGAGAGTGCTGTTTTGCACCCAGGGATGTGCATGTTACAGGTTCATAGGATGTGTACCCGGTCCGGCCTGAGAGTGCTGACCCCACCCGTGTTTTGTATATATATAATGAAAAATCAGAACAAAGATATTTAAAGTATTTATTAACGCACCTCCGGCTTTAATACAGTTGTCCTATTGCACCTTCGGGTTAGCATGCAAGCGAAAGGTAGAAGAGACTTTTGTAGCAAAGCCCATAGAAGTCTTAGGACCCAATTCTAAAAAGATCTCTAGGCTGGTGAGATTCTATTAGAATGCTCACCAGTCCTTCTATTTCTCTGATAATAATCAGTGTGGATATCTTAAAGTGACAGGAAACCCCAACATTTTCTTTCAGGATTTAGATATAACATACAATTTTAAACAACTTTCCAACTTACTTCTGTTATAACATTTGCTTCATTCTCTTGTTATCCTTTGCTCAAGGAACAGCATTGCACTACTGGCATCTAGATTAACTTATCTAGTATCTAGTAAGCCAATCACAAGAGACAAATGTGTGCAGGCACCAATCAGCAGCTAGCTCCCACTAGTGTAGGATATGTGTATTCTTTTTCAGCAAGGGATACCAAGAGAACAAAGCACATTTGAACATAGATGTGAATTTACAAGTTTATTAAAATTACATGCTCTGTCTGAATCATGCAAGTTTAGTTTTGACTTTCCTATGCCTTTATGGCACATATAGGGCAAGATTACAAGTGGAGCGCAATTGTTTGCACCATAGCGATAAGGGGTATATCGCGAGGGTTTGCGGTCATTGGGCTTACCACTTGTATTACAAGTTGAAAGAAAACGCAATCATTACCACAATTTCAGAGCTGTGGTTAACTGTTTGGCAAAAATAAAAAGTTGCACAAAATGCTTTAAAAATACATTACCAAGTACACTTACACTTATAATAACACTGTCTAATAAAAAATATTTTAAAAAAAATTTTGCACAAAAAAGTTATTAGGGCTCAAATATATGAGATCTCGGGTGTAAGAAAAAAAACATACAGTACATATACATTTCTAATGATGTATATGTATAGCATATGTGTACATAGGTATTTATGTATTTGTATGTGTATATACACAGTATGTATTAACAGACATATATACATATAAACACATAAATATATATGTATACATATACAGACAAATACAATATGGTTTTTTAGCACACCTCACAAAAAGTTTATATACACATCTTTTGGGAGTGCTGCCAATATGCCCTAGTAATTATGCCCTAGTAATTATACAAACAAAAAGGTATTGGTGCACCTCCATTTTCAAAAGAAATGCCTGCAAACAACTATTCTTTTTAAATAAATAAAATTGAGATCTTAGTCACACAATATGGCCATATTTTGCTTAGCCAGTTACCACTTACAAGGTGTCCCAATATAGACTGGTCCTAACACTACAGTCCTTTGCCTCAGAGGGGTGAATTTGTCCTGCTTTTACTCCTCATAATAGAATGAGACTCCCTGGCTTAATATACACAACTCTATTACACTGTCATGAGCACACCTGAACTTGGGTGGGGTGCTTAAACAAATGGGAGATGGTCAGTCTCCCTAATTAAATACAAATACAATTAATTTTTTTAGCACACCTTACAAAAAGTTTATATACACATATTTTGGGAGTGCTGCCAATATGACCCAGTAATTATACAAACAAAAAGGTATTTTCAAAAGCACAATGTCAGAGTATATGAATATTATGATGAATATTACATATGTATACATATATATGTATATATATATATATATATATATATATGTATATTTTATACACTGTATATGTTAGATGAAACCTCAGGATTGGTTGAACATGGGTTTGTTGAACACAGCTTCTAATCCACTGTCGGTCCCAACCCCCTACCATATGGGTTAGCTGGATGAATACACGTCTATCAGGATTGAGAATCAGCATAGCTTTTGAAGAACCACCTACTCATTTGACTATATATGCAGAGTTTTATACCTCCAAGACATTTGGTGATGAGAGAAAGGAATGTGTTCAAGGGCCCTCTGGAATTTGTCACCTAAATCTTTGTGATTTCAAAGGAAGATGTGTTGCAGACACACAGCTAGGGGGAAGGTGACACAAATAGAATTAAATACATTTTGCAAAGGGAACAATGCCAGTTTTCCATGTATGTTTAAAATGATTCATGATATATATATATTGAAATTAAACACATCATATTAAATAGATAATTGCTGCAGGGGATATTTGTGTAGGAAATAGATTCAGAATTGGTATAGATTGGATAACCATTTTTATGGTCCCATATTTGGAGTGCATATATATATAAAATACTTAATCTTATTTCACATGGACCATAGACAAATGAATGCTTAAATCATTTCTAACAATTGTTTCCATTTCTATTGCAGGCATCAATTCATATATGCAGAAATTGTCGAAGACATAGAGCATACTATATCATGTTAAAATATATTAGATATATAAATGCCATAAATTTCAAAATAATTAGTAATGTTAAATTGCTTTAATATAAATTATTCAATTTAAATAATGTTAGACACATGTTTCATATCAAAATGACCAGAGAGGTAATGTGATCTTACCCATCTGCGATTGGTATGGTATTGCGAACTTATTAATATGAAGAAAATTATGGTAGTTATTACACATTTTAAAGAAAGATGTTTAAATGTATAGCTGTATTTTTTTTTGTCATGCTGCATTTGTTTTGTGCTGTCTGTTTGTAATACTGCCACCCGATGGACAAGGTACGGTGTTGCGACACAGGTATTACAGCCAGGAGATGATTGGCTGTTAAAGAATGCATCTCCTTAGCAACGCACACTCACAAGGTGAGCCAATAGCAGGGACAAGGTTTCGAAGGGCCATCCATATTTCACACCAATGATTAGACAATAAGTTGTATGCAGAAGGGAAAAAAGGAACACTGGCTGCTGAGTTTTGTAACTGACTGAAACTGTTTGCTTGGGACACAGTCAAACTATAAAACAAAGTGGGCCATACTTCTCCTCTTCCATTGCAATTACACTTATTTTATATGAGGTGGGAAAAGTCTTGAAGCTGAATATCATTTTGGTAATGTATTAATAGATTGCTATAGCAATTAAATTTAAGAGCACTCAGTATTTTAACTGTGCTCATAATCTGATATAAGGCTAAGTTTGTACCTTGCATGCTAAATAATTCATCTGTGTAAAATATAGGATATATATATAGTTATCTTAGAATTGGTCTTAATTATAGGCAATTAAGAATTGTTCCAATCTAAATAAAAAGATATTTAAATAACTGTTCATATTAAGAATATATGTACTTTTGTATCCAAGTAAGAATTGTATCTAAATAACTGAATATACAAATATTGACCAATTGTTTGATTTAAGCACTGTTTAGAATCGTGCCAGTCTGAATGTTTAGTGGTTTATATTTAGCCTCATTGTGTTAACTGAATGAAATTCAATTGTGAGTAAGGCTGATTTTTAGAGATAAATTTGCATGAGCTTGCATAGCATATTTTAAATAATTTTTGTTTTAACGCATATAATGTTGACTCATATTCTAATTATTACAAATATTTAAGTATCAACATGCTCATAGTTATTTACTAATAATAAAGAATTCAGATATTTATATTAATTTTGTTGTCTTAGTAGAAGTATATTGATTGTGGGTTCAGTCTGAAGAAAGATTGTTAAATATATTCCCTACCATATACTCACACATTGTTTAGAGAATACTGCTAAGATTTTCATAAATATACTGACATATTGTATGGAAGCACTTGCGTAAGATATTATAAATAATTATCATATTGATATAGTATATTTGTGGTAAATAGAAATTATTATAGAAGAGAGAAGAAATTTCATATTTCGAATTGATATTTTGAAAATATAAAAGTTTTTTTTTTGAAAATTGAAATATTGATTTTCGTGTTCAAGATTGCTATTAATATTTTGAAATATTATTAAAAATTAATTTTTGAAAAATTAATAAAAATATTAATTTTTCATATTAAAAAAATTAATCAAAATATTAATTTTCATATTTCAAAATTCATAAAAATATTAATTTTTCATATTTCAAAATTCATACAAATATTAATTTTTCATATTTCAAAATTCATAAAAATATTAATTTTTTATATTTTGAAATTAATCAAAAATATAAATTTTTCATATTTCAAAATTCATAAACATATTGATTTTTTTCATATTTCAAGATTAATAAAAATATTAATTTTGTCATATTTCAAAATTGATATTGATATTTTGAAGATATAATTTTTTTTCCTCCCTCTCTCTTATTGGTCAAAATTGTATTAGCGTTTTATCTTATTAAGTACAACACTAAAATAACGATGTCTTCAGCAAAAAGTAATGCTAGCGTTTCTGTGCAAGATGAAATTGTGTCCTCCCCAAGGTCCTCCGTCAATGAAGTGATTCAGAAAAAAACGCTCAAATTAGACGCCATGAATCACATCATGACTAGACTTGATATTGGGGACGATGTCTCCAGGTATATTAATGAGTGTAAAGATAAGGCCAAAGATTTAGTTAAAGATATGTGGTTTGAAGATGGGGAATTATACCAAATGTTACTGCAACTTAATAGATGCACGGAACTTGGGGGGCGTGATGAGTTAATTTTCGAAACTTGGCCGATCCTAATGTATTTGAGCTGTGAGATGTCTAACCAAATGGCAGGACAGAACAGACAATTTGGGCGGCTAAGGGATGAAAATAATTCATTACGAGACTTTCAAGATGCATTTATTCAGGCAAAGACAGAGGTTTTCCATGCTAGCCAAAAGGCTTCTGACTTAGATAAATATAATCAGGAATTAATGGCTGATTTTAAAACTTTCGAAGAAGAATATCAAAAGTGCCAAGATGAAAATAAAACTTTAAAAGCTAGATATCATGAGGCTGAAAAAGCATACGAGCATGCAATAAATAAATTACAGAGACAAATTAGCAGCTATAAGTACTGGGACAGAAATGTGAGTCAAGATCCCAGGCGGGAGGATAGACAAAGATACCCAAACTATAGCCCTAATTCAGGCCCAGAGGTAACTTTTTCCCCTAGACAACTACATAACTCTGGGGGACCAGAAAATTATTACGCCTCAGATGAAAGGCACTCTAGCTCAAACAATAAGTCCCCAGTAAGATCCAGTGATGTACCAAATAAAGTGTATGACACCCCCACAATAATTAAATTCCTAAAGAATACAGTACGCCCATTTTCTAAAGGGGGGGCCACTTCCATAATTGACCACTTAGAGGCCTTTGAAAACGCATTATCTATAATGAGTGTTACAAGTGAGCAATTAAAAATTGAATTTCTACCCTGGGTATTTGAAAGTAAGCATCACAAATTCTTTGCTTCACTAAAGGATATGAATATTCGTTCCTGGAGTGAAACAAAACGACAATGCAGAAAAGAATTCGGACAACATTGCACTAAAACAGCAGCGAGAATAGCTGTATATGGTTTAAAATGTAGTGCGAATCAAAGTCCAATCGAATTCCTTTCTATATTGAAGAATGCGTACAGCATGGCTGAAGATGATCCCATATTTGAAGGTTCAGAGTTTGTGAATATATTTTTTGAAGCGCTACCCACACCCATCAAAATCAACTTAGTTAGAGATTTTGAGGAAAACTGTTCATTGGAATGGCTGATCAAAGAGAGTACGAAATTATACTCTATTCAGCAGTCCAGTGAACAGGGGGATAAAAGGGAAAAGAAGCCCAATCCTAAAATAGTGGCCGAAACTAGGGTGTCACCTGAACCCCTAAATTTGGAGTCTAAAAAGAAAACCTATGCGGAAGTAGCCAGAGAAAACGGGCCATCTCCACAGAGGTTTAACTCTACCCCTCCCCCAACACGGGATGAGGCGCAGAGAGACTATAGCCAAAGCGGGGAACATACACAGGAGAATAATTACGCCCAAAGAGAATACCCACAGAATAATGGGTACCCCCGCAAAGGTAGATACAATAGACGGCGAAAGTATTCTCAGGATAACCAGACACCCCAAGTAAATAATGCTCCCCAAAATAATAATGCAGAACAAATTGAACCCCAGAGGCAACCACGCCAGGATAGAAATAGCAGCTCTAATTCTGAGGGGAACCAATGGTCCAAGAATCATTATTATGGGGCATCAAGAGATAGGCCCAGGAGTAGGGGTAACTTGTACAATCAAGTAGATCAGTTTAGTACCCAGCTAATTCGGTTGAGTGAACAAGTCGCTAATATGAGTCAAAAACTTACGGCTCAGCAACCGAACAATACTTTTTTAGGGGTACAGCCAGTGGTCAGCAGTGGACCACAGGCACAGTCATAAACACTGCGGTATCACCTGAAAGGGAGGGAAGAGATATACAAAATGAAATAATAAATGTCAATGATACTAATCATGTTCTCTCCCCACAAACCGGAAACGGACGATTTAGCCGTGATGACAAGCAACCTCATCCGGGAAAAATTAACAAATCTCTTCCTTTGCAGCACTCTCTTAACCTTATTTCCACAGATGCAGTACAAAAGAATCCAGCCGACCCTGTCATAGAGGAAACAGGTAGGTATGAAGCTTCCTCTGCACAGGAAAACGTGGCGAATTCAGGTAACGCATGGCGAAGCCCACAGATGTATGAGAATGCCAATTTTATGTGTGAAATGGTAGAAAATGCAGGAAGATATTATGTATTAGTTGAGCTGCAAGATTCAGTCTCCAACCCTATCATGGGATTAATTGACACTGGGTCACAGGCAACTATTTTATCCCACAGGTACTACACACAGCTAAATGAGCTAACACCCCACAAACCTAAAATAAAAGAATTTGACGGTTCTCTAATAGGAGTTGGGGGCGATTCTCTAAAAGTCTACGGTACGGCCTGGTTAAAATTTAAATTGGGGAACAGGGTCATAAGACACCCTGTCATTATAGTGGATCTGCCAACTGATCGTTTAATTATTGGTAGTGATCTCCTGAAGCGATTAAGCACCATAATTGATTGCATAAATAATGTAATTTGGTCACAAGTTAAAAGGCCTATCAATTATGAAAAATCTGGTATATATCGCACCCGACATAGCTGTCACGTGGTGGAAGAGAAACCAGATGCTGTGGAGATTCATTTCAGGAATAACTCTGTACATGAAATCACTATTCTACAAATCGATGATCAGACTCCTTTAAGTGGCTCTGATGGTAATACTTTTAAAATTTTGCCTGGAAAGATAGCGAACATTTCCCTAGAGGGCGATGTATTAACCATATCACTCCACAAGGGGGATCATAAAATCCCTAAGGGGGGAGGCCACGCTCAATACCTCACAGGGATTGAGAGAGTTAAAGAGGATCTATTTATCCCTATACAAGTACATGACCTTGGTAAAACCAAGTATGCTAAATTAAACTTAAAACAGGAAGCTAGCTATATAAGCGAAGGTTTATTAGCGCAGATAGCTGAACCTAAAGTGATTAAATATCTTATTCCCCAAGACCACTGTGTCCACAACCTGGATAACAGGTCTGAAAGCTATAACATCACAGCTAAGTAATATAAGCTGGCATTCTCTTTCCAAAAGGTCCAATATGCATTCCAGAGACTTCCATTTGGATACATAAATTCTGGACATGAATTTGCTGTATTTATGCATAAGGCTATGCCTGATGCACTGGAAAGGGGGACCTTATCTTATGTTGATGATGTTTTAATCAAAAGCACAGACTTTGAAAAACACATTGCAGAGCTTAAACACGTCCTCAGCCACCTTAAAAGGGCAGGTGTCAAATTATCCCTACAAAAAGCCCAATGGTGCCGCACTCGTGTAAACTTCTTGGGACATGAAGTTACTTCTGAAGGATTAAATCCCCAGAAGAAAAAGGTTGAAGCTATAGTAAACTCTAAAAACCCAACTAACTTAAAGGAATTGAGATCATTCCTGGGTATGACGAATTATTCTCGCAAATTTATTGATAATTATGCAGAGTTAGCTAAACCACTACTACTTCTTCTAAAGAAGGATGTGAAATGGCACTGGAGTGAATCTCAAGAGACAGCCATCAAAGAGCTGAAGAGAAAACTCACACAAGCACCTTGCTTAGCATACCCTGAAGGTGGTAAACCTTTCTACTTAGAAACAGGGTACACAGATGTAAGCATGAGTGCTGTTTTATACCAAAAGCATGATAATTTGAACAAAGCCATTGCTTATGCGAGCAAAAATCTATCCCCAGTAGAAATAAAATTTAGCGATTGCGAAAAAGCCCTCTTATCTACTGTATGGGCTCTACAAAATTTCCGCAGCTATATACAGGGCGAGAAAATTATTGTAGAAACGGCCCACCAGCCTTTGCTATATTTGCAAAGTGAGAGAATAAGAGATGGGAATTTGTCAAATAGCCGCATAACAGCGTGGACTCTTTCCTTACAAGGCTGGCCATTAGAAATTCGCTACAAGCAGAATAAAAAGAATCCAGTCGCACAAGGGCTTGCTGAGCTCCACGACTGTACTGCTAGAGATCCTGGGGAAGAATTATCAGAAGATGATTTTCTGGAGGAACAATTGCTTTCCCCATATAAAATGTATAATGAGGAAAATTGCCAAACATTACCTTGAGTGTATGTTGATGGTTGCTCTTACCATGCCACTATTGATAATGAGCGCAGATTAGTCGCTGGCATTGGTATAACTGGGGCAAATGGATTCCCAAATATATCTATAGGTTTCAACATTGGACCAAAATCCAGTCAAGTTGCAGAACTAACTGCGGTTTTCAAGTGGCTCTGATGGTAATACTTTTAAAATTTCTCCTGGAAAGATAGCGAACATTTCCCTAGAGGGCGATGTATTAACCATATCACTCCACAAGGGGGATAATAAAATCCCTAAGGGGGGAGGCCACGCTCAATACCTCACAGGGATTGAGAGAGTTAAAGAGGATCTATTTATCCCTATACAAGTACATGACCTTGGTAAAACCAAGTATGCTAAATTAAACTTAAAACAGGAAGCTAGCTATATAAGCGAAGGTTTATTAGCGCAGATAGCTGAACCTAAAGTGATTAAATATCTTTCTCCCCAAGACCACTGTGTCCACAACCTGGATAACAGGTCTGAAAGCTATAACATCACAGCTAAGTGCTTATTATCTATCTCTATTGGTAATAAGTCAGTGAAGCATCTGTTTTTAGTTTTAAATACTCCCCATAATCAAATATACATTGGCAATGATATCTTACATAGATATGCCATACAAATAGATTTGATTAACTCTTGCCTCTGGAGCAGGTTAAAGGGGGACCCTGAAGTATTTCAGGATGAAAATGCAGCCCTGAAATCAAACCAGCAATTGCCATATGCTGTGAATATGCAGGTATCTAGCGATGTTATAATTCCTGCTGGGGCTGATAAATTTCTTTTACCCTTACAGGTAAAGAGAGGTCAGAAATTAAAAACTTCTGAAACACTAATTTGCCTCTCCCATAGAATACAAAATCTGGGTGTCACAGTAACCTACACTCCTATGGTGAATATTGGAAATGTTCCAATACATATTATTGTGCATAACATGTCCCCACAGGATATAACCTTATCCAAGGGAACTACCATAGGATATGCACTGGAATCAAGTTATTATACTTTTGGATTCCAGAATAATGTAATTGGACTGATCCCTGAAGGATACTTAACTGACGAACAATTAATAGAACAATCCTTTGCATCTATGCCAGAGGGTCTATTTAATATTCAGTCTATTTATCCCTTCAGCTCAGAGGAAGGCATCTGTAAAATTGAAGCCTCTCTAGTGTTTGATCAGCCAATCAAACAGCAAGATTACCCCAATACCCAGAGTCATAGGAGCAATGTAAATTATAATCAAGGGGATCTCACCTTTAGGTTGGAAGAAGCCTATGAAATAGGACAGCCTGAAATCTTTCCAGGATTACAGCAAATAGTCGAAGAGCAAATATCCTTGGCTAATGGCTGTTCCAGCGATGATGAACGCCAACAGCTGCGAGAACTCCTGATAGAGTACAAGGATATTTTTGCTAAGGATTCTTATGACTGTGGTACTACAGACTTGCACATTGCAAGAATACAAACAAATCCCGATGCGCCACCTGTATTTGTCAAACAATACAGACTTCCCTTAGCCTCATATGATTCTCTGGCAGAGATCATAAGGAATTTGGAAGAAAGAGGTATTATACGACAGGTGCACAGCTCTTATAATAATCCTATTCTAGGTGTCCTTAAGCCCAATGGACAATGGCATTTGTGTGCTGATTTAAGACAGCTAAACAAACGAGTGTACATGTCTGGTTGGCCAGTACCATACATTGACCAGTGCCTAGCACAAATGCAGGGATCCAAAATATTCACTGCCATTGATTGTGCACAGGGATACTGGACCATAAAGGTACATGAAGAGGACCAATATAAGCTGGCATTCTCTTTCCAAAAGGTCCAATATGCATTCCAGAGACTTCCATTTGGATACATAAATTCTGGACATGAATTTGCTGTATTAATGCATAAGGCTACAGGGAGTGCAAAATTATTAGGCAAATGAGTATTTTGACTACATCATCCTCTTTATGCAGGTTGTCTTACTCCAAGCTGTATAGGCTCGAAAGCCTACTACCAATTAAGCATATTAGGTCATGTGCATCTCTGTAATGAGAAGGGGTGTGGTCTAATGACATCAACACCCTATATCAGGTGTGCATAATTATTAGGCAACTTCCTTTCCTTTGGCAAAATGGGTCAAAAGAAGGACTTGACAGGCTCAGAAAAGTCAAAAATAGTGAGATATCTTGCAGAGGGATGCAGCACTATTAAAATTGCAAAGCTTCTGAAGCGTGATCATCGAACAATCAAGCGTTTCATTCAAAATAGTCAACAGGGTCGCAAGAAGCGTGTGGAAAAACCAAGGCGCAAAATAACTGCCCATGAACTGAGAAAAGTCAAGCGTGCAGCTGCCAAGATGCCACTTGCCACCAGTTTGGCCATATTTCAGAGCTGCAACATCACTGGAGTGCCCAAAAGCACAAGGTGTGCAATACTCAGAGACATGGCCAAGGTAAGAAAGGCTGAAAGACGACCACCACTGAACAAGACACACAAGCTGAAACGTCAAGACTGGGCCAAGAAATATCTCAAGACTGATTTTTCTAAGGTTTTATGGACTGATGAAATGAGAGTGAGTCTTGATGGGCCAGATAGATGGGCCCGTGCCTGGATTGGTAAAGGGCAGAGAGCTCCAGTCCGACTCAGACGCCAGCAAGGTGGAGGTGGAGTACTGGTTTGGGCTGGTATCATCAAAGATGAGCTTGTGGGGCCTTTTCGGGTTGAGGATGGAGTCAAGCTCAACTCCCAGTCCTACTGCCAGTTTCTGGAAGACACCTTCTTCAAGTAGTGGTACAGGAAGAAGTCTGCATCCTTCAAGAAAAACATGATTTTCATGCAGGACAATGCTCCATCACACGCGTCCAAGTACTCCACAGCGTGGCTGGCAAGAAAGGGTATAAAAGAAGAAAATCTAATGACATGGCCTCCTTGTTCACCTGATCTGAACCCCATTGAGAACCTGTGGTCCATCATCAAATGTGAGATTTACAAGGAGGGAAAACAGTACACCTCTCTGAACAGTGTCTGGGTGGCTGTGGTTGCTGCTGCACGCAATGTTGATGGTGAACAGATCAAAACACTGACAGAATCCATGGATGGCAGGCTTTTGAGTGTCCTTGCAAAGAAAGGTGGCTATATTGGTCACTGATTTGTTTTTGTTTTGTTTTTGAATGTCAGAAATGTATATTTGTGAATGTTGAGATGTTATATTGGTTTCACTGGTAAAAATAAATAATTGAAATGGGTATATATTTGTCTTTTGTTAAGTTGCCTAATAATTATGCACAGTAATAGTCACCTGCACACACAGATATCCCCCTAAAATAGCTATAACTAAAAACAAACTAAAAACTACTTCCAAAACTATTCAGCTTTGATATTAATGAGTTTTTTGGGTTCATTGAGAACATGGTTGTTGTTCAATAATAAAATTAATCCTCAAAAATACAACTTGCCTAATAATTCTGCACTCCCTGTATGCCTGATGCACTGGAAAGGGGAACCTTATCTTATGTTGATGATGTTTTAATCAAAAGCACAGACTTTGAAAAACACATTGCAGAGCTTAAACACGTCCTCAGCCACCTTAAAAGGGCAGGTGTCAAATTATCCCTACAAAAAGCCCAATGGTGCCGCACTCGTGTAAACTTCTTGGGACATGAAGTTACTTCTGAAGGATTAAATCCCCAGAAGAAAAAGGTATAGTAAACTCTAAAAACCCAACTAACTTAAAGGAATTGAGATCATTCCTGGGTATGACGAATTATTCTCGCAAATTTATTGATAATTATGCAGAGTTAGCTAAACCACTACTACTTCTTCTAAAGAAGGATGTGAAATGGCACTGGAGTGAATCTCAAGAGACAGCCATCAAAGAGCTGAAGAGAAAACTCACACAAGCACCTTGCTTAGCATACCCTGAAGGTGGTAAACCTTTCTACTTAGAAACAGGGTACACAGATGTAAGCATGAGTGCTGTTTTATACCAAAAGCATGATAATTTGAACAAAGCCATTGCTTATGCGAGCAAAAATCTATCCCCAGTAGAAATAAAATTTAGCGATTGCGAAAAAGCCCTCTTATCTACTGTATGGGCTCTACAAAATTTCCGCAGCTATATACAGGGCGAGAAAATTATTGTAGAAACGGCCCACCAGCCTTTGCTATATTTGCAAAGTGAGAGAATAAGAGATGGGAATTTGTCAAATAGCCGCATAACAGTGTGGACTCTTTCCTTACAAGGCTGGCCATTAGAAATTCGCTACAAGCAGAATAAAAAGAATCCAGTCGCACAAGGGCTTGCTGAGCTCCACGACTGTACTGCTAGAGATCCTGGGGAAGAATTATCAGAAGATGATTTTCTGGAGGAACAATTGCTTTCCCCATATAAAATGTACAATGAGGAAAATTGCCAAACATTACCTTGGGTGTATGTTGATGGTTGCTCTTACCATGCCACTATTGATAATGAGCGCAGATTAGTCGCTGGCATTGGTATAACTGGGGCAAATGGATTCCCAAATATATCTATAGGTTTCAACATTGGACCAAAATCCAGTCAAGTTGCAGAACTAACTGCCGTTTTCAAGTGGCTCTGATGGTAATACTTTTAAAATTTCGCCTTGAAAGATAGCGAACATTTCCCTAGAGGGCGATGTATTAACCATATCACTCCACAAGGGGGATCATTAAATCCCTAAGGAGGGAGGCCAAGCTCAATACCTCACAGGGATTGAGAGAGTTAAAGAGGATCTATTTATCCCTATACAAGTACATGACCTTGGTAAAACCAAGTATGCTAAATTAAACTTAAAACAGGAAGCTAGCTATATAAGCGAAGGTTTATTAGCGCAGATAGCTGAACCTAAAGTGATTAAATATCTTTCTCCCCAAGACCACTGTGTCCACAACCTGGATAACAGGTCTGAAAGCTATAACATCACAGCTAAGTGCTTATTATCTATCTCTATTGGTAATAAGTCAGTGAAGCACCTGTTTTTAGTTTTAAATACTCCCCATAATCAAATATACATTGGCAATGATATCTTACATAGATATGCCATACAAATAGATTT
Source organism: Bombina bombina (assembly GCF_027579735.1). Lineage (NCBI taxonomy): Eukaryota > Metazoa > Chordata > Amphibia > Anura > Bombinatoridae > Bombina > Bombina bombina. The sequence continues at coordinate 305,778,149 of NC_069503.1, forward strand.
GATTAACTCTTGCCTCTGGAGCAGGTTAAAGGGGGACCCTGAAGTATTTCAGGATGAAAATGCAGCCCTGAAATCAAACCAGCAATTGCCATATGCTGTGAATATGCAGGTATCTAGCGATGTTATAATTCCTGCTGGGGCTTATAAATTTCTTTTACCCTTACAGGTAAAAAGAGGTCAGAAATTAAAAACTTCTGAAACACTAATTTGCCTCTCACATAGAATACAAAATCTGGGTGTCACAGTAACCTACACTCCTATGGTGAATATTGGAACTGTTCCAATACATATTATTGTGCATAACATGACCCCACAGGATATAACCTTATCCAAGGGAACTACCATAGGATATGCACTGGAATCAAGTTATTATACTTTTGGATTCCAGAATAATGTAATTGGACTGATCCCTGAAGGATACTTAACTGACGAACAATTAATAGAACAATCCTTTGCATCTATGCCAGAGGGTCTATTTAATATTCAGTCTATTTATCCCTTCAGCTCAGAGGAAGGCATCTGTAAAATTGAAGCCTCTCTAGTGTTTGATCAGCCAATCAAACACTAGATTACCCCAATACCCAGAGTCATGGGAGCAATGTAAATTATAATCAAGGGGATCTCACCTCTAGGTTGGAAGAAGCCTATGAAATAGGACAGCCTGAAATCTTTCCAGGATTACAGCAAATAGTCGAAGAGCAAATATCCTTGGCTAATGGCTGTTCCAGCGATGATGAACGCCAACAGCTGCGAGAACTCCTGATAGAGTACAAGGATATTTTTGCTAAGGATTCTTATGACTGTAGTACTACAGACTTGCACATTGCAAGAATACAAACAAATCCCGATGCGCCACCTGTATTTGTCAAACAATACAGACTTCCCTTAGCCTCATATGATTCTCTGGCAGAGATCATAAGGAATTTGGAAGAAAGAGGTATTATACGACAGGTGCACAGCTCTTATAATAATCCTATTCTAGGTGTCCTTAAGCCCAATGGACAATGGCATTTGTGTGCTGATTTAAGACAGCTAAACAAACGAGTGTACATGTCTGGTTGGCCAGTACCATACATTGACCAGTGCCTAGCACAAATGCAGGGATCCAAAATATTCACTGCCATTGATTGTGCACAGGGATACTGGACCATAAAGGTACATGAAGAGGACCAATATAAGCTGGCATTCTCTTTCCAAAAGGTCCAATATGCATTCCAGAGACTTCCATTTGGATACATAAATTCTGGACATGAATTTGCTGTATTCATGCATAAGGCTATGCCTGATGCACTGGAAAGGGGGACCTTATCTTATGTTGATGATGTTTTAATCAAAAGCACAGACTTTGAAAAACACATTGCAGAGCTTAAACACGTCCTCAGCCACCTTAAAAGGGCAGGTGTCAAATTATCCCTACAAAAAGCCCAATGGTGCCGCACTCGTGTAAACTTCTTGGGACATGAAGTTACTTCTGAAGGATTAAATCCCCAGAAGAAAAAGGTTGAAGCTATAGTAAACTCTAAAAACCCAACTAACTTAAAGGAATTGAGATCATTCCTGGGTATGACAAATTATTCTCGCAAATTTATTGATAATTATGCAGAGTTAGCTAAACCACTACTACTTCTTCTAAAGAAGGATGTGAAATGGCACTGGAGTGAATCTCAAGAGACAGCCATCAAAGAGCTGAAGAGAAAACTCACACAAGCACCTTGCTTAGCATACCCTGAAGGTGGTAAACCTTTCTACTTAGAAACAGGGTACACAGATGTAAGCATGAGTGCTGTTTTATACCAAAAGCATGATAATTTGAACAAAGCCATTGCTTATGCGAGCAAAAATCTATCCCCAGTAGAAATAAAATTTAGCGATTGCGAAAAAGCCCTCTTATCTACTGTATGGGCTCTACAAAATTTCCGCAGCTATATACAGGGCGAGAAAATTATTGTAGAAACGGCCCACCAGCCTTTTGCTATATTTGCAAAGTGAGAGAATAAGAGATGGGAATTTGTCAAATAGCCGCATAACAGCGTGGACTCTTTCCTTACAAGGCTGCCATTAGAAATTCGCTACAAGCAGAATAAAAAGAATCCAGTCGCACAAGGGCTTGCTGAGCTCCACGACTGTACTGCTAGAGATCCTGGGGAAGAATTATCAGAAGATGATTTTCTGGAGGAACAATTGCTTTCCCCATATAAAATGTACAATGAGGAAAATTGCCAAACATTACCTTGGGTGTATGTTGATGGTTGCTCTTACCATGCCACTATTGATAATGAGCGCAGATTAGTCGCTGGCATTGGTATAACTGGGGCAAATGGATTCCCAAATATATCTATAGGTTTCAACATTGGACCAAAATCCAGTCAAGTTGCAGAACTAACTGCCGTTTTCAAAACCATTGAAATGGCTATTGAACATGGTATTCATGAATTTGTGATCATAACTGACTCAAATTATGTGCGTGACAGTTTTGTTGAATACCTGCCAGCTTGGAAAAGAAATGGCATGCAGAAAAGCAATAATAAACCAGTCAAGCATGGCAAGTTGTTCTGCGAGATTGACAATCTGGTGGTATCCAATGATTTAACCATACACTGGAAAAAGACCAAGGGTCATTCCAGAGTTCTAGGTCCGGATAAGGAAGGCAATGACCTTGCTGATTCATTAGCCAAACAAGGAGCCATAACTGGAGAACTCCTTAATATTGACCACTTAATGGGTGCAATTCAGGTAGAAGCCATTACCAGAAACCAGGCAAAACAACAGAGTGAGCCTAATTTGGTACAATGGAGTCAGGATTCTCCTAGTGAGGACCTGATCACTAGTCAAAAGAAGACCCCATTGTAGGCATCTTCTATAAACACATAGAAGATCCTGAAAGCAACCCCATCTCAAAAGATGATTGTATGGGCAAAGAAGATCTTAGAATCTTAATGAAATCCAGATCACAATTCAAGTTACAGGATGGTTTGTTAATTAGAACCTCCAAAACTGGCATTCAGCAATGGGTAGTACCCACCAAGTTCAGAGGTCTAATGCTTCAACATGCCCATGATGCTCCCACATCTGGTCATCGTGGTGCCAAACTCACGTACAAAATATTGCGTGATTACGCTTTTTGGCCACACATGTTGAAAGATGTTCAAACCTACTGTCAGGGATGTTTAATCTGTCCACAGTTTCAACCCACTGTGCCAACGCATAGAGCGCCATTGCAGAAAAGGGGGATGGTAATGCCATGGTCAGATATACAAATTGATTTTATTGGTCCGGTAACAAGGTCATCAAGAGGTAACAAATACATGTTAACAGTGACATGCCTGTTCACTAAATGGGTAGAATGCATTAGTGCACCTAACAATAGTGCTGAAACATGTGCAGCGTTGCTCATCAACCATGTATTTTCCAGATTTGGTTTACCCCAAAGAATCAAGTCAGATCGGGGGACCCACTTCACTAGCGAAGTGATGACCAAAATGTGGAAAATACTAGGGGTTAAAAGAAAGCTCCATATTGCTTATAGAGCTGCCTCAAGTGGTGGTGTAGAGCGTTACAACCAGTCCATTGTTAAAATCCTCAAAAAGTTTGTGAGTGAAACGGGTAAAGACTGGGATGTAAAACTACCTCTAGTCTTAATGGCATTAAGAGCAACTCCAAGTAATGCTACCAAGATGTCACCTTTTGAACTGATGACTGGTAGAAGAATGGTTCTACCTCAGCATCTGCTGTACCGTACATCAGACCAAAACTTGATAAACGCTGCCAATACACATCAATATGTGGAGAACCTAAGAAAGCACCTGCAATATGCATTTGCATTTGCTCAAAGGAATTTAGAAAGATCTGCAACTGCCACTAAAACCTATTTTGATCTCAAAACGTCCAAAAAGGAATATGAAATAAATGATAAAGTTTATCTTTATAACTTTGGAAGAGATCAGGATAGGGAGAAGAAATTTCTTCCCTCATGGAAAGGTCCTTTCGTCATTACTGACAAAATATCTACAGTGGCCTATAAAATAAGGATCCCCAAAAATGAAAGTTTCATAGATAAATGGGTCCATATCAATCAATTGCGGGCATGTCATCCCAGATCCCGACTGCAAGTCATAGAGGGAGAGTGAAGTGTCATATCCCCAAATGAACTAAAGACATACTGTAGTTTAGAGATGCCCAACTGATAAACATGAAGGCTCAAGATAACAAACTTTCTACATAAGAGACTGTCTATGAGGTATACGGTTGATCCTCATCAAATACCACTGACTTTAAGCCAATTCAAATACATGTGTCCTACATCTATTTGAAGTTGGAAGGGGGATTTATGTCAGAGTATATGAATATTATGATGAATATTACATATGTATACATATATATGTATATATATATATATATATATATATATATATATATATATATTTTATACACTGTATATGTTAGATGAAACCTCAGGATTGGTTGAACATGGGTTTGTTGAACACAGCTTCTAATCCACTGTCGGTCCCAACCCTCTACCAGATGGGTTAGCTGGATGAATACACGTCTATCAGGATTGAGAATCAGCATAGATTTTAAAGAACCACCTCCTGTGGTGTAAAACACACAAACATTTTTTTTTCCTACTCATTTGACTATATATGCAGAGTTTTATACCTCCAAGACATTTGGTGATGAGAGAAAGGAATGTGTTCAAGGGCCCTCTGGAATTTGTCACCTAAATCTTTGTGATTTCAAAGGAAGAAGTGTTGCAGACACACAGCTAGGGGGAAGGTGACACAAATAGAATTAAATACATTTTGCAAAGGGAACAATGCCAGTTTTCCATGTATGTTTAAAATGATTCATGATATATATATTTAAATTAAACACATCATATTAAATAGATATTTGCTGCAGGGGATATTTGTGTAGGAAATAGATTCAGAATTGGTATAGATTAGATAACCATTTTTATGGTCCCATATTTGGAGTGCATATATATAAAATCCTTAATCTTATTTCATATGGACCATAGACAAATGAATGCTTAAATCATTTCTAACAATTGTTTCCATTTCTATTGCAGGCATCAATTCATATATGCAGAAATTGTCGAAGACAGAGCATACTATATAATGTGAAAATATATTAGATATATAAATGCCATAAATTTCAAAATAATTAGTAATGTTAAATTGCCTTAATATAAATTAGACACATGTTTCATATCAAAATGACCAGAGAGGTAATGTGATCTTACCCATCTGCGATTGGTATTGCGAACTTATTAATATGAAGAAAATTATGGTAGTTATTACACATTTTAAAGAAAGATGTTTAAATGTATAGCTTTATTTTTTTTTATTTTTTGTCATGCTGCATTTGTTTTGTGCTGTCTGTTTGTAATACTGCCACCCGATGGACAAGGTACGGTGTTGCAACACAGGTATTACAGCCAGGAGATGATTGGCTGTTAAAGAATGCATCTCCTTAGCAACGCACACTCACAAGGTGAGCCAATAGCAGGGACAAGGTTTCGAAGGGCCACCTATATTTCACACCAATGATTAGACAATAAGTTGTATGCAGAAGGGAAAAAAGGAACACTGGCTGCTGAGTTTTGTAACTGACTGAAACTGTTTGCGTGGGACACAGTCAAACTATAAAACAAAGTGGGCCATACTTCTCCTCTTCCATTGCAATTACACTTATTTTATATGAGGTGGGAAAAGTCTTGAAGCTGAATATAATTTTGGTAATGTATTAATAGATTACTATAGCAATTAAATTTAAGAGCACTCAGTATTTTAACTGTGCTCATAATCTGATATAAGGCTAAGTTTGTATCTTGCATGCTAAATAATTCATCTGTGTTAAATATAGGATATATATATAGTTATCTTAGAATTGGTCTTAATTATAGGCAATTAAGAATTGTTCCAATCTAAATAAATAGATATTTAAATAACTGTTCATATTAAGAATATGTGTACTTTTGTATCCAAGTAAGAATTGTATCTAAATAACTGAATATACAAATATTGACCTATTGTTTGATTTAAGCACTGTTTAGAATCGTGCCAGTCTGAATGTTTAGTGGTTTATATTTAGCCTCATTGTGTTAACTGAATGAAATTCAATTGTGAGTAAGGCTGATTTTTAGAGATAAATTTGCATGAGCTTGCATAGCATTTTTTAAATAATTTTTGTTTTAACGCATATAATGTTGACTCATATTCTAATTATTACAAATATTTAAGTATCAACATGCTCATAGTTATTTACTAATAATAAAGAATTCAGATATTTATATTAATTTTGTTGTCTTAGTAGAAGTATATTGATTGTGGGTTCAGTCTGAAGAAAGATTGTTAAATATATTCCCTACCATATACTCATACATTGTTTAGAGAATACTGCTAAGATTTTCATAAATATACTGACAACAACATATAAACACATAAATATATACAGGGAGTGCAGAATTATTAGGCAAGTTGTATTTTTGAGGATTAATTAATTATTATTGAACAACAACCATGTTCTCAATGAACCCAAAAAACTCATTAATATCAAAGCTGAATAGTTTTGGAAGTAGTTTTTAGTTTGTTTTTAGTTATAGCTATTTTAGGGGGATATCTGTGTGTGCAGGTGACTATTACTGTGCATAATTATTAGGCAACTTAACAAAAAACAAATATATACCCATTTCAATTATTTATTTTTACCAGTGAAACCAATATAACATCTCAACATTCACAAATATACATTTCTGACATTCAAAAACAAAACAAAAACAAATCAGTGACCAATATAGCCACCTTTCTTTGCAAGGACATTCAAAAGCCTGCCATCCATGGATTCTGTCAGTGTTTTGATCTGTTCACCATCAACATTGCGTGCAGCAGCAACCACAGCCTCCCAGACACTGTTCAGAGAGGTGTAATGTTTTCCCTCCTTGTAAATCTCACATTTGATGATGGACCACAGGTTCTCAATGGGGTTCAGATCAGGTGAACAAGGAGGCCATGTCATTAGATTTTCTTCTTTTATACCCTTTCTTGCCAGCCACGCTGTGGAGTACTTGGACGCGTGTGATGGAGCATTGTCCTGCATGAAAATCATGTTTTTCTTGAAGGATGCAGACTTCTTCCTGTACCACTGCTTGAAGAAGGTGTCTTCCAGAAACTGGCAGTAGGACTGGGAGTTGAGCTTGACTCCATCCTCAACCCGAAAAGGCCCCACAAGCTCATCTTTGATGATACCAGCCCAAACCAGTACTCCACCTCCACCTTGCTGGCGTCTGAGTCGGACTGGAGCTCTCTGCCCTTTACCAATCCAGCCACGGGCCCATCCATCTGGCCCATCAAGACTCACTCTCATTTCATCAGTCCATAAAACCTTAGAAAAATCAGTTTTGAGATATTTCTTGGCCCAGTCTTGACGTTTCAGCTTGTGTGTCTTGTTCAGTGGTGGTCGTCTTTCAGCCTTTCTTACCTTGGCCATGTCTCTGAGTATTGCACACCTTGTGCTTTTGGGCACTCCAGTGATGTTGCAGCTCTGAAATATGGCCAAACTGGTGGCAAGTGGCATTTTGGCAGCTGCACGCTTGACTTTTCTCAGTTCATGGGCAGTTATTTTGCTCCTTGGTTTTTCCACACGCTTCTTGCGACCCTGTTGACTATTTTGAATGAAACGCTTGATTGTTCGATGATCACGCTTCAGAAGCTTTGCAATTTTAAGAGTGCTGTATGCCTCTGCAAGATATCTCACTATTTTTTACTTTTCTGAGCCTGTCAAGTCCTTCTTTTGACCCATTTTGCCAAAGGAAAGGAAGTTGCCTAATAATTATGCACACCTGATATAGGGTGTTGATGTCATTAGACCACACCCCTTCTCATTACAGAGATGCACATCACCTAATATGCTTAATTGGTAGTAGGCTTTCGAGCCTATACAGCTTGGAGTAAGACAACATGCATAAAGAGGATGATGTGGTCAAAATACTCATTTGCCTAATAATTCTGCACTCCCTGTATGTATACATATACAGACATATATAAAAGTGCATTTGAGCATTTTGCCGTTAAAGGGACACTGAACCCAAATTTTTTGTTTTGTGGTTCAGATAGAGCATGGAATTTTAAGCAACTTTCTAATTTACTCCTATTATAAAATTTTCTTCATTCTCTTGGAATCTTTATTTGAAATGCAAGAATGTAAGTTTAGATGCCAGCCCATTTTTGGTGAACAACCTAGGTTGTCCTTGCTGATTGGTGGATAAATTCATCCACCAATCAAAAACTGCTGTCGAGAGTTATGAACCAAGAAAAAAGCTTAGATGCCTTCTTTTTTATATAAAGATAGCAAGAGAACGAAGAAACATTGATAATAGGAGTAAATTAGAAAGTTGCCTAAAATTGCATGCTCTATCCGAATCACGAAAAAAAAAAAAAAAAATAGGTTCAGTGTCCCTTTAAGTATATGAAAATATGTAAAAACATATTTATGAAATATTCATATTTAATAAAGGTTATTACTATATTCTGTACATAGGGGAATATGTTTTTTGTATTTTTAAATAGATATTCCTATATATTTCTGTATATATCTATACCTATGTATAATCTTATATATATATATATATATATATATATATATATATATATATATATATATATATATATATATATATATAGTGGATATATAAAGTCTACACACCCTGTTAAAATGTCAGGTTTCTGTGATGTAAAAAAATGAGACAAAGCTAAATCATTTCAGAACTTTTTCCACCTTTAATGTGACCTATAAACTTTACAACTCAATTGAAAAACAAACTAAAATCTTTTAGGTGGAGGGAAGTAGGGGATGTAGCTGTGTTCAGAATTAAGCAATCACATTCAAAATCATGTTAAATAGGAGTCAGTACACACCTGCCATCATTTTAAGTGCCTCTGATTAACCCCAAATAAAGTTCAGCTGTTCTAGTAGGTCTTTCCTGAAATTTTCTTAGTCGCATCCCACAGCAAAAGCCATGGTCCACAGAGAGCTTCCAAAGCATCAGAGGGATCTCATTGTTAAAAGGTATCAGTCAGGAGAAGGGTACAAAAGAATTTCCAAGGCATTAGATATACCATGGAACACAGTGAAGACAGTCATCATCAAGTGGAGAAAATATGGCACAACAGTGACATTATCAAGAACTGGACGTCCCTCCAAAATTAATGAAAAGACGAGAAGAAAACTGGTCTGGGAGGCTACCAAGAGGCCTACAGAAACATTAAAGGAGTTGCAGGAATATCTAGCAAGTACTGGCTGTGTAGTACATGTGACAACAATCTCACGTATTCTTCATATGTCTGGGCTTTGGGGTAGAGTGGCAAGACGAAAGCCTTTTCTTACAAAGAAAAACATCCAAGCCAGGCTACATTTTGCAAAAACACATCTGAAGTCTCCCAAAAAGCATGTGGGAAAAGGTGTTATGGTCGGATGAAACCAAGGTTGAACTTTTTGGCCATAATTCCAAAAGATATGTTTGGCGCAAAAACAACACTGCACATCACCAAAAGAACACCATACCCACAGTGAAGCATCGTGGTGGCAGCATCATGCTTTGGGGCTGTTTTTCTTCAGCTGGAACTGGGGCCTTAGTTAAGCTAGAGGGAATTATGAACAGTTCCAAATACCAGTCTATATTGGCACAAAACCTTCAGGCTTCTGCTAGAAAGCTGAACATGAAGAGGAACTTCATCTTTCAGCATGACAACGACCCAAAGCATACATCCAAATCAACAAAGGAATGGCTTCACCAGAAGAAGATTAAAGTTTTGGAATGGCCCAGCCAGAGCCCAGACCTGAATCCGATTGAAAATCTGTGGGGTGATCTAAAGAGGGCTGTGCACAGGAGATGCGCTCTCAATCTGACAGATTTGGAGTGTTTTTGCAAAGAAGAGTGGGCAAATCTTGCCAAGTCAAAATGTGCCATGCTGATAGATTCATACCCAAAAAGACTGGGTGCTGTAATAAAATCAAAAGGTGCTTCAACAAAGTATTAGTTTAAGAGTGTGCACACTTATGCAACCATATTATTTTATTTTTATATTTTTTCTTCCCTCTACCTAAAACATTTCAGTTTGTTTTTCAATTGAGTTGCACAGTTTATAGGTCACATTAAAGGTTGACAAAGTTCTGAAATGATTTATCTTTGTCTCATTTTTTTACATCACAGAAACCTGACATTTTAACAGGGGTGTGTAGACTTTTTATATCCACTGTATATATAGATATAAATATATATTTGTTTAAAAAACATCAGATATATGCACAAATATTTAATTATGAATAAACAGAAGATATTCTGTTATGTAAACAACATTGGAATATGAAATATTAATATTTTTATGTCGGGTTAGCGCTAATTAGAATATGTGATGGTGTTTGCGCGAGAGTGGGGTTCTCTTTTTTTCTCCATTGACTTCTATGGGGGAATACATGAACGTGCACTCGATATTCTAACTTCAAATTTTTGCATTAGTCGGGTTACCGCTAGAACAAAAACAGTTTGCTTTGAACTTGTAATACGAATGCAAAAATCTTAATTCTAGCAGAGTTATTGCTCTAGCGGGAACGCAAAATACCGCTCAACTTGTAATCTAGCCCATAATATGCATATGATTTGGAAAATTACTTTATTTTTTGATTAAAGGTATATGAAACCAGGATATTTATTTCATGATTCAGAAAGAGCCTGCGATTTTAAACAACTTTGTAATTTACTCCTATTATAAATTTTCTTCGTTCTTGGTTGGTGGAAAAGCAGGGAAGTATGATTAGGAGCCGGCCTATTTCTGGAGCACTATATGTTTTGTAAGAATGTTATACATTAGCAAGACCACTAGATCAGTGTTTCTCAATTACCCCCAACAGGCCAGGTTTTCATTATAGCTGAACTAGAGCACAGGTGAAATAATCAGCTGATGAGTGACAGCTGGTTACTAACCATGGTTACTGTTCAGCTGATTATTTCACCTGTGCTCTAGTTCAGATATAATGAAAACCTGGCCTTTTGGGGGTACTTGTGGGCCACGGTTAAGAAATACTGCCCTAGATGGTAGCACTATTTTCTGCCATGAAGTGCTCCAGATGCCGACCTAGGTATCTCTTCAACACAGTATATCATGGGAGAGAAGCAAATTTGATAATAGAAGCAAAAAGGGAACTTTTTAAAAATAGTAAGCTCTGAATCACAAAAGAACATTTTTGATTTTCGTATCCCTTTAAGTTTTAATGAAACAATATAAAAACAAAGGTGAAAAGAGCATTACATTAAGGGCCAGATTACGAGTGGAGTGCGAGCGATATCGGGTTTTTTGCGAAGGTTAAATTGCTCTATGGGTTGAAAGTAAATGCGATTGCTTTGAGCACAATTCAAGTTAACGCTTGTCGGGTAAGTGCGTTCTCAGATTTTTGATTGTTTAAAAAGATAGATATTCCCATTATTACCCATTCCCCAGTTTTGCATCACTAACACTGTTATATTAAATACTTTTTACCTCAGTGATTACCTTGTATCTAAACCTCTGCAGACTGCACCCTTATTTCAGTTCTTTTTAAAGACTTGCATTTTAGTCAATCAGTGCCCTCTCATAAGTAACTCCACAGGCATTAGTACAATGTTATCTATATGGCACACATGACATAATGCCCTCTAGCTGTGCAAAAACTGTCAAATGCATTCAGATAACAGGTGGCCTTCAAGGGCTTAGAAATTAGCATATGAGCATACTTAGGTTTAGCTTTCAACTAATACCAGGAGAATAAAGCAAAGCAAATTTGATGATAAAAGTGAATTGTTTAAAATTGCATGACCTATCTGAAGCATGAAAGTTTAATTTTGGCTGGACTGTCCCTTTAACTGTGTCGCAAAACAAACAAGTTCACTTACACTCATAATAACATCATCTAATAAAAATTATTTAAAAAAATATTGCACAAAAAAGTTATAAGGGCTCAAAGATATGAGACCTCAGGTGTTAGAAATAAAAGGCAGGAAATTGGATTTAACATTGAGATACATACATATACATGTCTAAAGATGGATATGTATGTACATATATATGTCAATTTATGTGTACATATGTATTTATGGATTTACAGTATCTCACAAAAGTGAGTACACCCCTCACATTTTTGTAAATATTTTATTATATCTTTTCATGTGACAACACTGACGAAATGACACTTTGCTACAATGTAATGTAGTGAGTGTACAGCCTGTATAACAGTGTAAATTTGCTGTCCCCTCAAAATAACTCAACACACAAGTGCAAATGTCCAAATTGGGCTCAAAGTGTCAATATTTTGTGTGACCACTATTATTTTCCAGCACTGCCTTAATTCTCTTGGGCATGGAGTTCACCAGAGCTTCACAGGTTGCCACTGGAGTCCTCTTCCACTCCTCCATGACAACATCACGGAGATGGCGGATGTTAGAGACCTTGCGCTCCCCCACCTTCCTTTGGAGGATGCCCCACAGATGCTCAATAGGGTTTAGGTCTGGAGACATGCTTGGCCAGTCCATCACCTTTACCCTCAGCTTCTTTAGCAAGGCAGTGGTCGTCTTGGAGGTGTGTTTGGGGTTGTTATGTTGGAATACTGCCCTGCAGCCCAGTCTACAAAGGGAGGGGATCATGCTCTGCTTCAGTATGTCACAGTACATGTTGGCATTCATGGTTCCCTCAATGAACTGTAGCTCCCCAGTGCCGGCTGAACTCATGCAGGCCCAGACCATGACACTCCCACCACCATGCTTGACTGTAGGCAAGACACACTTGTCTTTGTACTCCTCACCTGGTTGCTGCCACACGCGCTTGACACCATCTGAACCAAATAAGTTTATCTTGGTCACATTGGACCACAGGACATGGTTCCAGTAATCCATGTCCTTAGTCTGCTTGTCTTCAGCAAAGTGTTTGTGGGCTTTCTTGTGCATCATCTTTAGAAGAGGCTTCCTTCTGGGACGACAGCCATGCAGACCAATTTGATGCAGTGTGCAGCGTATGGTCTGAGCACTGACAGGCTGACCCCCCACCCCTTCAACCTCTGCAGCAATGCTGGCAACACTCATATGTCTATTTCCCAAAGACAATCTCTGGATAGAACGCTGAGCACATGCTTCTTTGGTCGACCATGGCGAGGCCTGTTCTGAGTGGAACCTGTCCTATGAAACCTCTGAATGGTCTTGCCCACCGCGCTGCAGCTCAGTTTCAGGGGCTTGACAATCTTCTTATAGCCTATGCCATTTTTATGTAGAGCAACAATTCTTTTTTCAGATCCCTACGGCTAGATTTAGAGTTTGGCAGTAGCCGTCAAAACCAGTGTTAGAGGCTCCTAACGCTGGTTTTGGGCTACCGCTGGTATTTAGAGTCAGTCAGGAAAGGGTCTAATGCTCACTTTGCAGCCGCAACTTTTCCATACCGCAGATCCCCCTACGCCATTTGCGTATCCTATCTTTTCAATGGGATCTTTCTAACGCCGGTATTTAGAGTCGTGGCTGAAGTGAGCGTTAGAAATCTAACGACAAAACTCCAGCCGCAGAAAAAAGTCAGTAGTTAAGAGCTTTCTGGGCTAACGCCGGTTTATAAAGCTCTTAACTACTGTGCTATAAAGTACACTAACACCCATAAACTACCTATGCACCCCTAAACCGAGGTCCCCCCACATCGCCGCCACTCTATTAAAAATTTTTAACCCCTAATCTGCCGCTCCGTATACCGCCGCCACCTACGTTATCCCTATGTACCCCTAATCTGCTGCCCCTAATACCGCCGACCCCTATATTATATTTATTAACCCCTAATCTGCCGCCCCCGCTATCGCTGACCCCTGCATATTATTATTAACCCTAATCTGCCTCTCCGTACACCGCCGCAACCTACGTTATCCCTATGTACCCCTAATCTGCTGCCCCTAATACCGCCGACACCTACATAATATTTATTAACCCCTAATCTGCCGCCCCCGCTATCGCTGACACCTGCATATTTTTTTTAACCCCTAATCTGCCGCTCCGTACACCGCCGCAACCTACATTATACCTATGTACCCCTAATCTGCTGCCCCTAACACAGCCGACCCCTATATTATATTTATTAACCCCTAATCTGCCGCCCCCAACGTCGCCTCCACCTACCTACAATAATTAACCCCTAATCTGCCGACCGGACCACACCACTACTATAATAAATGTATTAACCCCTAAAGCTAAGTCTAACCCTAACACTAACACCCCCCTAAGTTAAATACAATTTAAATCTAACGAAATAAATTAACTCTTATTAAATAAATTATTCCTATTTAAAGCTAAATACTTACCTGTAAAATAAACCCTAATATAGCTACAATATAAATTATAATTATATTGTAGCTAGTTTAGGATTAATATTTATTTTATAGGCAACTTTGTATTTATTTTAACCAGGTACAATAGCTATTAAATAGTTATTTACTATTTAATAGCTACCTAGTTAAAATAATTACAAAATTACCTGTAAAATAAATCCTAACCTAAGTTACAATTAAACCTAACACTACACTATCAATAAATTAATTAAATACAATACCTACAATTATCTACAATTAAACCTAACACTACACTATAAATAAATTAATTAAATACAATACCTACAAATAAATACAATTAAATAAACTAACTAAAGTACAAAAAATAAAAAATAACTAAGTTACAAAAAATAAAAAAATATTTACAAACATTAGAAAAATATTCCAACAATTTTAAACTAATTACACCTACTCTAAGCCCCCTAATAAAATAACAAAGCCCCCCAAAATAGAAAAATGCCCTACCCTATTCTAAATTAAAAAAGTTCAAAGCTCTTTTACCTTACCAGCCCTGAAAAGGGCCATTTGCGGGGCATGCCCCAAATAATTCAGCTCTTTTGCCTGTAAAAAAAACATACAATACCCCCCCCCAGCATTACAACCCACCACCTACATACCCCTAATCTAACCCAAACCCCCCTTAAATAAACCTAACACTAAGCCCCTGAAGATCTCCCTACCTTGTCTTCACCACGCTGGGTTCACCGATCGATCCAGAAGAGGGTCAGAAGTCTTCATCCAAGCCCAAGCGGGGGCTAAAGAGTGACGTCCATCCTCCGGCTGAAGTCTTGATCCAAGCGGCAAATGAAGAAGTCCATCTTCGGGAAGAAATCTTCATCCTATCCGGGCAGAAGAGGACATCTGGATCGGCAAACATCTTCATCCAAGCCGCATCTTCTATGTTGTTCCATCCGATGACGAGCGGCTGATCTTGAAGACCTCCGGCGCGGATCCATCCTCTTTGTTCGACGTCCAACTGAAGAATGAAGGTTCCTTTAAGGGACGTCATCCAAGATGGCGTCCCTCGAATTCCGATTGGCTGATAGGATTCCCATCAGATTCAAGTTCAATCCGATTGGCTGATCCAATCAGCCAATCAGATTGAGCTTGCATTCTATTGGCTGTTCCGATCAGCCAATAGAATGCGAGCTCAATCTGATTGGCTGATCGGATCAGCCAATCGAATTGAACTTGATTCTGATTGGCTGATTCCATCAGCCAATCAGAATTTTCCTACCTTAATTCCGATTGGCTGATAGAATCCTATCAGCCAATTGGAATTCGAGGGACGCCATCTTGGATGACGTCCCTTAAAGGAACCTTCATTCTTCAGTTGGATGTCGAACGAAGAGGATGGATCCGCGCCGGAGGTCTTCAAGATCAGCCGCTCGTCATCGGATGGAACAACATAGAAGATGCGGCTTGGATGAAGATGTTTGCCGGTCCGGATGTCCTCTTCTGCCCGAAGAGGATGAAGATTTCTTCCCGAAGATGGACTTCTTCATTTGCCGCTTGGATCAAGACTTCAGCCGGAGGATGGACGTCACTCTTTAGCCCCCGCTTGGGCTTGGATGAAGACTTCGGACCCTCTTCTGGATCGATCGGTGAACCCGGCGTGGTGAAGACAAGGTAGGGAGATCTTCAGGGGCTTAGTGTTAGGTTTATTTAAGGGGGGTTTGGGTTAGATTAGGGGTATGTGGGTGGTGGGTTGTAATGTTGGGGGGGGTATTGTATGTTTTTTTTACAGGCAAAAGAGCTGAATTCTTTGGGGCATGCCCCGCAAATGGCCCTTTTAAGGGCTGGTAAGGTAAAAGAGCTTTTCTATTTTAATTTTAGAATAGGGTAGGGCATTTTTTTTTATTTTGGGGGTCTTTGTTATTTTATTAGGGGGCTTAGAGTAGGTGTAATTAGTTTAAAATTGTTGTAATATTTTTCTAATGTTTGTAAATATTTTTTTATTTTTTGTAACTTAGTTCTTTTTTATTTTTTGTACTTTAGTTAGTTTATTTAATTGTATTTATTTGTAGGTATTGTATTTAATTAATTTATTGATAGTGTAGTGTTAGGTTTAATTGTAGGTAATTGTAGGTATTTTATTTAATTAATTTATTGATAGTGTAGTGTTAGGTTTAATTGTAGATAATTGTAGGTATTGTATTTAATTAATTTATTGATAGTGTAGTTTTAGGTTTAATTGTAACTTAGGTTAGGATTTATTTTACAGGTAATTTTGTAATTATTTTAACTAGGTAACTATTAAATAGTTATTAACTATTTAATAGCTATTGTACCTGGTTAAAATAAATACAAAGTTGCATGTAAAATAAATATAAATCCCAAAATAGCTACAATATAATTATTATTTATATTGTAGCTATATTAGGATTTATTTTACAGGTAAGTATTTAGCTTTAAATAGGAATAATTTATTTAATAAGAGTTAATTTATTTTGTTAGATTTAAATTATATTTAACTTAGGGGGGTGTTAGTGTTAGGGTTAGACTTAGCTTTAGGGGTTAATACATTTATTAGAGTAGCGGTGCGGTCCGGTCGGCAGATTAGAGGTTAATTATTGTAGGTAGGTGGAGGCGACGTTAGGGGCGGCAGATTAGGGGTTAATAAATATAATATAGGGGTCGGCGGTGTTAGGGGCAGCAGATTAGGGGTACATAGGGATAACGTAGGTTGGGGCGGTGTACAGAGTGGCAGATTAGGGGTTAATGATAATATGCAGGGGTCAGCGATAGCGGGGGCGGCAGATTAGGGGTTAATAAATATAATATAGGGGTCGGCGGTGTTAGGGGCAGCAGATTAGGGGTACATAGGGATAACATAGGTTGCGGCGGTGTACGGAGCGGCAGATTAGGGGTTAATAATAAAATGCAGGGGTCAGCGATATCGGGAGCGGCAGATTAGGGGTTAATAAGTGTAAGGTTAGGGGTGTTTAGACTCGGGGTACATGTTAGAGTGTTAGGTGCAGACTTAGGTAGTGTTTCCCCATAGGAAACAATGGGGCTGCGTTAGGAGCTGAACGCTGCTTTTTTGCAGGTGTTAGGTTTTTTTTCAGCTCAAACAGCCCCATTGTTTCCTATGGGGGAATCGTGCACGAGCACGTTTTTTAAGCTGGCCGCGTCCGTAAGCACCGCTGGTATCGAGAGTTGCAGTGGCGTTAAATATGCTCTACGCTCCCTTTTTTGGAGCCTAACGCAGCCCTTCTGTGAACTCTAAATACCAGCGGTATTTAAAAGGTGCGGGGAAAAAAAAGCATGCGTAGCTAACGCACCCCTTTGGCCGCAGAACTCTAAATCTAGCCACTAGAGAGATCTTTGCCATGAGGTGCCATGTTAAACTTCCAGTGACCAGTATGAGAGAGTGTGGGAGCAATAACATTAAATTTAACACACCTGCTCCCCATTCACACCTGAGACCAGTATTCTGACAAAGAAGTTGGCAATGACTTTGAAATGCGTAAGGAACATTGCAGTGGGCGGACAGGGTACCTTCTTATCAGCAGCCACAAGCAATTTGTTTTTTAAATATTTGACTTGACATTACAACTTTTATTTTATATAACTTTTCAGATGCTCTGCAGCATAATACCTTAAGCGTCACTACGGACTCCATGCCCCACATAGGGTTATGTGAGCTATAAGTTTTTATACTATTAAAAAGAGACACTTCTTTTGCACTACAACAGTCCTTCTACGGACACATGCTTGGAGTTCGTTATTACTGTGTCTAAGCTTTTTATCTTACCTCATTATGGATTGACGTTAATGAATGTAATCACAATACCTCTTGTATATAATAAATTTCTACTCTATTTTATACAGTATTACACAATGTGTGTACCTCTCTTTTTTGCATGAACCTGGGGGACGTTGCCATCCACTCTCTATATTATTGAGGCGGTTAAGATTCTCACCATCGCATGAAAGTTATACAGAGAGATCATGGATACTATTGGTAAAAAGGATCTTTCCCCCTACACCTGAACAAGACGTGGATGAAGCATCCAGAATACAGTACTCGGGAGGACAAGGATAAAACCATCTTTACCCACACAGAGCAGAAAGCTTACCTCATAAAGATTGAGGTTTTATCTGGTAAGCAAGAATTCTTATTTTTACAACTTTATTTGAAAACGACATTCACAACAAGAAACCAACAAAAACTGTGTTTACTTACCATCAAAGAACTGTTCACTTTCTAATAGAACAAATTAGCACCTATTTAAAATTTTATTGAAGTACATGTGGTGTACCTATATACCTTGTTTCATAACCAATTCAACTATCTTTACACTAAAACAACAAACAAATAATGATATCCATTATTACCAAAATTAAAATAGGATATTATAATAGCCAAATACACCACAGAAACTAATATTTTGAAACTACATATTCGTATATTGTAAGGTTCTAGCGCAGGTGATATTTCTTTATATATATATATATATATATATATATATATATATATATATATATATATATATAAATAATAAGTTTTTATAGGGATTTGCACTCTCACCTTGCATATAATGTGCCAGGGTGTCAGGAACATAGATGTTCACTTCAAAGTTATGAGACCGCACTCTCTGGACTTATAATAGCAAAAATGTATTTTGTGCAGTGACGTTTCGGGGAGCCAACCGTCCCCTTCATCAGACTAAACAAAGTGAATTAACAATGTGTTTAAATAGCATATAACCCCGCTCCCAGGAAGTGACACATCAAGTAGTATCCATAGGAACCATCAATAACATGAAAAGTACATAAAAACATAGGCCCCTATTTATCAAGGTCTGTCGGACCTGATCCGACAGTGCGGATCAGGTCCGAGAGACCTCGCTGAATACGGCGAGCAATACGCTCGCCGTATTCAGCATTGCACCAGCAGCTCACAAGAGCTGCTGGTGCAACGCCGCCCCCTGTAGACTCGCGGCCAATGGGCCACCAGCAGGGGGGTGTCAATCAACCCAATCATACTTGATCGGGTTGTATTGTGGCGATGTGTGTCCATCTGCTCAGAGCAGGCAGACAGGTTATGGAGCAGCAGTCTTTGTGACTGCTGCTTCATAACTGCTGTTTCTGGTGAGTCTGAAGACTCGCCAGAAACAGGGGCCATCAAGCTCCATTCGGAGCTTGATAAATATGCCCCCTTGTGTTATATATAAGTTTATCAACAGTGATCTTACATGTATATCAAAAATAGAGTTGCAAAGATATTCATGTGTAGGGATTAAATAGTGTTATATTGGGGAGCAATGAGTGAATATAGAAACATAATGAGGCCAATATCAACATATAATAAGTGCTTACTGTGGATAGAAATGAATGCTGCAGAAAACGCTATGAGCATCCGGTCATATATATCGTCATTCCTTAAGCTTAGTTATGAGATCCTTCTATCTCCAGAGCAATAGGTGTTTCGTAGGACTCTTTGCTTATAATTAGCAATATAAAGTGCTTAAACTAGTAATAATAATATCATATGTGCATTGCACAGCTCCTACCTGAATCGTCCAGAAGCCTGAATGTATATAGGAACTTACTTACCATGTCAAGTGGGCGTCATAGGCATGCCCACAATATGATCAGTCATATTATGAGTAGGAGTATCAGGGGATATTACAGCCAATAGGGATACCTACACGATTATACCATTTAGGTTGTTGTTGCCGGAGCTGTAATCAAAATAATTTTTAGAAACAAAATTAAGCATTAATGTGTATATGAGAGTCAATCCAACTGGATAAATGTAAGAATGTTACGAGTGTGAATGTAATACATTTAAGCCTCAGTGTATGTTTGAAAAACAATCCTACTGGATAAATGTAAAAATGTTACAAAGATATAGTGTGAATGTAATATAAATGTAATGCATCTAACCGATATATTAAATATAGCATCCATAGTATAAATAATATAAATGTATGCATTGAAATAACGACCAAAAGGAGATTAAATATATAACATATGTGTTAAAGGGGCTATGATTCTATAAATCACGAAAAAAATAAAAAAAATAAACATAAACCAGAATGTTAGTCCCTATCCCTGATCCCTAAATTTATATAATCTATTGTATAGTGATATTTTTAGATCTAAATGGATGTCAATATCCATATATACATAAATACATAATGCAGCTCCCAATAATCAAACATTATATTGAGAAAAACAATGTATTACAAAAAACAATGCCAGTCCAAGTTGGCATTCAGTCCATGAGAATGGATGGTATTGAGATGATAGATCCATTTAGCCTCACATCTCAATAGTAGTTTCTTCCTGTCCCCACCCCTCCTCAATGGGGGAATGTGGTCAATAAGCCTAAACCTTAAATCAGGCAGGGAATGTTTATGTGTGAGAAAATGACGAGCAACCGGTTGGTCACTTTTGCCTGTGTTATATATATATATATATATATATATATATATATATATATATATATATATATATATATATATAAAGTGTATGTATTGTACCAAAATACCATCAGATATATACAGAAATATGTATTTATGAATAAATAGAACATATTCTGCTAGGTGAAGAGTATTGGAATGTGAAATATTGATATTTTAATGTCGGTTAGCGAAACCACTCTTGGGCCTCAGTAAACAATAATAGACAACTAATAGCAGGATTTCTATGGGGGAATAGCTTATTGTGCGCGATATTGTAAGTTCAGCTTTTTGCGTGCCTCTGGTTAGTGCAAGAGGGATAACTTTTTACTTTCAACTCATAATACGAGCACAACCCGACGCAAGCAAAAAGTTTACTTCTAGTGCAATTTGGATGTATTTTTTTGATGTTAGTCAGTGTGCTCTACTTATGCACATATTAATCATAAGAAAATCTGAGCTTGCATCCTACATAGGATTGTCACCTTTAGTTTATGCAAAGGGGCATATTTATCAAGCTCCCAATCCTGAAGGCTCGCCGGAAACAGTCTAAAGCCCGCTGCTCCATAACTTGTCCACCTGCTCTGAGGCGGTGGACAGAAATCAACCCGATCGTATACGATCAGGTTGATTGACACCCCCTGCTAGCGGCTGATTGGCTGCAAATCTGCAGGGGGCAGCATTGCACCAGCAGTTCACAAGAACTGCTGGTGCAATGACAAATGCCGACAGCGTATGCTGTCGGCATTTATCAATGTGCCGCGATGTGCAGCGGCCATGATACGCTACTTCAAATCATGTACGCTCGCACATTGGTAAATATACCCCAAAACCTGAACACTCTACCACTGCGGAATCTGTTGGCGCTCTACAAATAACCGATAATAAATAATAACACACATACACACAGAATTACACTCACTTTTTCACACACAGACTCTAACACAGAATGAAACTGACAAACACAAAGACACACTCTCACACACAAAGATACTTACACACACAGACACACTCCCACACTCATACATACTCTCACACAAAGACACACACACGCAAGAGAGAAATAACTGTAGGCATGTGCAGTAGGTTACAAATGCACCATGTCACCTTTTTGGGGGTGACTGTTTCACACCAAACTCAGCTTTAAACCTAGACACACAAATGAAAACCCTAACTCAGTGTTTTTCAACCAGTGTGCCATGGCACACTAGTGTGCCGTGAGAGATCCTCAGGTGTGCCACAGCAGACTGACAACAATGTGACATATGTTTTAAATTTTGCTTGTTTTTTTATTCTGGGCCTTTTTTTATTTTAAGTGAGATGATGACTGAAGGGGGGGACTTTTCCCAGTGCGGGGGTGTCCCTCTTTCAAATTTTGAAATATTGGGAGGTATGTGACAGGCTCATCAGGCATCATTTACAACCATGACATATTGACATTCATTCACAGACAATCATTATGATTATTTGTGAATGAATGTCAATATGTCATGTATAGTTTGTAGGAGGCATGGCATGACAGTACAGTACAGTGTGTGTGTATGTATGTATGTTTGTGTATATATGTATATATATATATATATATATATATATATATATATATACACTGTATTAAGCTACAATGTGTTATTTTGTAAAATTTTGGGATGGTGGTGTGCCACAGGATTTTTTAATGTAAAAACGTGTGCCACTTCAAAAAATAGGTTGAAAATCACTGCCCTAACTGTCAGAGTCATTCCTGGATAGGTGGAAACCCTAATCCAACAATGATCTTTCTTTAACACAGGCAACAATATTCTTCTATTGAATTACCCATTTTTAATTAAAATCAAGGTAGAGGTGCAGATATTTGTGTAAAAAAAAGATCTTTCATTTCTTTTAGCTTGAGCCCATAGTGTTACTACTGGCTGGGAGGAAAAGGGAAATCAAACAACAGTCTTGTGATCTACTGATTAGTAGTAAAGATATACTGCTAGATTGTGGTCTACTATTTGTGAACACCTGATTCTGGACAATCCCCCCTTTAAATATAATATTGTCATGATTCCTGCAGATGAATCTGGTCAGTCAGTTACTCTTACCGCTTACAAGCGTACCAGCGTTAACAAGGACACATTTGTGCAGGCGACTGAAACCTTATATGATTGAAAGACTTGGCTGTGGTGGACTTGCAAATGCACCATTTTTAGAAGGCAAAAGAGGCACATTTTAAAACCAAGGTATGTGGTACATTTTTATTTGCTTTGGCAAAGTTTATTGTGGGGAAATAACTTTTACACTACAACTTTATTTATTTTAATATAGACTATTACTCTGGGCAAATGTGTTTTTCTATTGATCATCAACCAATGAAGACAGCAAACAGATCTACTGTATTATGTTTATATCTAACATTTAGCAATGTGGTCATCCATGTGTGATTTTAATGGTAGAGAGATACAGTGGAAAGCAGAGCAATGAGCAAACATCCAGCAACATGTACAGAAATAGTTCTGAACTTGCCACATACCACCATGGAGTGTCTCCACGACTAAGTCTATTGCATCACAGTACATTTTTCCTCTACTATTTGTATTATCACTCAGAAAAATGTAGGTGGTGTGGAGAATGTACAGGAAGCAACCTATGACCAAAGCATCATAAAAAATGATCTATGCACCCAACACGTTTGCCACAGGCACTGTTGCCAAAACTAGATAAGCCACACAGAGTGCCTCAGAAACTTTAAAGCATAATTATGGGAGGTAAGGAAAGAAAATAATACTGTAGCATATTTACTTAGATGTGTAGCTCTGCCAGGGAAACCACATAGCTTATATTTATATTCTCACATATACAACATATCTAATTAAAAAAGGAGACAGGACAACAACTTTTTTTTTCATAAATATATGGTTATGTTTTCTCAAACTACCGTCTTGTTGTTGTTTAACCACTTTCTAAACATGAAAACTGTTTATCAAGCAAGATCATTCTCTAGTGTTCCCCTTTTTGCTAACAGAAAATAAAAATAAACTTTAAATGTATACATAGCTGTGAAAGCCTATACTTTACACAATACATCCTTGCAAAATGAATGTAAATATTCAACTACAAAAAATAGTGGAATTGTGGAATTTGTTGGCAATGTGAATTTACTATTGGACTTTTTATAAAAAGGCATTCATCTGTCCAAAAATCCTTCTGTTTATGCCCAGTACACATACTACCTTTCTTGATGGTAATCAATCATGGATGGAAGTTAAGAGAAAGGCCACTAAGCTTAACCAAACATCTGTTTAGTAAAATAAATGTTTGAATTAATTAAAAAGTATATGCATTTTCTTTCATGATTCAGGCACATTTATAATTGAATTCTATTCTCAAAATACCCTTGTTCTCTTTGGTATCTTTTGTTGAAAAGCAGGGACATAAGCTCAGAAGCCTGCACGTGTCTGGAGCATTACTGCAGGCACCTACCTAGGTTTCACTTCAATGAAGAATATCATGAGAAGAAATGGTATGCTCTGTCTGAATCACAAAAGAACAATTTGGGGTTTCATATCCCTGGACAGAGTTATGTATAAATCCAAAGATTAGCCTGAAAACAAAATGCATATGTATTTATTAATACAATGTATGAAAGTTGTTTAAATATTTAAATAAGTGTAAAATGTAGGTGGCCTGCTCTTATCATGCCATTTAGGGGCAGTTATTAAAGGGACACAAAACATTACAAAATGATTTCATAATTCAAATAGAGCATGCAGCATTAAACAACCTTCCAATTACCTTCTATTACAGTTATTATTATTTATTATTATTGTCCTCTTGCTATGGTTTTATGAAAAGTATACCTAGGTAGGCTTAGGAGGACAAAATAAATACAAGTATATTTCAAAGTTTGGTTTTACTGCACAATGTCCCTTTAAACTTTTATTTTTTTCTCAGAGAAACTAAAGCTGAAAATGTTATACATTTAGGAATTAGTACACTATGTTATATTATACTCTGCTATATGCTTATCCATTCTATGTTAACAAAAAATAAAACTAAATGCCAAATTAGCAATCAAGGAGAAGAAAAATGCAGATACCTCATTAGTATTCAGGCTTCAAGTCCAAAATAAACTTTCATGATTAAGATAGTGCATGTCATTTTAAACAACTTTCCAATTTACTTGTATCAGCAATTTTGCTTTGTTCTCTTGGTATTCTTATTTGAAAGCTAAACCTAGGTAGGCTCATATGCTAATTTCTTAGACCTTGAAGGCCACCTCTAATCTGAATGCATTTTGACGATTTTTCACCACTAGAGGGCATTAATTCCTGTGTGTCATATAGATAACATTAAGCTCATGCGCGTGAAGTTACCTAGGAGTCAGCACTGATTGGCTAAAATGCAAGTCTGTCAAAAGAACTTAAATAAGGGGGAAGTTTGCAGACGCATATATACAAGGTAATTACAAAGGTAAAATGTGTATTATTAGAACTGTGTTGGTTATGCAAAACTGGGGAATGGGTAATAAAGAGATTATCTATCTTTATAAACAACAACTATCCTTTTAAACACAATAGGTTGGGACTTTTGCTGGGCTCTGGTCCAGGGGCGTAACCATCTTTTTAGGGGTCCCGCAGGTATTGCTCCCTCTAAGCTGTGTGCTTACTACTTTTATTAGTTGTATTTATTTATTTTTATTTAACTTTTATGCCCTTCTACCTGCTATAAACCAGCACCACAAAGGCTTCTTTAGAGAAAGGGGAAGGAGTAAGTGTGTCGGGATGGCGTGACTTCAGAGCTCTCGTTAACTGTTATGCTCAACTAAAAAACACATCAAAAGTACATTTAATACTACAGTTACACCATAACTGTACATAATTGCATTTAAAAGTTATAAGGGCTGAAAGATATGAAACTTAAAAGGTTTAGAAACCCCAAAAATGTATTTTGTGATTCAGACGGAGATTCATGCATATTCATGTCTAAATATATATATATATATATATATATATATATATATGTGTGTGTGTTAATATGTGTGTACATGTGTATTAATGCATTTATACACGCAATACTGTAATTTCTGCTCTTTGCGCGCGACGGGTTAGCAAAAAAGATTTACTTTCAACTTGTAATATGGAAGAGCAGAAGTTGAGCGGAGTTAGCGTTTGAGCGGGAGAGGTAATTACTGCTCCACTTATAATCTAGCCTTAAATGGGGATCTTAACACCATCAAAATATAATAGAGAACTAAGTCACTAGCAACAAAGCCTGCCTAGTATGGTTTAAGAATAGATCTTGCCCTGCAGTTTTAAATGGAATCCACTGTGTCTTTACAGGCTCTTATGCCCTGCAGTGATGTTGGTATGGTGTATTACAAAACCTGTTATGGCTTCAGTCAACTCTCTATTTATCTTTTTCCTAACAACAAACGCAGCCCTATAGCACTTTAAATGTAGAACAATATTTGACCACCCGATTTCCACCCCTGGCAGCCAAGCTTTCAGCAACGTCACATCATGATCTTAATCAGTTCTAGTGATGGGACTGAACCTATGTCATTGCGCTCTAGGTGTATAATGATTATATTTGGCTGGCCCCATTGCCTATGGGCATCCAGAAGCAATAAAGGCGTTCAGACCAGCACAGACCAATACAGCCCAGAAAATGTACAGACACTCTTGACTAATAAAATCCGAGCTGAATTCCCTATGAAACAGCCAAGGTCTTAATAGACAAAAAGTAATAAGAACAGGAACACTACTAGAACAGAGAAAAAGTTGAAATTACAACAGGAAATCAACACAGAAAGTCTCCACCTCAAACACACCAAATACTGCCTGTCATTGTAACTGTAAGTCTAAAAGGGTGATTTCTTGTCCTGCTGCTGTTAGGGGAACTGTACCTTTAAGTAGGCCTATAAGATCAGTTACATCTTAATTGCAGTATTCTATATTAGCTCTCTGTTTGTAGCATGTGGTTGCTTGTTTATTACGTTTCAGAACCTCTTACTCTGGCAATAACTACTTGGACTTACTTGTCTGACTTGCTGCTTCTCCTGACTACAATTTTTTATTAATCCCTTGTTTATGACTCACATGCTATTCAACTTTGGCTTGTTTGTAGACACTGCTTTTGTTAAATTATTTTGTTTTTCTCTGTGAGCCCTAGACCCGGATCGTCTGACTTAGCTTACTTTTACCCTGGATTCCTCTGCTTTCAGGAGAACTGCATTAAAGTATCTTATGCACGTTTATATTAATCTAGATCAGTGATTTTCAACCTTTTTTTTACCGTGGCACACTTTTTTACATTAAAAAATCCTGCGGCACACCGCCATCCCAAAATTTTACAAAATCACACATTGTAGCCTAATACAGCATATATATATATATATATACAGGGAGTGCAGAATTATTAGGCAAATGAGTATTTTGACCACATCATCCTCTTTATGCATGTTGTCTTACTCCAAGCTGTATAGGCTCGAAAGCCTACTACCAATTAAGCATATTAGGTGATGTGCATCTCTGTAATGAGAAGGGGTGTGGTCTAATGACATCAACACCCTATATCAGGTGTGCATAATTATTAGGCAACTTCCTTTCCTTTGGCAAAATGGGTCAAAAGAAGGACTTGACAGGCTCAGAAAAATCAAAAATAGTGAGATATCTTGCAGAGGGATGCAGAACTCTTAAAATTGCAAAGCTTCTGAAGCGTGATCATCGAACAATCAAGCGTTTCATTCAAAATAGTCAACAGGGTCGCAAGAAGCGTGTGGAAAAACCAAGGCGCAAAATAACTGCCCATGAACTGAGAAAAGTCAAGCGTGCAGCTGCCAAGATGCCACTTGCCACCAGTTTGGCCATATTTCAGAGCTGCAACATCACTGGAGTGCCCAAAAGCACAAGGTGTGCAATACTCAGAGACATGGCCAAGGTAAGAAAGGCTGAAAGACGACCACCACTGAACAAGACACACAAGCTGAAACGTCAAGACTGGGCCAAGAAATATCTCAAGACTGATTTTTCTAAGGTTTTATGGACTGATGAAATGAGAGTGAGTCTTGATGGGCCAGATGGATGGGCCCGTGGCTGGATTGGTAAAGGGCAGAGAGCTCCAGTCCGACTCAGACGCCAGCAAGGTGGAGCTGGAGTACTGGTTTGGGCTGGTATCATTAAAGATGAGCTTGTGGGGCCTTTTCGGGTTGAGGATGGAGTCAAGCTCAACTCCCAGTCCTACTGCCAGTTTCTGGAAGACACCTTCTTCAAGCAGTGGTACAGGAAGAAGTCTGCATCCTTCAAGAAAAACATGATTTTCATGCAGGACAATGCTCCATCACACGCGTCCAAGTACTCCACAGCGTGGCTGGCAAGAAAGGGTATAAAAGAAGAAAATCTAATGACATGGCCTCCTTGTTCACCTGATCTGAACCCCATTGAGAACCTGTGGTCCATCATCAAATGTGAGATTTACAAGGAGGGAAAACAGTACACCTCTCTGAACAGTGTCTGGGAGGCTGTGGTTGCTGCTGCAATGTTGATGGTGAACAGATCAAAACACTGACAGAATCCATGGATGGCAGGCTTTTGAGTGTCCTTGCAAAGAAAGGTGGCTATATTGGTCACTGATTTGTTTTTGTTTTGTTTTTGAATGTCAGAAATGTATATTTGTGAATGTTGAGATGTTATATTGGTTTCACTGGTAAAAATAAATAATTGAAATGGGTATATATTTGTTTTTTGTTAAGTTGCCTAATAATTATGCACAGTAATAGTCACCTGCACACACAGATATCCCCCTAAAATAGCTATAACTAAAAACAAACTAAAAACTACTTCCAAAACTATTCAGCTTTGATATTAATTCGTTTTTTGGGTTCATTGAGAACATGGTTGTTGTTCAATAATAAAAATAATCCTCAAAAATACAACTTGCCTAATAATTCTGCACTCCCTGTATATATATATATATATATATATATATATATATATATATATATATATATACACACACACACACTGTACTGTGCTGTCATGCCATGCCTCCTACAAACTATACATGACATATTGACATTCATTCACAAACAATCATAATGATTGTCTGTGAATGAATGTCAATATGTCATGGTTGTAAATGTTGCCTGATGAGCCTGTACCATACCTCCCAATATTTCAAAATTTGAAAGAGGGACACCCCCGCTGGCTGGAACTGTTCTGGAGGAGGAGCAAAGCTGCTCCAGCATGCATGGGGAATTGAAGTGTTGCGGCGTGTAGAGCCGGCACTAGACACATGTTGTGGTGGGTGGGGGTTCCTTCCAAGTGTGAACACAGGTCAGGGAAGTGAGCTGCCACTGCACAGTTACCCTCTGTCATCATCTCACTCAAAATAAAAAAACGTCACAGAATAAAAAAACAAGCAACATTTAAAAAATATGTCACACTGTTGTCACGGCACACTAGTGTGCCACGGCATACTGGTTGAAAAACACTGATCTAGATAACAAGACCAAACTTATACAAAGGTATCTCCTTCTTAGATATTCAAATTTATAAACTAGTGCTTAATTGTTTGTTTTGTAGGATCTGATTAAAGTACTAGAGATAGTTCAGCTACTAAGTTTAGTCTCATTGCTCTCTTACCCCTGGACTCTGTTGAAACACTGTGTTAATGTTCAGTGTATCGGTGAGGGCTTGTAGTGAGCTGAGCCACTCATCCATTGATTCCAGCTTTTTACATTTGAATTAAAAGCACTCCACCTGACACTGAGAATACGCCCTGCTCAGACAGGAAAGCAATTTGCTGTTTGTTACACTGCCCTTGCAACATACCCACAACTCATACCTAGGGTAACGGGTAAATATTTTGAACTCCATTTATTAAGCAGCAGATGCTGCTTCGGAGGCCCATCGTTTCAGGCTCGCCTGAAACCGAAGTTAAGAAGCAGCAGTCGTAAGGTGGATGATTGACAGCCCCTGCTAGCAGCCAACTGGCCGCCAGTGAGCACTTGGCGGCATTGCACAAGCATTTCACTAGTGACAATGTTTTGCTGTTGGGTGGCCCACAGTCAATGTGTTGTTGGAAGCTCATGTCCTTGATGAAGTCGACATTTAATACATTGAGCCCATAGTTTGTATCTGTGAGATTGTCATTGTTTAATCCTCTTAGGTGACAAGCCACACTCCTCTGCACATGTCACAGCCCCTACCCTAAACAAATGAGTTGCTATTCTTGATGCCTCTAACCAGCTTCTCTCACAGCCAGCATTAACACCCTGCAGAACTGGAAGCAAGTGAATGACCCACCATCCTGATGCACTAGAAATTGACACAAACTAGCAAACCTCTCTTTTAAATAAACAGACAGCAAGACAAATGTTCAAATCTTGCAATCATGCACAGTAGCCTAGGTTAACCACACCCTACTAGATTCCTGTCCCATTTTTTAACATGGAATGTTTAACAGCACATCTTACCAACTCCCCTAGGCATAATGCACCATGGAAAGCTATTGCAAATGCAGCTCTTCTTCTTTCAGTGCGGGTCAAACCCTGCAGCACTTGCCTTACCAGGAATGAGTTGGTATAACCATCAGACAACAAAGTTTTCCAAAGAAGGACAATGCAGACAAGCAAGTCTGCACCGCTCCTTTCTTAACACACTTTGCCCTTAAATCTGCTAACCACTCTAGCATAGTTACCTGAGCCATTCTGTGTGAAGACTTTCCTGAAGATTCACAAAATCATTCTCGTTCCAGTGACAAATATAAGATCTCCAGGTAGACAAGACCAATGATGCTCAAATTAAAGGCAAGAGTGAGTTGCAGGATTCACCAGCTGCCAAAGATAAGGGGGGCAAGGCATATTATTAGTAGCTGCATAGGAAGCAAACTGCCTAAACACGTCCCACTTAAATCTTAACAGCATGTCATGATATTTTTAGCACCCGGTATATGAATCGCTCTAAAATCAATGTTGTGCTGCATGCATCACAAGACCAAATGGTGGGGATAACACACTACAACCTGTGAGGAAGCTAATACGCGATTGAGAAAATGTACAACACTTAAGTTGTCTGTCCAAAAATTACAATTACATAAACCGTCACTCCATAGAGAATCAGCAACTTTGATTGGAAACAACTCCAAAATCATGCGGCCAGGGTTTCGCACTCCACAAGCCCTCCAAGTATACTCCATAACCATGTGAACCTGCAGCATCTCTTCATAGACAAATTCCATTAAACTCATGCAAAAATCACTCCCATACTGCCAGGTCCTTCATTTCTTATTACACTAATCCATCCTCTGTGGTAATCCCATCCTCCCAATTTCTCCACCAATCTCCTATTGAAAATCCTATACATGGGAATCACCTGCAAAATATAACAGCCCCACCAATGACTGAAGAGATTTGATGGAAATCTAAGACTTAGCAGCTACCGTGTGGGCTGACTCAAGCATTCGCTAGATTTCCACTGGCAAGCGAACCTTCATAGCCACAAAATTAATCTCAATGTCCAGGAAAGTAAGGCACATACAGAGATCTTGCATCTTATCATCCACTAATGGCACTCCGAAAGAGGACATCAATGAGCTTCCAACAACACTTCGACTGTGGGCCACCCAACAGTAAAAAATAATCACGATAGTGGGCCAGAACATCACCCCTGCCTCAGTCACTTTCACCCAGTGCAAAAAAGGGCTGAATGCCTAAAAATAGGTAAAGAATATGTAACAACCCATAGGAAGACATCTGTCAACATATTACTTGCCCTCAAAATGACAACCCATCAGATGAAAGGATTCCAGGTGTATAGGTAGGAAACAGAATGCAGAGTCTGGCCATGAGCACCCCTTTTTGAGTGTTCCTCATCAGCTCCACCACTTATTCAAAGGAATGCTAATTCACAGAGCTAAGCTATGGATCTATGGAGTGAGTCACAAATCTTCCTTTCACATAGGACAGATGCTGCAAAAGCCGAAACTTACCCAGCTCCATCTTAGGTACTACGCCTAAAGGCGAAACCACCAAAACCTTGCTATGTGGTGAAAAAAAAGGAAAAGCAATGTGCTATGCTATCTCCTTCACAAGCTTTTCCTTCACTACATCCGTATAGTCATATGCTGATTTCAAATTCTGATGTGACGATACCCCCAGTACCCAACCCTGAACTAGGATGACAAACCCCATGTCAACCCAGCTTGCGACAGCTTAACAGCCGCCTGGTTGGGATAGCAAATCAGCTATGGCTAAATTGCGCCCACCCTCAGTGGGTGTTTAGCTGCAGCAATTTTGGGTTCCCTCCTTTTACTTCAGTCTCCTTTTGTGGTGCCCTGCAATATCTACTAACACGAAAGGAGTACACAGCTCACTTTTCACACTGCTGTACCTAGTACTTCCAGCACTCTCTCAGCCGAGGAGTGAAGCAAGAAGAGCAAGAAGCTTCTCCTGTAGCATTTCCAGGAGGAGGGGACGGCTCTCTCTCAGGTCCCAACTGAGACCAGAGATGCATATCAATGGTCCCATAAGACAGCATGGGGTTATCCTCCATATTCCTATGGAAATAGTGTATTTTAGAACTGACATCACTTGGTCTACTACTGACCACCCTTCACTGAACTGGGGACACTGATGGGACCAAGTCACACCTGCCATGCAGTACCCCAAGGCCATCCTCACTGTCAGAGGATGAGAGCGCGGGAAGGCCTCAGTTAGGCCTGAAAAAGCATTAGGATTGTTGTGCCCAAACTGAGAGGGGGGAGGGTGCCCTGATACCTTAACAAGAAGTCTATGTAAGGAATCAACTACATTCTCTACCTCCCTGATACTTATCTTTTTGTAGCTCTTGTCCTGCAACTCTCATCCTCCTCCTTATGAAAACGCCTTGGCGAAATGGACACCTTCCTGGCATGCTCCATCATAGCACTGCTTCTTCTTGAACCAGCAGCAGGAAAGACTCCTCTTCATATATGGTGAGTAGGCCACCCCCACGAATTCATGCACATACTCCTCTAAGTCAGGGCCTTAACCCTTAATTACACCTTATGTTTCCACTCTATTCCTGTCAGGATTAAATAAGGAGGTATCATTATAGTTTTCAGCAATGTATTTTGTTGCAGTATCTCTGCATCATTAGTTTGCAAGATAATATGGCTTATACAGGTAATGTCCAGGCATACCAGAAATCCGAAGGGAGATGATTCTATGTTCTGAGGTTTATTGCTTTTTATATTTATCTATTGAGTCCAATACACTATATATATATATATATATATATATATATATATATATATATATATATATATATATATATATATATATATATATATATATGTACAGTATAAAATAAATCTCTTTTCCCTTTAAGTTGTAGTGTAAACTTAAGTTATGTAAGTTAGCATTTATGGGAGATAAATGGGTAGAGGCCATGCTTGTGTTTTATGGAATGCAATAAAGAAACATTTTTTTAAAAAAAGAGATAGAGCAGGTCTGGTGTTTCATGCTTTGAGTCTGAAATGGGTAGAGGGCAATCCCAAGAGTTGCACTGTTGTAAATCACCTGTCATGAAGGTGATCTACAAAACAGCTGGGCTTGTAGGCTTACATGCTAAGGGTTTCAAGCTAGGGGAGAGTCTAGTGGAGTACTGCAGTCTGCTTCCAGTATCAAGTGTTTGTTTAGCACAGTTCACCATTAAATTGACAGGGTCACCCTCAGTTTACAAGGAGGGTGAACATATCCATTAAGAGGTCAGTAATTTTTTTGTATTGGGCAATTAGATATTCCTGCCATCTGAATCATCTAACCAGAAAGGTTGTAGTACTGGGAAGCCCCACAAAATGTGTAAGAGAGTCCTCCTCTCTCTGCACCCCTCCAGCATATATCAGTATAGAATGATTAGGCGGTGTGGAGTTAAATAGCACCTAGTGAGAAATGTTTCTGTGACTATGTTTATGGTTATGAGTTTTTACAAAATGATTATTTATTTATTATTCGATTTGTACAGGATGTATCAGTGCTGGTTTGACCTAGACTGACTACCTACTGTGTTACTTGCAATATTGGTGCTTTCCCTGGTGTCACTATAACTTTTATCCTCACACTGTCACTATGCTGTATCAGAGTTACAGAGTTCTTGCAGCCGCCTATTCTATGAACTCTGCACATCCAGCCGCCTACTCTATGAACTCTGCACATCAGGTACTTGCTAGACTACTTTAATGTACTGCTTTTAAAAGATAGATAATACCTTAATTACCAATTCCCCAGTTTTGCATAACCAACACAGTTATAATTATACACGTTTTACCTCTGTTATTACCTTGTATCTAAGCCTCAGCAGACTGCCCCCTTATTTCAGTTCTTTTGACAGACTTGCATTTTAGCCAATCAGATCTGTCTCCATGGTAAATTCACGTGCATGAGCTCAATGTTATCTATATGCAACACGTGAACTAATGCCCTCTAGTGGTGAAAAACTATCAAAATGCATTTAGATTAGAGGCGGCCTTCAAGGTCTAAGAAATTAGCATATGAACCCCCTAGGTTTAGCTTTCAACTAAGAATACCAAGAGAACAAAGCAAAATTGGTGATAAAAGTAAATTGGAAAGTTGTTTAAAATTACATGCCCTATTTGAAACATGAAAGTTTTTTTGGACTTGACTGTCCCTTTAAGCTATTTTCTGTTCTAAAAGAGAGAGAGAGAGAGAGAGAGAGAGAGAGAGAGATATTTCCTTTTTCATATTGATTAGTTTATTTTTGCATTACAGGTTTCTGATTTTCCTGAATATCATTGTTTACTGTATGTTTTTTTACTTGCAGTTCCCCAGTTATGGTAAATGGGACCACCCAGCCAGCAGTGGACCTGGACCTACTCATTAGAGGGTCCTAGTGCAAAAAAATAAAATTGGGCCCCCTAAAACTAACCCAATATTAAGTAATAACAATAATATACATGCTGCTCTGTATAATGATGTGTAGGATGGATGAATGGACTGACAGAACTGTAATCTGCACTAATAGAAAGCTCCCCTGCATTAGGATTATACACATCCTGAACAAGTCTGTGCATAGACTGGCTGCTATGGGTCCCCCCAGCACTTTGGCCCTTGTGCAACTGAACTTGCTGCACTAATGTTAGTTCCGCCCCTGCAACCAGCCTTTGGTTCCTGCTTGGAGTTATTATAAAACATAAGTCTCTCTCCCAGATGCCAGTGCATCCTCCTCTTGGCCAGGAAAATTGTTTGCTTTTGTTACAAGACATAAAAAGACCTTCCTAACATCATTACTCCTGAATTTCCTCTTTATTATCACCTGTTTTTATTTAAAGGGACAGTCAAGTCCCCAAAAAACTTTCATGATTCAAATAGGGCATGTAATTTTAAACAACTTTCCAATTTACTTTATCACCAATTTTGCTTTATTCTCTTGGTATTCTTAGTTGAAAGCTAAACCTAGGAGGTTTATATGCTAATTTCTTAGACCTTAAAGGCCGCCTCTAATCTTAATGTATTTTGACAGTTTTTCACCACTAGAGGGTGTTATTTCATGTGTATCTTATAGATAGCATTGAGCTCATGCACGTGAATTTACAGAGGAGTGATCACTTATTGGCTAAAATGCAAGTCTGTCAAAAGAACTGAAATAAGGGAGCAGTCTGCAGAGGCTTAGATACAAGGTAATTACAGAGGTAAAACATGTATTATTATAACTGTGTTGGTTATGTAAAACTGGGGAATGGGTAATTAAGGGATTATCTATCTTTTAAAACAACACAAATTCTGATGTTGACTGTCCCTTTAAGGTCACAATATTCACAATAATCAAAATTATTATTATTTTTTTTTCAACTTCCATTTCTTCTTATTCATAGGGCTCTATTTATCATTCAGTGGAGGCAGGTTTGGAGCTCGCACAAGCAAGCCTACAACCAATAGTCAAGAAGCAGCAGTCTTAAGAGCACTGTTTCTTACCTCTCCGTCACCTATAAGCTGGCAGTTTAAAATCACCCCAGAATGAGCAGAGCAGAGCAGAAATATTGACAGCCCCTGCTTTTGCACAACTGATGTACAAAAGCAAGCAGTGCAGTTGCACAAGCAGTTGCTTGTACAATGATAAATGCAGGCCGCACAATGCTGCTAGCTAACTGTGTTTACAAGAGGAAAGGTTTCATAGCTGGGCATCTTGTCCACCTGGACGCCTTAGTCTCTCTTAAGGGATCTATTCCAATTCATTAGAAGAGTTGTGCAAAGTGATTTGCACAGGTTATCGAATCTGAAGCTATTCCAGTCCAAACCCATCAGATATTTTATATTGACAACAATCTAAGTATATTTTTTTTAGCAGCATTCTTGATAACTTGAAAAGTAATTTCTAACTGTTTCACATGGCACATTCTTAGCTCACATATTAATACACACAATTGTTTCCTGGGTAAATAAAAAAGTAAACATTTAGCTTAGATCAAACGTTTAAACTATAATTCCTGTGCACTATGAAAACAGAAACCCTGCAGATGTTAATGAGTGCCATTAAAGGGACACAAACCACCTTGTAATTACAAGGTTTTGCTTTGAAGTAGATTAACATGCCATCAAATGAATCACAGGTAAGGGGTTAATGAGGCAAGGAGTACCTCTCTCAGCTTGTACCTGTAGGGGTGAGTGTCCAAGTTTGGAGAACATGCGACTCAGCTCTATCCTGTATCAGAACCAGGTATTAATAACAGAGCAGTTAACAGCTATCCCCCAGATTCCACAGTGGGCTTAATCTTGCTGCAATTAGGTTATATTCCAGCGTGGAAACCCTCTGCTGAAAATTGCTGTGTTTAGGGACAGAGTTGTGTGAAGGTCAAACTCCTGTCAGGTTTTTTGAATAGCTGTCCCTTACAGTGCGGGCTGCAACATATTGTTTCCTGCAACAAAACACGTGCCCAAGAAAGTGCTGCCATATTGGTCATTTTGTATAGCATGTGGCTGTGTTTCATTCTTGTTTCTCGTGTGTTTGTTCATTCACTTGGTTTTGAATAAAATTGTTAGAATTCTATTTATTTTGCAATCTTTCTTGGGCAATTGACTAAATCTTCTACTAAGTAATTCCAATTATCCATAAAATCTAAACCACCTTGATAAAATGTATAAACCCTTTGGTGTAATTTTGCAACTGAAATATTTCTTTATGGTTGCCAATTATAAGTTAATTTGTTTCTTTTGAGGGTATTTAATATATGAGGCTATGAGGCCGATTTACCAAATGTCTGTCGGACCTGATCCGACAGTGCGGATCAGGTCCGACAGACATCGCTGAATGCGGAGAGCAATACGCTCTCAGTATTCAGCATTGCACCAGCTGCTCACAAGAGCTGCTGGTGCAATGCCGCCCCCTGCAGACTCGCGGCCAATTGGCTGCCAGCAGGGAGGTGTCAATCAACCCGATCGTACTCGATCGGGTTGAATTGTGGCGATTCCTGTCCGCCTCATCAGAGCAGGCGCACAGGGTTATGGAGCAGCGGTCTTTAGTCTGAAGACTCGCCAGAAACACAGGCCCTCAAACTCAATTATATTTTGAAACTTTTAATGTTTCTAATAGATATGTGCATTTTGATCATTTTTAAGGCTCTAAATGCGGAAGAAGGTGGCTGCTCTTGCCCTTCAGCTCTTTTGAGAGCCGGATTTATTTAAGGTTCTAAATGCGGAAGAAGGTGGCTGCTCTTGCCCTTCAGCTCTTTTGAGAGCCGGATTTATTTAAGGCTCTAAATGCGGAAGAAGGTGGCTGCTCTTGCCCTTCGGCTCTTTTGAGAGCCGGATTTATTTAAGGTTCTAAATGCGGAAGAAGGTGGCTGCTCTTGCCCTTCAGCTCTTTTGAGAGCCGGATTTATTTAAGGCTCTAAATACGGAAGAAGGTGGCTGCTCTTGCCCTTCAGCTCTTTTGAGAGCCGGATTTATTTAAGGCTCTAAATGCGGAAGAAGGTGGCTGCTCTTGCCCTTCAGCTCTTTTGAGAGCTGGATTTATTTAAGGCTCTAAATGTGGAAGAAGGTGGCAGCTCTTGCCCTTCAGCTCTTTTGAGAGCCGGATTTATTCTTGTGAAAGATCAAAACACTAAGATACGGATTTGCACAGAACTTTCACAAGAATTAATCCGTCTCCAAAAAAAAAACAAAGGCCACAAGCGGCCGCCTTCTTGCGCATTTGGATCCTAATGAAGGATCTGAATGCACATATATTAAAATATGTATAAGGAAAAACAGTGCACTTCTATTTGGCACCTGATTAAGCTTATGTGAAGAGAATTTTCAATTATGTTCCATGTGCCATGTCATTATAAATGTAATATGTTTGTGCAGTTTACATATTTATAAAATTTGTAGTTTGAATCATCTTATCTACTTTATTTAAATGGTAAATGAACATAAATTAACATTCCCTAAACCACTTGGCTGCACCATATTGCACAGTATCCACATTATTTTGTTGATGTTTGTAGACAATTCAAATGTATTTGCTTAAAATTTAAGCTGGTATGAGGGGTACCTGAAACCATGAAAACCCTCCCTTAAATGCAGCATAATAATTATCAGGTAGATTACGAGTCAGGTATTTCACCCTCTATAGAGCAGCCATTAGAAGTTTGAAACAGCCGACTTGTGCGTGCGATATGGTTGCGTTGAGCTCCATACCGCACAAAATACAAGCGCTGTTTTGATGTGCTCATGCACGCTTTCCCCATAGACATCAATGGGTAGAGTGGGTTAGAAAAAAAACTAACACCTGCGATTGTGGAATAAAAATCTCTGTAACGCAGCCCCATTTATGTCTATGGGTAAAAAAAAAAAGTTATGTTTAAACCTAACACCCTAACATAAAAACCACGTCTAAACACCCCCTAATCTGCCGCCCCCAACATCGCTGACACCTAAATAATGTTATTAACCCCTAATCTGCCGCTCCCGATATCGCCGCCTTCTAAATAAATCTATTAACCCCTAATCTGCCGCTCCCGATATCGCCGCCACTATACTAAAGTTATTAACCCTTATTCCCCTGCACCCCAACATCGCCCACACTATAATAAATCTATTAACCCCTTTTCCGCCACTCCCCGACATAGAGCTCTCTTCCATTGAGCTGTTAAAATGGAGCCATAAGCTACCGAAGCTAAAAGTAATGTACGGTTCCATTTTAATACCAGGTTTCCATTGAAATATTTTGCGCATTGCGTGCAGTCGCTCTTTTCGTGTAGCTGTAATTAAATGTTGTGCTAACGCTTCCATCTGACGTCGGATTTTTTGAAAATCAATTAGTTGCTAAGGAAACCCGACCTTTCGCTATAAAATTTACGTTTAACGTCCGTGCTCCTTACCTGTAATCACCTCTCAAGAAAAATAAAGATACACTTATCCATATTTTTAACAATAATCAACTACTATTTGTTAATAATATTATATTTTTCACTTCATAAATATAATTAATATGTATTGGTGCCCTAGGCATAGGTCTAGTTTGAATTCTGTAGATATGTTCTTGTATATATTATTATATATAAATATATACTAATATTTCTATTAGAATATAAGTTCAACTATTCCT
This sequence comes from Bombina bombina, assembly GCF_027579735.1. Taxonomy (NCBI): domain Eukaryota; kingdom Metazoa; phylum Chordata; class Amphibia; order Anura; family Bombinatoridae; genus Bombina; species Bombina bombina. The sequence goes on from NC_069503.1 coordinate 305,817,507, forward strand.
AAACATGAGACAACAATAAATATTACTTATTACAATTTATTTCTACATTAAAATACTTGCATTATTTGCAAGTTTTATAATTTCAATAGAAAATAGGTCTCAAAAAGCACAATTTTCCTCTTTTACACCTAGTTGAGCTGGGTGTAATATTTCTCAATGTATCGACGGCCTCCGACAGTATATTAATGGTTTGCGCTTTCATTGGAAACCTGGTATAATTTATCGATTAACGGCTTCTATTACTTTCTATGGGATGCAAAGATTTTTTTCGGCAGCCAGAGTCAGGGCCGGATTTACATCTCAGGTGCCTGTAGGCACAAAAACCTGAAGCGCCCCCCTACCCCCCGACCCCAAAAAAAAAGTTGAAAAAAATTAGGAATTTTTTATATTATTATTTAGGACAACTAAAAATAAATATTAGATGTAAAATTACATTTTCCCTTTTATACACAAATACACACACCAATTGCAAAATTTGTTGTAATGGAAGCTACACCAAAAATCAATATTCACTTGACTCAAATGGCCATACAATTTCTATTATGTATAACAAAAACAAATCATGTTAAACTTTTAATGCAAAATATTCTAAAGAAACCCCTATTTAAAGGGACATAAAATGTGACAGTTTGCTGGGCATTTTATTATTGCACTAGTGCTTGCACAGAAGTGTGTTAGCCTCTTGCAAAAGAGTTAAACACATAGTCAATGTCAGTTCTGAGACAGCAATACACATCTGTGCAGACCCAGATGGGCTCATAGGACATGTTTATTGACAAGCCATTAGTGTATTGCTTTTCTGGAGATGACTTTGACTATGTGCTTAACAAACTAGCAGCATGCAAGCTCATCAACAACCTGTGCAGCCAGTGGAAGAAAACATAAAATGTAGGTATTTTTTCCACTACATGAAAAAAATCTTGTGAACTCTGATATTTTTGGTACAAATACACACAGATGTTACATTTTTTTTGTTCTGAAATATAAATATAATATGATGTTGCTCTCAAAGGAAAACATGGAGTGTAGATTATATGTAATCCAGGGGTCAACAAATGTGTTTAAAATTAGAAATTAGAAATTCAATTTACCACAATACAAAAATACCACACTTACTTGATAAAAGAACAGATTAAAATTTTTAATGTGATGTGTGTGTATGTATGTATGTATGTATATATATATATATATATATATATATATATATATATATATAAATATATATATATATATATATATATATATATATATACACACACATACATATACATACATACAAACAAATATGCCATGTGAGTGGTTTACACACATACACATTTTACAGCCTTACAGTCTACAAACTTTGTTGTCAAAGTGCCCTAAAGACTGTAAATCACAATTGGCAGCTTGTAATAAAGAGCAGAGCAGCTAGTCCCACATAACCTCCAGACCTCCAAGGCCTTTATAGAACAAAAACATTCATCCTGAAGCAGAATTTAACCCCCTGGCTATCAAAATGCCCTACAGCACATAACAAGTGAATACACTGCAACCCTCTCTGGTAGCCAAGGGGTTAAAGTGCTCTGCTTGTTATTTTGTCATTCTAGGCAGCATTAGAAGCCTTGTGCAGTCCTAACCTTTTGTTGTTTTGAAGCTTTCATTCCTCAACAAAAAGTGTCTGCTACACATCAGCATGGAGCTTGGCTGTGTGAGGCAACAGAAGTACATAAAATAAAAGTGAAACTAAACATGCCTGGTGAAAATGGGAGGGGTTTAGTTTTAATCTTTGCCCCTCTCTCCTTCATGGCTCCCTTAACTGCTGTAACATATTCCCAATGAAACACTCGACTCTGTAAGCACCTGGCAGCACAATTCTTACTAAAATTAATGCCCTCACAAAAAAAATAATTTTTTTTTTAATTACTGACAGGCAGGCGCCCCTCACTGCAAGGCGCCTCTAGGCACATGCCTACTGTGCCTAATGGGAAATCCGGCCCTGGCCGGAGTCTGGCTGCCGATATTGAGGTATAACACTCCATTGGAAACAGTCGATAAACAATATTGCTTACAACAGCATATTTAACGGTTTGCGAGTGCACGCAAACCATATTACGGCTCAATGGAAGCAAGCTCATAGCCGCCACTAAATAAAGTTATTAACCCCTAAACCTCTGGCCTGCCACATCACTACCACTAAATAAACCTATTAACCCCTAAACCGCCAGCCCCCCACATCGCAACAATCTAAATAAACTATATTAACCCCAAAACCTATCCCTAACCCTAACATTACCCTAACCCTAACCGAAGCCCTAACACCCCCTAACTTAAACATAATTAAAATAGAGCTAAATGAAAGTTACAATTATTAACTAAATAATATCTATTTAAAACTAAATACATACTTTCCTGTGAAATAAAAACTAAGCTAGCTACAATATAACTAATAGTTATATTGTAGCTAGCTTAGGTTTTATTTTTATTTCAGAGGTACGTTTGTATTTATTTTAACTAGGTAGACTAGTTAGTAAATAGTACTAACTACCTAGTTAAAATAAATACAAACTTACCTGTGAAATAAAACCTAAGCTGCCTTACACTAAAACCTAACATTACAAAAAACCCTAATCTATAATAAACTACCAAGGGCCCTTAAAAGGCCTTTTGTAGGGCATTGCCCTAAAGATATCAGCTTTTTTTCTACAAAAGAAAAACAACCCCCCTAACAGTATACAAACCCCCACCCCCCAAACCCACAAAATAAAAATAAACTAAAACCTTATCTACTCATTGCCCTGAGAAGGGCATTTGTATGGGCATTACCCTTAAAAGGGCATTCAGCTCTTTTGCTACCCAATAAAAATAAAAAATCGCTATTCTAAAAAGAAAAACCCAACCCAAAACGAAAAAAAAAAACATTACACAAAATAACAAACAAATTATCCAAAATAATAACAATTATTCCTATTCTAATACCCATTTTAAAAAAACACACCCCAAAATAAAAAAAAAACTAATCTATAATAAACTACCAATACCCCTTAAAAGGGCCTTTTGTAGGGAATTGCCCTAAGTTAAACAGCTCTTTTACCTGAAAAAAAATACAAAGACCCACTAACATTACAACCCCCCACCCACCCCTCAAACCCACAAAATAAAAAAAAACTATCTAAAAAAACCGAATCTACCCATTGCCCTGAAAAGGGCATTTGTATGGGCATTGCCCTTAAAAGGGCATTTAGCTCTTTTGCATTGCCCTGAAAAGGGCATTTAGCTCTTTTAAGAAAAGTCCAAACCCTAAACTAAAAAAAAGAAAGACATTTTTACAATTTCAGGTCTCAAGTCGCACTAAACATCCTAGCGCAGTTTCAGCTTTTGCTCTAGCGCAAACTATAACTTTCAACTTGTAATATCAAGTTCCGCGCTAATGTAAGCAGTCCAGCAATATTGCTTATCACAACCCGCACTATCATTAGCGTGCTACTTGTAATCTGGTCCTTTATGGGGAATTACATTTTGAGTTTCATTTCATTATAAGAACCTGAAGAGCACAATGGACCATTTAAATGTCTAGCAAATGCCATTTACTGTACATGTGTAACTGTACATAATTTTCAACATTTTTAATATTTTTATTATTATTATTGTGAGAGTTTGGTATTTCAAATAATGGAAAAAGAATTATGGGAAGAAAAGTTAAACAAAAATATATGTAAGAAACACTAATAATGTTATGTAAAAGTTTTTTCAGGATAAAATTGTCTCCACCTAGTGTTTACCTTTGAAAAACAAATTGCAAGCGAAAACAATTCAAAAAATACCAACAGTAAATCCCATAGGTATAGAGTCTTGGTTATCTGAAGAAACAAAGTAAAATAACACTGACAATATATGCAACAGGAGAAAGCAGATTGTTATAAAAAGTGACTCAAGTGGGTGCTTATGGTTGAATATAAAGAAGAAAATACAAGGAAGAAATTTTGTCTCCTCTTGTCATTTTTGTGTACAGTTTCCCAACTTTTTCATTTTTCATCCATTTTGCATATCTCCTCTTTTCTGTAGGCTGTCTGGGACAGGGAAACTTGTAGCTGGAGCCTTTACAGGAGGGACAGGGCAGTGGGTGGGGTTGAGCATAGTGAGGCGTATAATGAGTAGAGCCAAGGCAGTCCCTGGAAACCAGAATATTTCCACTGATGGGAGAAGCTGCAGGGGGACAGCAGGCAGACCTCGCAAGCCTACAATATCTGGGACTCGGTAAGTATGATATTGATGTGATCCTTACAGTCTCCCTCTAAGGCCATGAATAGGGGAAGCTTACGGGCGGTGACCAAGATGGCTTATTTCAGAGTTTGAGCTGCTGAGCTGATATATCTGCTACATATCACTCAAGAAATTAGTGATCTAAGCTTACTTTCTATACAATTCACTTATTCAGTGTGTACTGATCATTTTAAACTAGATATTGAAGATTTCTTCAGCTTTGGAATACTGGAACAGAGAAGTGTGCAGCAGCGGCCCTGTTAAGGACAGGCCTCTAACTAACTCCACACCCGATGATTCGGGTAAAGCAATTAAAGCTATTCTACACTAAGTTTTCCACTATTCATTATGGAGGATGTTTCTCAAGTGCTACAAGCCCTGTTTGTGGATTTTGAAGCAGCAACACTCAATAGCTTTGATAGATTGATGTGGATAATTCAGCCTGGGGACATGCAGAAAGCTGCTCCTATGAAATCATTAACAGGCATTGAGATACCTATGGAGTGGCAGAGACCCATTGTTGGGCGTACTGAACAACCATGGGATGACCCCTTATTAAAGCCATGTGTGAATAAGAATTTGTCAATTTCTTGGTTGGACCTGACGTTGTGGAATGCAGCCGACCCTTAGGAGCAGGTCACAGAGTAATTCAAGTGATCAACAACACTTGGATGAAATAAGTACAATAATATCAGTGGAGAAAGAATGTTTATGATTTCATTCGGATTAGAGAGGTTAAAACTTAACTTTTATTATTTGCAGAAATTAAAATGTGGTTTAAACATAAAAACACAGTGTTGCTTCTCAATCATAACATTACTGTATAGTCAGTTATAAAGGTATTTTATCTCAAGAGTGAGATATTGGCAAAATACTACTATTATAATATCCAATACTTGGGTGTATGTGCTATTATGAGTTATATTCCCAGGGTTAGGAGGTATATTAGCCATACTATTGTGCTCACATGAAGTGATACACACCCACTCCTAGGTCTGGCGGAGTAAATAAATTGATATATATATGAGAGTGCGTGGCCACCTTCTAATATTGCATATATACTTCTGCTATATCCTCTGTCCAAAAGTCTCTTCTCAAGATCTTTGGTTTGTGATTTGAAGAGTGTTAGGTCACTACAGTTTCTCCTAACTCTAAGGAATTCTCCTACTGGCAGGGATTTGGTGGTGCCCGGAGCATGGGCGCTGGTTTTATGTAATAAGCTGTTAGTAGTGGTAGGTTTTTTGAAGAGGTCAGTGTGAATTTTACCCTCTTCATCTTTAAATATCGTCAAATCCAGAAACTCTATCTTTGATTCACTCATGGTATACGTTAATTTAATATTCAACGTATTATCAATTAATTTGCCCAAGAATATCTCCAATTCTTCAAGTGTTCCCTCCCATAGAAACATGATGTCATCTATGTAGCGAATCCAAAGTGGTATTAAGTTGGTATCATCTGTAAAGGTATCCGAGAATACACATTGTCTCTCCCATCATCCTAGGAAAAGATTGGTGTATGTAGGTGCACATGCTGTGCCCATCGCCGTGCCTTGTGTCTGCAAGTAAAATTGGTTGGCAAAGGTGAAGAAATTGTATTTAAGTACAGATTCTAGTAATTGAAGAATAAAGTGATCATGTGTGGGTTCTTCCTTAGAACCTTCTTCTAAAAAAAATTGTACCGCTTGAAGTCCTCTGTTGTGTGCTATGGATGTATATAAGGCCTCAACATCCGCGGTTACCAACCAAGTTTTTTTCCTAACAGTAATGTTGTCAAGTCTGTGAAGTACTTCCATAGTGTCTTTCACAAAGGAAGGGAGGGCCACCACAAATTCCCTCAACCTGTGATCAACATACTGGCTGGCACGTTCAGATAGGCACTCATTGCCAGATACAATAGGTCTACCCGGAGGGATATTGATATTCTTATGTATCTTGGGGATGAGGTAAAATGTCGCAACTTTAGGTTCTTTAACAGTGAGAAATTTGGTCTCATCAGAATTAATTATCGCCATATCATGGGCTTCTTTAATAATCTTATTGTAGATTTTAAGATAAGATTCACTGGGGTTATTTCATAATTTCTGATAGCATTGTTTATTTTTCAATTGCTTCTCAACCTGTTTTATGTACATTACTGTGGGCCAGGTGACAATATTGCCCCCATTGTCAGCTTCTCTTATTATTATATCATCCCATTTTTGTATCTCTCTGAGTGCCAATTTCTCTTCCGGAGTTAAATTATTAGGTGAGGGTCCAGTTTTAATCTGGGAGATTTATTGACAGACTACTTGGTTAAATACTTCAAGCTGTGGAGAAGTGTTGTATTTGGGAACAAAAGTAGATTGGGAGGGATATTGATATTCTTATGTATCTTGGGGATGAGGTAAAATGTCGCAACTTTAGGTTCTTTAACAGTGAGAAATTTGGTCTCATCGGAATTAATTATCGCCATATCATGGGCTTCTTTAATAATCTTATTGTAGATTTTAAGATAAGATTCACTGGGGTTATTTCATAATTTCTGATAGCATTGTTTATTTTTCAATTGCTTCTCAACCTGTTTTATGTACATTACTGTGGGCCAGGTGACAATATTGCCCCCATTGTCAGCTTCTCTTATTATTATATCATCCCATTTTTGTATCTCTCTGAGTGCCAATTTCTCTTCCGGAGTTAAATTATTAGGTGAGGGTCCAGTTTTAATCTGGGAGATTTATTGACAGACTACTTGGTTAAATACTTCAAGCTGTGGAGAAGTGTTGTATTTGGGAACAAAAGTAGATTGGGAGGGATATTGATATTCTTATGTATCTTGGGGATGAGGTAAAATGTCGCAACTTTAGGTTCTTTAACAGTGAGAAATTTGGTCTCATCAGAATTAATTATCGCCATATCATGGGCTTCTTTAATAATCTTATTGTAGATTTTAAGATAAGATTCACTGGGGTTATTTCATAATTTCTGATAGCATTGTTTATTTTTCAATTGCTTCTCAACCTGTTTTATGTACATTACTGTGGGCCAGGTGACAATATTGCCCCCATTGTCAGCTTCTCTTATTATTATATCATCCCATTTTTGTATCTCTCTGAGTGCCAATTTCTCTTCCGGAGTTAAATTATTAGGTGAGGGTCCAGTTTTAATCTGGGAGATTTATTGACAGACTACTTGGTTAAATACTTCAAGCTGTGGAGAAGTGTTGTATTTGGGAACAAAAGTAGATTGGGAGGGATATTGATATTCTTATGTATCTTGGGGATGAGGTAAAATGTCGCAACTTTAGGTTCTTTAACAGTGAGAAATTTGGTCTCATCAGAATTAATTATCGCCATATCATGGGCTTCTTTAATAATCTTATTGTAGATTTTAAGATAAGATTCACTGGGGTTATTTCATAATTTCTGATAGCATTGTTTATTTTTCAATTGCTTCTCAACCTGTTTTATGTACATTACTGTGGGCCAGGTGACAATATTGCCCCCATTGTCAGCTTCTCTTATTATTATATCATCCCATTTTTGTATCTCTCTGAGTGCCAATTTCTCTTCCGGAGTTAAATTATTAGGTGAGGGTCCAGTTTTAATCTGGGAGATTTATTGACAGACTACTTGGTTAAATACTTCAAGCTGTGGAGAAGTGTTGTATTTGGGAACAAAAGTGGATTTGGATTTAAGAATTTTTCTCCAGTGGACAGGTTCCTGATTACTTTCATTTATCAGACTTTTTAAGTCAAGTAGGGCTTGTGCATCTTCCTCTGTTATAGTAGGGTCAGTTTTTTTTGGCAAAGAACTTTTTCAGGCTTAATTTACAAACATATAGCGGAGTGTCTTTAATGGCTTCAAACTTATTTAAATTACCGGTTGGGCAATAAGATAGACCCTTAGATAACACTGATAAGTGGGCTAGTGTAAGCTCATGAGCTGAGAGATTAATGACTTTTAATGATTTAGTCTCATCTGGGAGAAAGGACTGGGTGCCCTCCTCTTAGAGTGACCTCCCCTGTGTGACGCTCTGAAGTGGCCCCTCGATCTGGTTGGTCTTTTGTTTGTATTTCTTTCCTCTTCTGGAGGTTCGGCCTCTTTGTGTGTGCCAGAATCTAAAAAAGTCTTTCTTTTGTTTCTAGACAGTAGAATAAAGGAAGATGTAGATGGGGTTGATACTGTAATGTTGTTTTCATTACTATCATTATCCTCCACATCTGTGTCTGACAAATCACTCTGAATGGTATCGGCCTGGAAAGATCTGGAGGTGTTTTTATAAAAAATGCTCCTTCTCCATTTATAAACTTTTTTTCTCTTTGTAGTCATTAATGTCTCTGAAAAGTTTGACCTGTTTAGTGTCTCTAAGTTCTTTAATATATTGGTCTAATTCGTTTTGGTAATTTTTATATAGTTTTTCGAAGTCCATTTGAGTTTCAAAAGTTATAAGTTGATTATACTGTTCTTAAATTATGAGTTGTAATTTATCATATTTGTCTTTATCATGTCTAATTAGAATATTCACAAGCTTAACTGAGAATTCTGAAAGGGCGGTTTCCAAATTCCTCAGTCAAAGTATGATTCTCAAATTCAAAGGCTGGAAACAGTTGAATCCTTAAGCCTCTGGGTATCAATTTTTGTTCTATGCATTTTTCAACAAATTTGTGATCCCACCATACCTTCTCTTGTTTAAACATATTTTTATGTACTTCTTTAAGAGCAGCCTCAAGGGATGGAGCTAGTATTGTTGTCTCTGTGGGGTTATATTTAAACATATTGTCCAAATCTACAGTTCTTTTGGATTGCCTTTCAGTTCGGTCTTTGCTTATAATATCAGCCATTTTTAGAAGAATTTCCATTACTGTATACTGTATTAGGCTACAATGTGTTATTTTGTAAAATTTTGGGATGGTGGTGTGCCGCAGGATTTTTTAATGTAAAAAAGTGTGCCACGGCAAAAAAAAGATTGAAAATCACTGTTCTAGACTACTGCTTGATAAAGTATAACTTTCTAATGAGTGAAAAAATAGTAGTGCTATTGAATTTTCCCCACAGTTTACAAACCTAAGACTGCTATATTCTACACACCAACTGTTTAATCAAAGTAGTAGCTTATTTATCTCCTTCATTAAAGGGACACTGAACCCAAATTTTTTTCTTTTGTGATTAAGATAGAGCATGAAATTTTAAGCAACTTTCTAATTTACTCCTATTATCAAATGTTCTTTATTCTCTTGGTATCTTTATTTGAAATGAAAGAATGTAAGTTTAGATGCCGGCCCATTTTTGGTGAACAACCTAGGTTGTCCCTGCTGATTGGTGGATAAATTCATCCACCAATCAAAAACTGCTGTCCAGAGTTCTGAACCAAGAAAAAAGCTTAGATGCCTTCTTTTTCATATAAAGATAGCAAGAGAACAAAGAAAAATTGATAATAGGAGTAAATTAGAAAATTGCTTAAAATTGCATGCTCTATCTGAATCACGAATGAAAATTTTTGGGTTCAGTGTCCCTTTAAAGGAACACTGTACTCAAAATATTTCTGCTGTCCATATGGAAAAGCAGTATTTAAACATCTAAGTATTATTTTCCTGAAAAAAATAGTAAAATCTGTTTAAATTTAAATTAATATATCCGTATCAGCTGTGCACTTCCCACCAATGATCACTGGCTTATAAGACGTTCCTACTTATGCACAGAGAGCATTAATAGTACATGTTAACCAATGAGCATTAAGATGAATTACCTTTCAGCAAACAAGTATTAGTAAGATAAGATTTTCTAGTTTGGAGATAAATTATAGTGCACAGGGGCTGAACTCACTGAATTCTATAAGAAAAAGAGCGGAACCTGGAAGTCCCAGAGAGATGCCTTTTATAGAATGTAATGAAGCTCTCTGGGATACAGAATTTCACAGGGGAGAGAGAAGGTAACTGGAATTGTTTTCACTACAGTTTAACTTGCTTTTGCCTGTAGTTTAGTATATATTACTTTTCTGTCAGTTACATAAGTGTATTGTGAAATTTCAGCAAACCTTACCTGCATACAGCTGCCGAAAAAAATCAGTGAGACCAGTTTGTTTAAAATGCTTACAGCAGGGGGCAGAGCTAGCCGCCAAGCTGGAGAGACGTGTTCCTGGTGAGCTCTCTCTCTTAACTACAAATTACCAGCATTTTCCGAGAAAAAGACTGATTGGGGAACCTATATAACACCCTCTAAAGAAAGTGAGATACCCCCTGAGACCAGGTCTGGGTTCAAATAGAGGTATATAGCCTCCGAACTCAGCCTCCCATTGCTCGTGGCGGGAGACCGGCCTGCCAGGTGGAGACTGTGGCGCAACTACCGGTCACTGAACTAGAACCTGGCTATACTGAACTGGCCTGTGGACCATCCTTCAAGTACCTCCTGTCTCTGCCGCTGCTGTCCGGAGGGTCGGGGCTCCGCTCCGGAGCAGCGGTCTGCAGCCTGACAGGGAAAACGGAGGCGAATTGGGAGTCTCCCGTATTACCGCACCATCTTCGGCTCTGACCCTTGGAGTGCTGGAGTGCTTCTCTGCCGTTCCCGCAGCCTGCTGCTCTTCTGAGACTCTGAGAACTCTACGGAGATACCTTCTTCAGTAAAGAGCGCCTTTTAAAATTCTGGCGCGAACACCCGCCATCTTGCGGCCCAGCCTTCCGACAATACCAGGCCTCCCAGGCAACGGAGGACGAGAGAGCTGCTTGACTTCTTCTACGAGGTGCTGGTAAGACTCACTTGTTTGTCTGATTTGGTGCTCAGAGACGCTCCTCACCTTGCCACTTACCCACCTGTTAGCCGAGGGGAAAGCAAGCCTAGCAGTAGCACAGGGATATAGTCCGGAGGGTCGGGGCTCCGCTCCGGACACATCTGAACATAACCCTTGCTGACGACCTAAGTAACTATTATACTACTGCCATAACACCGGGCAGTCTAACATATTACACCCCCTTATAGAGGTCACACTTGCGACTAGCTGGTTTTTGAAGATAAGGGGACAGTAAAGGGCTCCCCACAGGACTGTTAATAAGGGAGCAACTAGCTGTGCACGAATTCACCTTGCCATTCACTGCTGTTAAGGAGTCCCCTGATATTGTAAACTGGGCAGCACATTAAAATCTTAGGACACTGTCAGCTGTATATCCCGCCTAAGTGAACAGCCTGCACATACTCACATACCCATAGCATAGAGAGCTGCTGCCATACATACAAGGAGAACAGTCCAAGCCATTCTTCCTGGCTTGCTTTACAACCCCCATATAAGTCAGCATCCTGCCACATAAGCACCCCAACGTTAACTCCTGTCCCTGGACCCATCCACGGTGGACATTCACAGATGTTTGGCATATACACTAATTTACCCATTTGAAAAGGCTGAGTGGTCTCAAAAAGATCAGCCTTGAGAGTCTTGTATTCAGTAACATAGACTGTGAATCCTCTCTTATTGTATAACCTGAGAAGTAAATAACTGACCCCACCTCTGGGTATTGACACACACATTTTCTTTTCGGGACAGACAACCCAGAGAACCCAATCTCTGCTACTCTACTCACACCCCATTCCTTGGAGACCGAGGGACTCTAGTTTGAATCCTTATTAAAAATATAATTGTGAAAGGCTGCTGCGTCAGCGCAATTGTCCTTGGGCCTTATACCTAAGGTGTAATGTTACTCTATAACAATTGTTCCATCCCACAGGTCTTCTACAGAATCTAACTAGTTATTAGCCTCTATCTCCCAGAGGCCTAGATTAGAGTGTAAGTGCTTTATCCTACTTGATTGTATTGCCCTTGCATAACTTTTGTTCTCCCCTCTACAGGTCTTGTGATTCCACTTTGCCTGAACCCCAGTTGTTCCTGTCTGTTTATGGCACTTACCCGAATTATTTACTATCTGAGGAAGCATACTTAGCTTCTCGCTCTGTGCACTAGCTGACAGGGGCCACTGCTCCGGGTGATCTAGATTTATAAGCCCATCTGTTTATCACTCTCACTCTCTCACCTCATATTTTGACACAGTCAGGTTCGCCCTTACTGAACTAACAAAACACCTGTGGTATATTGACTAATTTTTATACCCTACTGTCTAACCCCTCACCTCCCCGCTCCCGCCCGGCTTGTCCGCGTGGGTCACCTCCAACTCCCTTCTCCCTTCCTTCGGGTCGTATCCCCCTGTTCCCTGAGGTGAGGGACTAGCGCTGTAGTAACAAAACCGCACACTCATGTAATTTCTCCTCTCGATGTGTTAATCAGCCCCGCTCCAACTAGGGGATAGGTACTATGTAAACCACGTGCTTGATTTTGGTATGTATAACCATTGAATTTCCTTCAAAACAGCAGGATATTGCTCTTGAGCCTCCAGAGACTTATTACCTTGCCTTCCAGAGATCCAATCAGTAAATCTATAAGATGCCTCACATGATAAAGAAACATTCAAAGTCTAACCCCAAACCTAGGAAGACAGTCTTTGACCACTTTGCCCACGTCTCTAAGGAACCCCCACCCCACCCAGGTGGTGAAATGAGTGAAATGGATTCCCAAGATGAAGAATCTCAATCTAGCCAACACTCAGCATCTTCCTCCCAACATTACATTACAGAATCATCGCTCAAGAAACTCCTGGCCATCCAGACTAAGTCCATCACCCAAGAAATCCAACGCAGCTCGGCTGAACTCAAAAAGGAAATTTCAGAAATTGGTGACAGGGTTGATGCGCTGGAGCGCAAGCAAGATGATCAGGCAGTGGACCAATCCAACATCCTGGCCTATGCTGAAAATCTGGCTGAGCAGATCTCACAATTAGAATCTAAACTGGCTGACATGGAGGACAGATCGAGGCGAAGTAATATCAGATTCAGAGGAGTCCCAGAAACAGTGGCTCTAGCAGATATTCAAGGCTACCTCCAGGACCTCTTCAAAGAGCTGATAGGCACCCCTGAAGGCCTGTCTGGCACAATGGAGAGAGCGCATAGAGCTTTGCGCCCCAGGTCGGTGAGTTCTGAGAAACCGAGGGACATTGTGGTGTGCTTCCATAGCTACTTATATAAAGATCGCCTCCTTCAAGCTGCTTATCGTAAACCAAACCTAAGTGGAAGGTTTGAGGGGGTACAAATACTACCTGACCTCTCTGTACACACCCTCCAACAGCGTCGACACTTCCAGTCAGTGACCACTGCTCTGCGCAAGGCTAACTACAGATATCGATGGGGGTTCCCAACCAGACTCATAGTCACCAAAGACAACCAGTCCATAACCATCACTACACCCTCGCAGGGTACGACTCTGCTGGCCTCATGGGGCTTATTAGTCGACCCCCTAAATGTACGGGCTCAACCTCAATCTGCCTTGAGAGCTTCAGCTCCTGAATGGTCAACAAAAGAACAGAGAACAAAAAGATCCAAGACTCAACATCTGTAAGCCCCTCAAGGACATCCTGAGCCGGTTGAATAGGCTCCTTCCGAAGTAACTTGACCTAGTTTAGAAATAAGTCGGCTATTGGGTCTCTCCTGATGGTTCCTTCTGACTAGCCTGCATCCAGAGGCAGGCAGGACTCCTGTGAGACTCTGTAAGCCGCCACAATGTTCACTTTAGGAATAAGTTATATATTATAAGTTATGATAAGTTATGTTATCTGCTGTTTTGTAATTGTTTTGATTTAAGCACTTTATATTAGGACAAATACGTCCCTGGAGCGGGGCTGACGTTTTTGCTTCGCTGTGCTAGCTCCGGAGCTCTTCATTCAGCCCCCCAATTGAAGCCCACACTAGGGCTCTCTTGAGGTGCACTACTTCCACCACACCAGAGGCACTGCTCAGTGCCCTCCCTTCCTACTTACCTTCCCCCCCCTCTTCATTCCCCCCATCTTGTCTTCCAGACCTAGGTACTACGACTTCCCGGCCCCAACTCTCAATCACTACTAGACATGACTTCCTCTCCTTTGAGGTTCCTAACCCAAAACGTTAGAGGACTTAATACCCCCTTTAAGAGAAGTCTCCTATTGCGCTCGTTGAAGCACCACAACCCTGACATAGTGTTCCTTCAAGAGACGCATTGGTTAAACGATGAACCGATCAGACTCTCCTCTAGGGATTACACGCACATCGAACATGCTCCCTTCACCAAAAAAGCCAGGGGCACTGCAATCCTCTTACATAAGAGACTAGCTTTCGAACCAGTCATGACCATCAGAGATCCACAGGCCAGATATATTATCTTAATTTGTAACATTAACCATGTGCTCTATACACTCGTATCAGTCTATCTACCCAACACTCATCAACCTAAGTGCCTCAAACACATTCTCCATGTCATCTCTCAGCACAAACAGGGCAGGGTCATTATCTCGGGCGACTTCAACATGACCTGGGACCCGAAACTAGATAGAAAATCCTCTGACTTGGCTAGGACTCCTCCCCCTACGGAACGGCTTGCAGCGAAATTCCGGACACTTATGACAGGCTCAGAGTTCTTTGACATTTGGAGGGCTATTCACACTCAGGACAGAGACTACACACACTACTCACAGCCACATAGACAATATGCCAGACTTGACTACATATTCTCTACGGCAGACTCCCTAGATCTAGTCACTAACACGGCCATCCATATTTGCCCTTGGTCCGATCACGACTGCGTTACCGTCGACCTCATATCCTCAAATATCACTCGTTCTAGACCCTCCTGGCGCATGCCCCACAATCTTTTGCAGGATATCCCCCTCAGAGAAAAATTACGTACAGAAATCAGACACTTTTTAGAAATCAATGACCGGGCACAAGTGGGTGATGACACCCTCTGGGGAGCTACTAAAGCAACCATAAGAGGCTTAATGATCTCTGAACAGGCTAAACTACGAAAGCAAGCGGGACTTTCGCTGTCTCAGTCTCACATCAAACTTAGAGAATTAAAGGCCCTAAATAGAGTAAAGCCTACTAACTCCTTAACGACCTAAATCACCAACATTAAAAATCACATATCTCAGCTAGAGCTTCGGAGAACTCAGGACAATTTAACCAAACTTAAGCAACTATACTTCTATAAGGGCAATAAGGCGGATACTCTCTTAGCCAACAAACTTAGAAGCAGAACTAGTATCGCACGTATTCATGGCATTGTTAAAGGAGGTTCCCTTCTTAAAATCCCCTCACAAATTGGGGAGGCTTTTGCTGAGTTTTATTCCAACCTCTATAACATAGAAAAAACTGAGAACCCCCCAGTGTCCTCAGAAGACTCCATTCGTGAGTACTTAAAAGCATTGAACCTGCCGTCCCTCTCACCCGATCAAAAAGACACCTTAAACTCGCCATTCACCCTTAGAGAAGTGCAACTGGTTATCAAGAACTCTAAATCTTTTAAATCACCTGGCCCAGATGGCTTCCCAGTGCATTTCTATAAAACCAATATCCAAGAACTCTCCCCTCTGACTCTTAGACTCTTCAATTTAGCCAGAAATGAAGGTAAATTTAGGAGTGAATTCCTTGAAGCCACTATTGTGACTATACTGAAACCGAATAAAGATCCCTCTCTCTGTGCCAGCTATAGGCCAATCTCTCTAATCAACACTGATATTAAGTTCTTCTCCAAAATTCTAGCTAACCGTATTGCCAACCTCCTCCCCTATTTAATCAATCCAGACCAAGTTGGATTTATCCCCAAAAGAGAGGGTCCAGATAATACTAGAAGACTCTTGAATGTGATGTCCCTGTCGTCCAGCCTCAATAAACCTTTGGCGATTATATCGTTAGACGCAGAAAAGGCCTTTGATCGGGTGAGATGGCGGTTTCTGTGGGAAGTACTTGAGGCCTTTCAATTCCCGAGCTCCCTCATGGGAGCAATTAAAGCCCTATATTCTACTCCCTCCGCTTCGGTAAAGGGTCTGGGTTTCCAAACCCCCCCTTTTCAAATCTCCAATGGGACTAGGCAGGGTTGTCCCCTGTCACCCCTACTTTTCGTGCTAGCCATAGAGCCGTTGGCAGAACAAATTAGACTCGACCCACGCATGAGTGGGATTACCCTCTGTGGCACCAAGCACAATATAGCTTTATTTGCGGACGATATCACCCTTTTCTCATCAGATCTCGCGTCCACCCTTCCTAGACTTTTACTGATAGTTAAGGAATTTAGTGCCCACTCTCATTACAAACTAAACATTCCCAAAACTGAGATCTACACCCAAGGCTTCCAGAGCTCGTCTATGGCCCCTTTAAAAATCAATTATCCTTTTAGATGGTCGGACACTTCAGTGACCCACTTAGGAGTCAAATTATCCAATGACTTTCCCCGGATTATTAGGGATAATTACCTTCCTTTGCTATCGGAGCTTCGCTCCCTCAGCAAGAGCTGGAACCTCTCGCAAGTTTCTTGGTTAGGGCGGATAGCAGCGTTAAAGATGTCTTTTTTGCCTCGTCTCACATACTTATTCAGCTGTCTGCCAATCAGAGTTCCCAGGCACATCCTATTACAGTTTCAGAGCGAAATTACTAAACATATATGGCAGGGCAAGCCCCCAAGGGTGGCGCAGAGAGTGCTACAGCTTCCTCGGTCAAAGGGCGGTCTGGGCTCTCCCTCTATAGTTAGATACTACGAGGGAGCCATGCTCACCCATGTCTCCCAATGGGGAGTCATGCAACCCTCCTGCAAATGGCACTCCATTGAACAGGCTTCACTTCCCTACAACCTAACTTTGCGTGACTTGATTTGGACGCCGACCCATTGCCGTAGGGAACTATCCCTGATAAACCCCATCATCCGAGAATGCCTGCAATTCTGGGACAAAATCCGCCACTCTAGACAAATTGCCCCTCATCCCTCTCCCATAACCTCATTGTCCGGTCTATTAGTAGGTCTACAGGATGCCCATCCTTTGAGATGGACCCAAATCGGAATAAAGGTGGTCTCGGACCTCTGGCTATCGCCTCCAGAGTGTGGTTTTAAATCTGTGTCCCAATTGGGGGCGGATGTGGCCTTACCCCATATCCTGAAATTTGAATATTACAGAATTAAAAGTTTTCTGACCGCCTGGGGCTTCAAGCCTCAATCAAATCGCCCACTGACCCCGTGGGAGTCCACTTGGAACCTTGGAAAGAGGCTATATAGACCCCTCTCCAGACATTACACCCTGTTGGACTCTGAACCAAACCCAGATCCGGCCCCCCACCTTGCCAAGTGGTGCTCCCTGCTAGACAAACCGCTCACAGTAGATGATTGGGAACAAGCGCTTGAACGAACCAAAAAAGCTGTACATTGCACCACCCTATTTGAAACTTATTATAAGTTGGTGGCCCATTGGTACTATGTGCCCACCAGGCTAGCTAAAATATTCCCTAGCGCTTCTCCGTACTGTTGGAGAGGATGTGGTCAGTGAGGGGACTCTCTCCACATTTGGTGGGAGTGCCCCAAAATACGCCCTTTATGGACAAAATGCTTTGGAGCCCTTTCTAAACTGGGAATCTCCTTACGTAGCTCCCCTGCAGTAGCTCTATTACACATAGGTATCCATTCTATACCTAAACACCATGCTTACATTAGTATATACCTCTTCATGTCCATTAAACACCTGATTGCCTGTGACTGGAAATCAGAGCCCTCTCCCAGTTGGACGAGAGTTTGCTCCTATATGGCCTACTTATATAATATGGAAAAAAGCATATTTTACAACTTAGGCAATTCTGACTTATTTGAGCTTACATGGACCGACTGGAAAGACATTTATGATACAACCTGGAGACCTAATGTCCTCACTCCCTCTTAGCTTTTTCCGGAGGGAATGAGAGATCTGACTTGGGGATAGTTGTGACTAGACCCAGATGGTTTTCTTTTGAAACACCCACTTACGACTGATGACATATCACTCAACCCTTCTTCCTACCCCCTCATCTCACCCTTAAACTTTTATCCCTTCCCCCCTTTATCTGGTCAAGAGATCTTCGGGTCTCCCTCAACTGTGTTATAAAGTACCACTAAATATCTTTGTTAATGATGGTGTTCTCAGTACTTCCTAGAACAGTATGTCATTTATTTCACAATATATATCTATAGACAGTTTAGAGGACGGACTGTGTCCTCGCATTGCTATATTTGCATCTGTATTGTTTTTTTTTGTTTTTTTTTGTTTTTTTTTCTTTTATTTCATTATCCGCATATTTTTTACTTGTAAACATGATAAGTTCAATAAAGCTCTTTTGAAAACTTAAAAAAAAAAAAAAAATGCTTACAGCATTTCACAAGACTTGTGAGAGAACATCAGACATACCCTGTGACCTCCCCTGTTCAGCTCAGGGAACTCCCCTGTCCCTCCCATTTTCTGAAGCAATTGAAAAATACAAAATCCAATGTAAGTTGTAAAAGATACACAGACATACACAAAGTATGATCGCAATTTGTTAAATAAACACATAAACTTTTAAAACATAATCAGAATATGTAATATCGCTGATGGATCTAAACCTAAATTTATTAAAATATAAAATAGAAAGTACAAAACTTAAATGTAGTAATACTGAAATGACTCAATCTGAAGTATAATGTAATATAAAATAAAATGCACAAAGTGCAACAAAACGCTCATATCATGTAGTGCAATATTGAACTGGGCTTGTCTGTCCTTCACATACAGAAATGAGAGAGATCTTACAGTCCTGGAGAGTTCCGCCCCTTTTCTTTGAGCATTCCGTCAGTTTAGAGCCTGCAAAGTGTGCAATATAATTTCTCTCCAAGTTGGATAATCTTTGATCATCAGGCCCTAAGTATTGACTTTTGTGTATATAAGAGGGGCCCGATTCTCAAAATTAGCCTGTATGGAAAGAAAGTTTCAGCGTATTTTACTGAGCTTTATACTGTAAAGCAATTGTCTCTCCTTCACATAAATCATATTAGTGAATTGCCTTTAAAACAATTACTGATGGGCCTTGCAATACTGTGACAAGGCATCTTATAGAATTTTGAAAGAGAGAGAACAGCAATTATAGAATCTCACCAGACCAGAGAGATTTAGAGATGCCATTTCTGAATCTTGCAAGTTTAATTTTGACTTGACTGTCCCTTTAAATGACATGTTCTAATGAGCATTTACATTTTAACTACAATAAAGGCTGTGACACACGCAAGCAGAGCGGTGCGCAGTGTGTACAATCGGCTGTGCGTGTTCAGTGTGTCCTACCTTTTCATCTCTGAGCACTCTGCTGGGTCAGGTCGCGTAGCTGAGCGTTTATAGATGAAATATTTGATCTTCAGAAGTGATGCGATGCAGAGCGAAGCAGCTGCTTTGCATCGCGCCGCATCGCTTACAGTGTGTCACAGCCTTAAATAGGGTAGATTTCTGCTTCAATTATAACAGACTTTGAAAGTGCATTTCCAATCTGATTGGAAAGGGGACATATATGACTTATAACTGACACAGAAAGAATATTATTACAGTGAGCAATAATGCCCTAAGGCCCAGTTGCTTATTCTGTTAGATTTAAAATGAACAGCTTTGAATAAAAAAAAAAAATCATTAAAAAATATTTTATTTCCCTCCCTTTAAAAGGGACACAACCATTATGCGAAAAAGCAACAAGTGAAAAGATTGAGCACTGTTTATCTTACTTTGCCAACTTTGCTGAAGTTTTTTCGATAAAGAAGACAAAAATATAAGGTAATCCACATATTATGTTAAGTAGTTAAAAATATGTATTGTGCTGATTGTTTTTACTGACACGTTTAAAAATGACATCAGGAATGCATGAATTAATAGAAAGTTGTAATTCGATAAAATGTTTTACTAGTTCTGTTATGTGTCAGTGTAAGATTGCAATATCATTTTCAGAAAGATTTGTTTGTTTTGTATCATTGAAAGTCATCATGTTCAAAATACTTAACTATAATTATATGGTAAATGCATTTCTAAAAAAATAAAAAATAAATCCTGAACAGACAGGTTTAATAAAATCTATAATTAACATATTAAGGGCAATCTTTAAAATAAATATGATGCTGTCTGCTAATGCTCATTTACACATGAGAGATCTGATCAAAATGCAAAGGGCTTTACTCCTATTTAATAAAAAATAATTGCATATTTGTGACAAAGCTGATAAACATATGTGTTACCACTTCTGTCCTTAAATCTTCAACGTACAATATCCTGATTTTTTTTTTTTTAAAATCAGTAACTTTATTATAGAAAAGTAAATTACAAAAGATTACACAAACAAGCACATCTGAATGCTAAGACAACTAAACATCTCTTTTCGAGTTTCAACATATGAAAGAAGGACAAAAAATTGTGAAGAAAATGAGATGAAGTGCTAGTGCCCTTCCGAAAACTTGTGTCCGGTTCGCCAGTCTGTGCTTAAACCAGTGTAAATAACTCGATAAATCATGGCCACTGCTTATCACAGTTCTGTGTTAACACTTCATGATTGAGTTTATATGTAGCTATAATTCTCAATAATTATTGTGCCTGGGAGCCTTCCAGGATCATGTTAATTCCTATTTCTGGCTGATGAGAAGTCAGATAACTTTTTTTTTAGGCCATTAGACTTTTACTCTATATACACGTGTCTCTGGAACAATGGCGCACATCTTGGACAAGTGAACTGCAACATTTGCTACGTTATTTGATTTGTTACAAAATACATTTGATTCTGCCCTGTGTGATTTAATGTCTAGCAAACAAATGGAACAGAAGGAGGGCAATGCTGTGATCCTATTGACGTGGCTAGAATCTCATTCATCTCAACTAGAACCTCCTTCAGTTTACACTATTTGGTAACTACCTGATACGGATGATCTGAAGAGTTCTGCAGCTGTTAGCAAGTTGGGGAAGACCCAAGTTATCACTTCTACTTTCAACATATTTGATTAAGCATCAGGTGTTGCAAAGCTTAGGTGAAGCGCTGAAACAAAGGAATCAGCGGAACGACCTGAAGTGTCATTCAGAATTTCCTCTGGTGCAGTGATGTAGTAGCACTCTGACATACCAGGAAAACGCTGTGCTGGATCTTGTCTCATTAGCACAGTCCCCTCTTCTTCAACAGCCCCCTTCCACAAGCGAATATTTACTTACAGTTGGATCGGATTCACCTAAAGATTCTCCTAATCAAGTTATCTCACAGGGAAGGCAGGTGGTTAGTTCTATTAGCCTTGGTATACAGATTGGTTGATCGCAGTGGATGTATAGTTTTAAACAGTGCGGTGTGAAGCTAACACTTTTTTAACGCTAGCACTGCATTGGGACACACTGAAATTTTCTGGCCACTGATAAAGTTTAATGAATTACTGTCCAATATCTAAAAATAATCTTAAAAACAGGGGCACTTTAATTCATTACAATTTTGAAAAACACTTCATTTTTAAAATATTTACCACTGAGTAATGGTAAACATACCGCCGTTCTTTCGCCCACATCTCCTACTTTAGCAGATTGATTACGAATCCGGCTTCCTCCAATCGTTGCTTGCCCCATGAGCTGAACACCAGATTAACCTTAAGTTAATGAATATACAACCGTAAAAACCTCTGGCTGTACTCCGCTCAAGCAGACTAAATGTTACGCTCATGCTAGCAGGGTGGGAGGACCGTAATACCAGAGCAATTTTTAAAAATTTACTATAATCTGATGATTTTGCCGTTTTAGAACTTGGTATTGCAGAGTTTGTCTGCTGCTTGTTGCTTCGTTATTTTTTTGTTTAAATGTTGCAGTATATAATGGTAGGACAGTTAACTTTTTTTCTGCTGCCTTTTAATTCCCTCCACTTGGGTCATTGGGGATATCTATCAAGCCGTCAACCGCAAATACGCCGGAATTCTGCAGCGTAATTGTTGCAAGCTTGATCCGACCTAGTTATCAAAGCCTACAGACCGGCAAAAGTTGAAATCTGTGACGTAACATACGATCCGCCGGTCTCAATCCAACGCAGATCAATGCTTACGTCATTACAGATGTTCCGAATACACATTCGGCTCTATTTGACACCTTTTCATCAAATAGTTATCAAATAGTTAACAAGTACGCTTGCGGCTATTCCGGCCCAGCGTACCTGGTTTTTAATCCGCCACCCTGGAGGCTGCGGATGCCATAGGAATCAATGGGAGTCTGAAAGCAGCAAAAGCTTATGTTTGCTGCTTCCAGATATCCCATTGATTTCTATGGTAAGTTTACACCTAACACCCTAACATAAACACCCCTAATCTGCCGCCCGACATCGCCGCAACCTAAATAAAATTTATTAACCCCTATTCTGCTAGTCCCTGACCCCGCCGCAACCTAAATAAAAGTATTAACCCCTATCCGGCCGCTCCCGGACCCCGCCGCCACTGAATAAACATATTAACCCCTAAACCTCTGGCCTCCCACATCACTACCACTAACAAAACAATACCTAATAACCCCTAAACCGCCAGCCCCCCACATCGCCATAAACTAAATTAAGCTATTAACCCCTAAACCTAACAAGCTGTTAACTTTAAAATTACCACATCCCTATCTTCAAATAAATTTAAACTTATCTGTAGAATTAAAATAAACTAATTTTAAACTATTAATTAACCTACCCTAACTATTATACTACACTTAAATTAAACCAATTAAATTAACTAAATTACATATTAAAAAAAACCTAACTCTACTCAAATCTACTATTAAACCTTATTAAAAATGACTAAATTACCAAAAAAAATGAACGCTAAGTTACAAAAAATAAAAAACACTAAATTACGGGAAAAAAACAAACCACAATCAGGAAAAAGGAAAAAAAATAAGGAGGGAGGTATTGGAATTTTGTTGAATGGGTAGAGTTGGGCCTTATATCACAAATTATATGAATAATTGTGATACATGATAACTGCAAGAAAAAAAAAATGGGTATCACTCCCACTATGTTTGTTTGGACACATAATCTATTGATTAGGATAAATTAGTGTGATCCCCATAACTCAAGCATGTATTCATTAGAGATTTAGCACTATTAAGCATGAGGAATAGTAAATTCTTCTTAATTTTATCTTTCAATATGGGGTGGCCATAACACCATAGGACAGTTGGTTGATTATCGAGCGATATTTATAATTTCAATTCCATCTCTATTAAGACATCCAGCCAGTAACTCTCCATTCTCTTGCATTCCCACCTCGCACCCTATCCAAACTTACCATCTGTACACTTAAACATTTTTTTAAACTTATATGGTGTATTGTACCATCTGCAGATATATTTAGGAGATTGATGCTTTAGCATGGTTCACAAAGACCTTCTGCCAAACTTTATCAGTTAATAGTTCACCTAACTCTGTGGCCCACTTTCTGGTGTAAGATGGGGGAAGATTCCTCTCCAGATGTCAGCAAAAGCCTATAAGTTAAAGAGAAAAGGTGTCTGGGAAGAGGCTGCATGTGTCATGTCTGCTCATATACTGTGAGTAGCCTAATGAAACACTGCTTTCTCTTATGAGTATCTAAGAAATGTTGTATTTGCGCATAAGGGTACCAAGCAAGCTCAATACCTAAATCTTGGAGCTTGTCACGTGGTTTGGGTTTTGTGCCTGATATTTTGCAGAAAGTCGGTTGTCAAAAATAACATTTATCCCTATTAAGAGGAGGGTTATGGAGTGGTAGATCGGGATTGTCAGCAAAGGGTGTCAAGGATGACTCCACTGAGGAGATACGAGAGTGCACTTGGAGGATCTTGGCCCAATACATGAAGAATTCAAGTATAATGAGGTATTCTCTCAATGCTTTGGGAGACATTTCAGTGAGGTTCAGCCCAGTACTCTCACATTCTTTGTTTTTAGAATATCTCCCCCAATTTGTACCCAATGTTTATCGTTATTATTCGAGCGCCACTCTTTTTGTTGTAAAATTAAAGCTTTATTATATAAAACTCCATTATTCTTTGGGAAGATAGAGATCATGGGGTTGATTTATTAACTGTTGGACGAACATAATCCGCTATAGCGGATCATGTCCGCCTGACATTTATAAATACCGACAGCATATGCTGTCGGCATTTAACATTGCACAAGCATTTCGAGTGAAATGCTTGTGCAACGCAAGCCCCTGCAGATTCACGGCCTAAAGCCCGCTAGCTGGGGATGTCAATCATCCTGATTGTATCTGATCGTGATGATTGCTGTCCGCAGCCTTAGAGGTGGCAGACGAGTTAAGGAGCAGCGGTTTTACGACTGCTGCTTCTTAACTTATGTTTCCAGTGAACTGGAAACTATGGGGGTAGATTGCAGCATCCACTGCTTGTTAAATCTACCCCTATGTCTATTTACACGGGATTTAGTATTTTTCCAATGAAACTTTCAAGCAAATCTTGGAGCCGCGAAAGGTAATTGTAAGGCAAAGGTATCGGTAGAGTTTGCAGTTAATAAAAATTCTAGTAAGTGCGTTTGTTTTTATGACCCCAATGCAGCCTAACCATGACATGGGTTTATTCATCCAAGATGAGACATCTGCCATTAAACTTCTATAATTGGCCTCAAATAGTGAGGCTGAAGAGGCAGTTTTAAAAGACCCCCAAGTATTTGAGTGTGTGAGTTTTTAGAGCGAGAGGACGGTTCTGCAATGCATGTCATAATTCTGATTGAGGAGTGGACATATTCAATATGTCAGATTTAGTCAAATTTAAGTGAAAGTTTGAAACATCCCCATAAGATACATGCAGCGAGATTACGAGTTTGGCGTTAGGCTTAAAAAACTGCGTTGAGAGGTCCCAACGCTGCTTTTTATCTAACGCTGGTATTACGAGTCAGGCAGGAAAGGGTCTACCGCTCACTTTTCTTCCGCGACTCGAGGCTACCGCAAATCCCCTTACGTCAATTGCGTATCCTATCTTTTCTATGGGATTTGCCTAACGCTGGTATTACGAGTCTTGGAAGAAGTGAGTGGTAGACCCTCTCCTGTCAAGAATTCTACCGCATTTAAAAGTCAGTAGTTAAGAGTTTTATGGGCTAACGCCGGAACATAAAACTCTTAACTAAAGTGCTAAAAAGTACACTAACGGGGGGCGGAGCTAGCAGCTCATCATGGAGGACGCACATGAGTGAGCTCTGTGTCTGTCGGGGCTAAAAAGCCTATTTAGGAGCATAAAAAGCTGATCTATCTCCACATCGACCTATAGGTCAGCTATTCAACAGTGCCCTGGTGCTTTAATCAGCGCTGAAAAGCAGCACCGCACCACAACATATCGGAGGTTAACCGCCGCCATATCAGAACACTACGGAGGCCTGTTTTGCGGGCTGCGAGGCGACACATCACGACTCATACCCGCCGCTATACCTCCCTGGAGCAGATCGGGAAAGATGTTCCGGACCTGAACCGGCCCTGCACAAGTAAGAGAACCGCCGTCTGAGACAGTGAGTAGTGCGCCATTAGGGCCTGCCCTCCCCGATGGCCCACATTACAGCAAGGCCTCGTCATCACTGTTGCACACTCTGAACTCGGCCAGCCACTGAGAGCTGAGGCATGATACATTGGGACAAGCTAAGAATAAGCCATGATCGGGCTAGATCACTTTTTTGAATATGCTACACGCTAAGAAATTATGCCGCACCACAAACTAACAGGCCAGGCACAACACATATTGTGATTTAACGCCACGAGTCTCTGACATATACACTGATAGCGGGGAAATCTCTAAATATAACCTAATGGTGGGTGGTCACGCCAATCTTTAATCAAACTGTGACTTCTTAAACCTCTGTCTACATCTGGTCTAGAGAATAAGAGAGAGTCCAATCTGAGTTAATAGACCTTCACCACCTACTCCAGACGCTGCAAGATGTCTGTTAAAGGACAGAAAAAAGCACCTAAAGGCAGTAAGAGCCTAAAAAACATGCAAAACCCATCTATGCTAAAATAATTTTTTAAGCCCTTAGAAGTCACCCCTGGGCCGGCAGCTGGAATGCAAGATAACATGAGTGACTCTGATGAATCAATACAATCTCAAATGTCCTCTAGGACCACCAGACCACTCACAAGGGCAGATTTAAATTTTTTACCCACCAAAGATGACTTTGCTGCACTGCTATCACAGGTCAGTCAACTCATAAAGGATGGCCTTAAAGAGGTCAGGAAGGACATTAATGATCTAGGGGATAGAATGGAATATTTGGAGGAAGGATCTGACCATGTCAACTCAGAGCTTGAATTACTTTCCAGACAGGCATACCAGCAGAGTGTCACTATAGACAACCTCCAAACCCATGTAGAAGATCTGGACAATAGGGGGCAACGTCAAAACCTTAGGATTAGGGGTATCCCAGAGACTATCCTCCCCCCTCAACTTGAGGATTATCTGCAAAAAATCTTTCAGCATATTACTGATGAACCTGAATTACCTTCTATCCCACTAGATAGGGCCCACAGGGCACTCAGACCACCCCCGAAACCTACGGATCCGCCAAGAGATGTGATTTTAAAATTTCAACTCTTCAAAGACAAGGAACTGGTCCTTACTGCAGCTCGGAAAAAACAGAATATTTGCTTTGAAGATAGTCATCTACAGGTATACGCAGATGTAAGCCCTATCACACTTGGTAAAAGGAGAGAGGCCAGGTACTTAACACAACATCTACAAACACTGAAGATACCTTATAGATGGGGTTTCCCGTTTTGCCTTAGGGTGATCCGGGGTTCACAGACATTCACCTATAGATCGCTGGAAGATATTGAACCTTTCTGTAAACAATTGAACATACCTTTACCTACCCTTCCCAAACTTAATGAATCCAAGTCTGGTCAGGATCAACAAGACACCCATACCCCCAGACCCCAAAGATTGGGCTGGACCACAGTCAACCGGAAAAGATTGAGAAAAGACAAGACTGTTGCTACCCCTTTCCCAGGCCAAGACGATGCTCAACAAACACCTACCTGAGGTCCTTTGGTTTCTATCTGAACTTTTTCCACCACTTTACCTCTGGAAAGGTGTTTCCTTTGCTACCTCATCTTGATGCTCCCCAGGGGGCGACCCACCCATGAATAATACTTCCTGTATGTGGACGACTATGTGGTAATAGTACTTTAAAATAGATGGACACAGCCTTATAAGCCGGAAAATACCTTTTTTGCCAAGGTGGTATGATGATCCACTACCCCCTAGCCGTCTTTATTTAGCATTGCTAGTTGACCCTAATTCGGGTAACAGTTTCATTATGAGTTCCAGAAGATAGGCTTCCAAAATGGAAGCCACAAAGCGATGTTCATTGCAGTTTTATTTTTTTTACAATGTTTAGTTATGTTAATCTTGCACTTTTAATTTTAGCTCTGCACTGTTAGATGGCAGTAAGATTTATGTGGATGGAGATTATATTAGTTAAGAATGTTATGTTCTCCTATATGTTTGCATTTAGAACAGAACAGTATTAGCCCTGACCTATAGCTCAATGTTCTTGAGCCATTTTTCAATTGCTGTATGTAGGTTAGGTTTGTATTTTACTGTAATGTCTTTGTTTTTTGTTATTTATTTACTTTTTCTCCCTTTTCTTCTCTTTCTTCCTCTCAATAATCACCTTTTTCTCTACCCCCAGAGGATCTTTCGACATACCAATCTCTGTATTATCTGTTGTATTTTATATACCAGTCATGCACATCATTTTTGGCCACCAGAAGCTCGGTTACACAGTAAGTACCCCTCATCCCAGAGATGGGAATCTATAGACATGCAGGTACACCCTTCAATTCCAGTAGGTTCTAGCCCCTCTATGCTGCTCAGACCCTTAGATTATTATGTCCCTCCCTAAACTGAAATTTTTTTCCCAAAACGTCAAGGGCCTTAATTCCCCAACAAAAAGATCAGTAGCCCTGAATTGGTTTCGCAGGCTGGGGGGCGACATTATCTTTATTCAGGAGACACACTTTAGTCGTGAGGGGGCTCCCGCACTCTCCTCCAGCACATACCCTCTTGGCTACTTCTCTCATAACGACAGTAAAACAAATGGAGTAGGCATTCTCTTTAATAGGAGATTACCGTTTCAACTAACTGCCAAACAACAGGATAAAGAGGGTAGACTTCTTATCTTACAGGGCACTCTATATAATCAAACGGTTACACTGGTGAATGTGTATGCCCCCAATAGAGCACAAGCTAAGTTTTTTAGGCAGACCTTGGACAGATACTTGCCTACTACTAGGGGAATTGTTATCTACGCAGGCGACTTTAATGTAGCTCTGTCACCTTTGCTCGACTGCTCTCACGGACGGAGTGGGGTCCCCATATCCACATTACAAAGCATTAACACCAATCTATCAGCCCACTCCCTAGTAGACGTGTGGAGGTTGCAACATCCCCAGAAGAAAGAGTTTACATTTTACTCGCACCCGAATAGGTCCTGGTCTAGAATAGATTACATTTTAGTAAACCAACTTAGCTTACACATTATAGACTCCACAACTATTTCCCTAACTCCCTGGTCGGACCATTCTATGGTCACGCTCACCGTTGTTTGGCCCTCGGCTCCACTCTCCCAATACATCTGGAGACTGGATGAAACACTTTTAAAAGATCCTATATTCACAGAACAAATCTCTAAAGCCCTGAATGAGTATTTTAGAATAAATATGACTGATTCTATTACTCCCAGTACCCTATGGGATGCACACAAGGCGGTAATAAGGGGCATTTTTCTCAAACACAAAGCATTTCTTACTAAGCGTAGGAAGACAGACTATAGAACGCTTGAACACCAATTATCGACCCTTGAGCAGGCCCATTTCCAGCACCCTTTAGATCCCATCATAAATCGAGACCTTGCCCTTGCAAGAAATAAGTTTAATACCCAGTTACAAAAAGAAGCCCAAAGACAAGCCTTTTATCTAAAGAGATTATATTTTTCAGAAGGAAACAAAGCCGGAAGGCTATTAGCCAGAGCTTTACGCCAAAGAACGCTTAACTCCTATGTCCAAAAACTATATAATGTAGATCGTGAGGAGATACAAGATAGTAAGTCAATTGCCTCAACATTTCATGACTACTACAGTAAACTATATAATTTACCACCAATAGACTCCCCCGAAGAGACTAGCGATATGGATACATATGTTAGGGAGGCTGACTTAATTAAGATTTCGAAGGAGGAGGCTGCAGGCTTAGATGAACCCATTGCCCCTTTGGAAATCATAAAGGCCATTGAATCTCTACCAACGCAAAAAAGCCCGGGGCCCGACGGTTTTTCCAATTTGTATTACAAAACATTTAAAAATATATTACTGCCACACCTGCTTAGATTATTTAATTCAATAGACGAAAACGGATCTTTTTCCACAGATTTTTTATCGGCCCATATTACATTAATTCATAAAACAGGGAAGTCCCCACTTGAACCAGGCAGCTACAGGCCTATATCCCTCATAAATACGGATGCTAAGATATATGCCAAGATATTGGCAACTAGACTCAGCACGCTGTTGCCTCATATTATCCACACGGACCAGGCGGGCTTTATTCCGCGTCGGGAGGCCAGGGATAATACAATTAGGACGCTCCATTTGATCGATTTTGCTACAACCTCTAATATTGAGATGGTCCTGGCCTCAACCGACGCGGAAAAAGCGTTCGATAGGATGAACTGGGTATACCTTCGCTCGGTGTTGTCTGGATTTGGGTTTGGAGATAAATTGATTAACAGGATATTCAGTCTCTATAGTAACCCCACAGCTAGAATCAGGGTAAATAGTATTTTGTCAGAATCTTTTCAAATAAATAACGGTACACGGCAGGGGTGCCCACTGTCCCCGCTATTATTCGCTATTGCAATGGAACCACTAGCATCCCACATTAGGCTAAATACTAACATCACAGGGATAGCCGTAGGCCCCAATAATTATAAAATAAGCTTATATGCTGACGACATACTGTTGTCCTTATCTAATCCTAGTATATCACTACCGGCCGTATTGACCGAATTTCGCCGTTTTGGGAGCCTCTCCCACTTCCTGATTAATAACCAGAAATCTAACATTTTAAATATTACAATGAACGCCCATAAGTTCTCAAATCTGGCCCAGGTCTGTCCATATCAACTAAACAGTGACCGCATCAGATACTTAGGTATTAACGTTACACCAAGACTGGCATCCCTATTTAAATCCAATTACACACCGCTCTTACAAGAAATATCGAGGGACTGTCAGTCTTGGCGAAATAAATATTTCTCTTGGTGGGGCAGAAACCAAATCACGAAAATGTCATTGTTGCCTCGAATACTTTATTTATTGCAGACTATCCCTATTCATCTCCCCCATACCTATATCCGACAGCTCCAATCTATCCTCAACGATTTTATATGGGGAGGACAAAAACCGAGAGTAGCTAGGCAAAATATGTATAGATCTAGGAGAGATGGTGGGTTGGACTAAATTGGCACAATAGCTCTCAAGACAAGGCATGGATCCCCCTAGACACGCATATCCTGAAAACTCCCAAAGTAGGCCCAATTTGCTGGCTGCAGGATAAATATCGCCCAACTAGAGCTAGATCATCCCCTCTTTATAGACACATCTTTCGTACCTGGGATACAATAATTACCCATATAAAAGGCATATCCACACCCCACTCGCCCATGACACCAATTTTCCAAAATACTGAATTACTATTAGGCATCCATCTCTCAACGGGAGACCTACACTATAAAGAGTTGGGGTTTTCATCCCCGCTGGTGGATTTTCTTTCCCAGGGGAAACTTAGGCCGAGACAAGACTTATCTGAAGTTCTGGAGGGTACATTTACTAACTGGTTGAAATACTCCCAATTGCAAAATCTGCTGCGAGTTTCCCCACATAGCTCTCAACTTACACGCTCTCTCACCCCATTTGAAACGCTTTGCAGAGCTGCCATTACCTCAAGAGGAACTCTTGCTATGTCGAGGCGAATTATAGACCATTGTGTACATAGAACATTACCGACATACACTCAATCCTGGCAGGAAGAATTGCACCAAGACATTACACCGGAATACTGGTATAAATTGTTTGAATTTACTGGCAAAACGTTGTCTTCTTCCCAGATCCTTGAAATGAACTATAAAATTCTTTCAAGGTGGTATATGACACCAGTCAGACTGAAAATGATATACCCTGAGGTTTCTCCTCTGTGCTGGAGGGGGTGTGGGGGTGAGGGATCTTTATCGCACATATGGTGGTCGTGCCCTAGCCTGCGGACCTTTTGGGACTCCTTAGAAAAGATATTACACCCGTTACTGGGTACTACATTTAACTTTAACCCAATGATCATACTGTTCAACGCTAGGCCTAGGATCTCCTGTAAACTTAGACTTTCCCTACTTCAAATTTGCGTGAATGGAGCAAAATCCCTAATTGCCAGAAAATGGAAATCCCAAAATGTCCCAACAATTACGGAGTGGGCAGCTAGAACACAAGAACTCATTCTTTTGGAAGAATACTCTTATCTTAAACGAAACAGACATGACATGTTTTTAAATATAAAACTTTATTGGGAATCACTGCAGGTACCAACATAATTTCGACCTTACTCGAGCTTCTGACCAATGATGTTACATTACACTATGGGACAGGTGATATTGGAGAGATTACCTCATTACCCACTCTTCTGGATTTCCCCTCTTCTTTTTACACTTCCTCCTATGTTTTTCCCCTTTCTCTCCCTTCTACTGCTTCACCCCTTCTACACCACTCCGTTTATCCTCTTCTTTCTTTTTTTTTTTTTCTTCCCCTTTTATTCCCCTTCCTCCCCTTCTTCCTTTTTCTTTTTATTTAATTATTATGAAAAAGGTTCCCTCAAATATAACTGGACAAGATGCTAAAGTTGGCCTATTTAGAGGCCTATGCGGTTTATATATAAAAAATGTTCTTTTCTTTTTTGTTGTCCTTTGTTGATACACAGCAGAAGCTGCATGTTCATAACCTGTAATAGCAACCAGATGGAATTTAATAGCACGCTATTATACATTGTACTGTGTATCTTATGTCATGTTTTATGAACCTGTTCAATAAAAACTTTATATATAAAAAAAAAAAGTACACTAACACCCATAAACTACCTATTAACCCCTAAACCGAGCCCCCCCCACATCGCAAACACTATAATAAAAATGTTTAACCCCTAATCTGCCTACCGGACATCGCCGCCACCTACATTAAACTTATGAACCCCTAATCTGCTGCCCCTAACATCGCCGACACCTACATTATATTTATTAACCCCTAATCTGCCGCCCACAATGTCACCGCAACCTAACTACCCTTATTAACCCCTAATCTGCCGACCGGACATCGCCACCACTTTAATAAATGTATTAACCCCTAAACCGCCGCACTCCCGCCTCGCAAACACTAGTTAAATTTTATTAACCCCTAATCTGCCTGCCCTAACATCGCCGACACCTACTTACATTTATTAACCCCTAATCTGCCACCCCCAACGTCGCCGCTACTATATTAAAGGTATTAACCCCTAAACCTAAGTCTAAACCTAACCCTAACCCCCCTTAACGTAAATATAATTTAAATTAAACTAAATAAATGTATAAAATTTTTAAAATTGATTCCTATTTAAAATTAAATACTTACCTTTTAAATAAACCATAAGCTAGCTACAATATAACTAATATTTACATTGTAGCTAGCTTAGGATTTATATTTATTTTACAGGCAAGTTTGTATTTATTTTAACTAGGTACAATAGTTATTACATAGTCATTAACTATTTAATAGCTACCTAGCTAAAATAAGTACAAAATTACCTGTAAAATAAATCCTAACCTAAGTTACAATTACACCTAACCCTACACTATCATTAAACTAATTACCTAAACTACCTACAATTAATTACAATTAAATTCAATAAACTAAAGTAAGGGGAAAAAATACTAAATTACGAAAAAAAATAAACACTAAATTACAGAAGAAAAAAAAATAATTACAAGAAGTTTAAACTAATCACACCTAATCTAAGCCCCCTAATAAAATAAAAAAGCCCCCCAAAATAATAAAATGCCCTACCCTATACTAAATTACAAATAGCCCTTAAAAGGGCCTTTTGCGGGGCATTGCCCCAAAGTAATCAGCTCTTTTACGTGTAAAAAAAAAAATACAATACCCCCCAACATTACAACCCACCACCCACACACCCCTACTCTAAAACCCACCCAATACCCCCTTAAAAAAACCTAACACTACCCCATTGAAGATCACCCTACCTTGAGCCGTCTTCACCCAGCCGGGCACCAGTGGTCATCCGATCCGTCCAGTAGTCTTCATCCGATGGGGCAGAAGAGGACATCCAGACCGGTAGAAGTCTTCATTCTATCCGGGCAGAAGAGGACATCCGGACCGGGAGAAGGCTTCATCCAAGCGGCATCTTCTATCTTCATCCTTCCGGCGAGGAGCAGCTCCATCTTGAAGACATCCGATGCGGAGCATCCTTCCTGCACGACGGCTACCCGACGAATGGCTGGTCTTTTAAATGACATCATCCAAGATGGCGTCCCTCAAATTCCGATTGGCTGATAGGATTCTATCAGCCAATCGGAATTAAGGTAGGAAAAATCTGATTGGTTGATTTAATCAGCCAATCGGATTGAAGTTCAATCCGATTGGCTGATTGGATCAGCCAATAGAATTGACCTCGCATTCTATTGGTTGATCCAATCAGCCAATCGGATTGAACCTTAATTCTGATTGGCTGATAGAATTTGAGGGACGCCATCTTGGATGACGTCATTTAAAGGAACCGTTGTTAGTCGTCGTGCCTTCTCCTGGTCCGGATGTCCTCTTCTGCCCGGATAGAATGAAGAATTTTGCCAGTCTGGATGTCCTCTTCTGCCCCATCGGATGAAGACTACTGGACGGATCGGATGACCACTTGTGCCTGGCTGGGTGAAGACGGCTCAAGGTAGGGAGATCTTCAATGGGGTAGTGTTAGGTTTTTTTAAGGGGGTATTGGGTGGGTTTCAGAGTAGGGGTGTGTGGGTGGTGGGTTGTAATGTTGGGGGGGAGTATTGTATTCTTTTTTTTTACAGGTTAAAGAGCTGATTACTTTGGGGCAATGCCCTGCAAAAAGCCCTTTTAAGGGCTATTTGTAATTTAGTATAGGGTAGGGCTTTTTTTATTTTGGGGGGCTTTTTTATTTTATTAGGGGGCTTAGATTAGGTGTAACTAGCTTAAACTTCTTGTAATTTTTTTTTCTGTAATTTAGTGGGGGGGGGGGGTTCCCGTAATTTAGTTTATTGTATTTAATTGTAATTAATTGTAGGTAGTTTAGGTAATTTATTTAATGATAGTGTAGTGTTAGATGTAATTGTAACTTAGGTTAGGTTTTATTTTATAGGTAATTTTGTACTTATTTTAGCTAGGTAGTTATTAAATAGTTAATAACTATTTAATAACTATTGTACCTAGTTAAAATAACAACAAAGTTGCCTGTGAAATAAATTTAAATCAATCCTAAAATAGCTGCAATGTAACTATTAGTTATATTGTAGTTATCTTATGGTTTATTTTATAGGTAAGTATTTAGTTTTAAATAGGAATAATTTATTTAATTGTAGTTATTTAATTTAGATTTCTTTTAATTATATTTAAGTTAGGGGGGTGTTAGGGTTAGACTTAGGTTTAGGGGTTAATAACTTTATTATAGTTGCGGCGACATTGGGGGGGGGGCAGATTAGGGGTTAATTAATTTAATATAGTTGCGGCGACGTTGGGGGGGCAGATTAGGGGTTAACTATAATGTAGGTGGCGGCCGTGTTGGGGGCAGCAGATTAGGGGTTTATAACTATAATGTAGGTGGCGGCGGTGTCCGGAGCGGCAGATTAGGGGTTAATAGTATAATGCAGGTGGCAACGATGTCAGGGGCGGCAGATTAGGTGTTAATAAGATAGATGGGGTGAGCAGATAAGATAGATGATGAGAAGCCGTCTGAATCTTCTAATATATTGAATAGGTCAGTCAAGTGAGGTACTAAAATAGCAAAAAAAAGTTTATAATATTTAGAACTGAGATCGTCTGTTCCTGGACTTTTCCCAGTTGGGAGAGTTTGAATAACTGATAATACTTCTTTGTGGGAAAAACGGAGAATCAAGAAAGTCTATCTCTTATTTTTGCAAGGCGGGTAGTTTTACTTTTTAAGATAATTATAAATGCCTTTCCCATATGTTTTGGGGGTCTGCACATTGCTTAGGTAGACAGCTCTTATTCAAATTACATAAAGTGTTATATTTTGTTTAAGGCCATCATCTACATTAAGGGAAAAGTATGAGTTGTAGAGTTCTTTCAAGTTCAGCCTTTACTAGTAGATTATCTAAAAGAAGTTTGTCCAATTTCCAAATAAATGGATGGTCAGGTCAGTATAGTTTACATTGTACTGGGGTGTGGTCAGACCAGGTGATGGGTAGAATATTCACCTCAATAATCTGAGGCTAACTTGATCTGAAAATATGTAATTAATTTGTGAGTATGATTAATGGTGGTGCGAGTAAAATGTAAAGTCTTGGGGGTAGATTTAACAAATGGCGGGCTGACATGATTTGCTGTAGTGAATCATGTCCGCCCAACATCAATAAATGCTGACAGCATACGCTGTCAGCATTTATCATTGCACAAGCATTTCAGGTGAAATGCTTGTGCAATGCCACCCCCTGCACATTCGCAGCCAATCAGCCGCTAGCAGGGGTTGTCAATCATCCCGATCATATCCGATCAGGATGATTACAGTCCGCCACCTCTTACAACCACTGCTTCTTAAATCCTGATTCCAGTGAGCTCGCGCGGAATGAGCAGCATATGCTGCTTAATAAATCGGCCCCAAGTTGTACAGGATGACGAATTAGCCAGACATTGTAAACTGCTAGCACAGTTAATCTGTTACAACAATTTTTAATTACTCTGAGGAATTACTGAAGCTTCTTTTGATGTGTCAAGTTGTGGGGGATAATTAGGGCACCTTTTGTATTTCTATTTTTTTTGTTAGGGTCCTCATGAATGCATGCTGTTGAGAGTTAGGATAGTGCACATTAACAAGCGTGATTGGTTTCCCGTATAAGAGGCCGATTACAATCTTTATTTATCGCTCTATGTCTCTTTCTTTCTGTATTAATTGAAAAGGTAGGGAATGTTTAAATAATATTACTATACCATTCAATTTGGTGGGTCCAGAGGAGAAAAAGGCAGATGAATACTTATGGTTATGCCACCGTGGCTCTTTTTTTAAATGAGTCTCTTAGAAAAAGATTAGGACAGGCTTAAGTTTGGAAATATTGCGCATAATCATTGAATGTTTTTCAGGTGTGTTAAGACCTTTAATATTTATGGTTATTAGGGTCAATAATTGATCTTATTTTAAAACAGACATGGTAGACTAGACATGTATTAAAATGAAAAAAGTGGGAAGGGAAGGATAAGGAAAAGAGATAAGAGAGTAGATACGTATGAAGATAATTAGATTAAGCTGTATAGTAACTTGATGAAGTAGTACAGTTTACAAAATACAAGCCATTACACAACTAAGGGAATAATCTCTATCAGTAAGTGTTTACCCACTAACAAAGGTTCAAACTATATGACAAGGTCGTCATTGTGTAATAAAGCTATGCTAGGGAACAGGTGCTGTTCATGTGCAAAATGTGTATGTTTAAGATTAGATAGTAAGTGAGTGTATAGAACTCAATCACTAACAATATCTAGGCACATTCAATTGAGGGTGGTATCTTCACGATTGTTCAAAGGTTACATAAACATAAATATAAACTGTAGTATCTAAGGGCGGCCATCTAGATGATAAACCTATATATTCTGATATATCAAACTCTAGATGTTTAGGTGATAATTCTTGTGTTTTCTAGAAATCACTGTGAAAGAATACTTGCTACTGGGTCTATAAACAGTTGCAGTGATTGACTTGTTACTGCGCCAAAAATACTGTTCTTATTTTTTTTTTTCCTTCTTTCCCCTTCTTTTCTGCGTTAGGCTAGGTAGCAGTATTAATGTCTGCCTTAGAGTAGATAAATAATGTTGCCAATAGGAGTGCTGTAAAAGTGGCTTAATTTAGCTGAAATAATGTCAAAGCACAAAGAATGTAAATCAGTTTAATGTCCACAACTGGTGCAGATAATGTTGGGTGACTTTGTGGATATTAGTAAAAATGTTGTTTGAACCAGAGATTCTATTTGTCAGTTTGCAGGAAGAAGCTAAGATCCAGATAAGATTGACAGTATACAGAGTCGGTAGAAGTAAATAAGCCTGAGGTTAAGATTCCTTTGCTATTCTTGTAAGAAAAAGATGGTGTTGTAATAATCTTAAACTACAGAGGCTTAGGGGTATGTCCCAGATGATAAAGCCCTATGTGCTGTTTTGTTTACCTATTTATTGATAGACTGAAATGAGCAGAGGCATAACTAGAAAACACAGGGCCCAGGTGCAAGAATCTAAGAAGGGCCCCCACCCCCCTTATCCACTAAAAAAAGGATGAATTTGATACTTTTTTTTTTTTTTTTTTACATTTAACACAGAAAACAAAATGTGAATCAGATTACATGTCTGCAAAAGAAGGCACCCTGTGCCCACAGTCTGTGAGATGGTCTGACCCCCTATTATAGTGACACTGTTTAACCCACAAGTACTGTATACACTGTGTGCAGAATTATTAGGCAAATGAGTATTTTGACCACATCATCCTCTTTATGCATGTTGTCTTACTCCAAGCTGTATAGGCTCGAAAGCCTACTACCAATTAAGCATATTAGGTGATGTGCATCTCTGTAATGAGAAGGGGTGTGGTCTAATGACATCAACACCCTATATCAGGTGTGCATAATTATTAGGCAACTTCCTTTCCTTTGGCAAAATGGGTCAAAAGAAGGACTTGACAGGATCAGAAAAGTAAAAAATAGTGAGATATCTTGCAGAGGGATGCAGCACTCTTAAAATTGCATTGCAAAGCTTCTGAAGCGTGATTATCAAACAATCAAGCGTTTCATTCAAAATAGTCAACAGAGTCGCAAGAAGCGTGTGGAAAAACCAAGGCGCAAAATAACTGCCCATGAACTGAGAAAAGTCAAGCGTGCAGCTGCCAAGATGCCACTTGCCACCAGTTTGGCCATATTTCAGAGCTGCAACATCACTGGAGTGCCCAAAAGCACAAGGTGTGCAATACTCAGAGACATGGCCAAGGTAAGAAAGGCTGAAAGACGACCACCACTGAACAAGACACACAAGCTGAAACGTCAAGACTGGGCCAAGAAATATCTCAAGACTGATTTTTCTAAGGTTTTATGGACTGATGAAATGAGAGTGAGTCTTGATGGGCCAGATGGATGGGCCCGTGGCTGGATTGGTAAACGGCAGAGAGCTCCAGGCCGACTCAGACGCCAGCAAGGTGGAGGTGGAGTACTGGTTTGGGCTGGTATCATTAAAGATGAGCTTGTGGGGCCTTTTCGGGTTGAGGATGGAGTCAAGCTCAACTCCCAGTCCTACTGCCAGTTTCTGGAAGACACCTTCTTCAGCAGTGGTACAGGAAGAAGTCTGCATCCTTCAAGAAAAACATGATTTTCATGCAGGACAATGCTCCATCACACGCGTCCAAGTACTCCACAGCGTGACTGGCAAGAAAAGGGTATAAAAGAAGAAAATCTAATGACATGGCCTCCTTGTTCACCTGATCTGAACCCCATTGAGAACATGTGGTCCATCATCAAATGTGAGATTTACAAGGAGGGAAAACAGTACACTTCTCTGAACAGTGTCTGGGAGGCTGTGGTTGCTGCTGCACGCAATGTTGATGGTGAACAGATCAAAACACTGACAGAATCCATGGATGGCAGGCTTTTGAGTGTCCTTGCAAAGAAAGGTGGCTATATTGGTCACTGATTTGTTTTTGTTTTGTTTTTGAATGTCAGAAATGTATATTTGTGAATGTTGAGATGTTATATTGGTTTCACTGGTAAAAATAAATAATTGAAATGGATATATATTTGTTTTTTGTTAAGTTGCCTAATAATTATGCACAGTAATAGTCACCTGCACACACAGATATCCCCCTAAAATAGCTATAACTAAAAACAAACTAAAAACTACTTCCAAAACTATTCAGCTTTGATATTAATGAGTTTTTTGGGTTCATTGAGAACATGGTTGTTCAATAATAAAATTAATCCTCAAAAATACAACTTGCCTAATGATTCTGCACTCCCTGTATAGTGAGTTAGTGACACAGTCTGTAATCTGCCGGTGAGATGGCTGGCCTGACCCTACCCGCCCCAGTACTTTATAGAGTGACCACAGTAGTCTGTGACATGGTCCAGCCCCCCTACTGTATATAGTGGTACTGTATAGTGACACTGTTTACCCCCCGCCCTCCATGCAGTACTAACAAGGTCTGTAGTTTGCTGGTTCCACAAACACACACACACACATACATGCATAAAAACACACACAGTCACATACATACACACATACACACAATACATACACACACACACACACACACACACATAAACACCAATGGGTAAAACAGAAACACTAACCTCTGTAGTCAGATACACTAGTGAGGCATCATGTCACACTCACATGATATCAGTGCAGGCAGTGACAGGTCAAAGTTTTTTTTTTTAAGCTGGGCCCCCACCCTACAGTTGGACCTCTCCACCCCCTGTAGTTTTGCCCCTGGATATGAGGTAAACTGACTAAAAGTTCATTATTGGGATTTGCAAGTATGACCTCAACTAAACAGGCCGTTTCTCCATAGTCCGTGTACTGCTCCATAGTCCTTTACTCAAGTGATGACAAAGGATTCTCTGCAGGGGGGCAAAACTACAGGGGGTGCAGAGGTCGCAATTGTGACTGGGCCCCCAAGAGTGGGGGCCCAGCTTAAAAAAAATTATAATTTTTTTTTAAATGGAAAACGTTGTCCTGCCACTGCCTGCAGTGATATCATATGAGTGTGACATGATGCTTCACTAGTGTCTCTGACTACAGGGGTTAGTCTTTCTGTTTTACCCATTGGTGTTTATGTGTATGTGTATGTATGTATGTGACTGTGTGTTTATTTATGCATGTATGTGTGTGTGTGTGTATGTTTGTGTATGTTTGTGGAACCAGCAAATTACAGACCTTGTTACTACAGCATGGGGGAGGGGGTAAACAGTGTCACTATACAGTACATGCAACAACCGGGAAGCGCTCAAACATTCAAACACTAACTGTGAGTAAAGTCCCCGACGATCAGTGCACTTCACGTAGTCAGACACACCCCCTTGACGTAGTGGTGATGTATTCTCAGAATACTCAGCTGTCCTGGTGCGGAGAAACGAGCGCTTCCATCCACGCTCAATTAATAGAACAACACCAACAATCAGCGCACCCAGTAAGGCTGAGAAAAGCAAACGATGGTAAGCAGTTTATTGTTTAGCTCAAACAAATGCTCAATATAATAGGTAAATATCCATACAATGCCAAACAGGTAAAAAAGGCATAAGTGGTAAGTGACAGGCAAAATAAGGCAGGAAAAATTAGGGGGCCCAGCTTAAAAAAAATTATAATTTGGGGGAGGGGGTAAACAGTGTCACTATACAGTACCACTATATACAGTATGAGGGGGCTGGACTATGTCACAAACTACTGTGGTCACTTTATAAAGTACTGGGGCAGGTAGGGGCAGGCCAGCCAATCACCGGCAGATTACAGACTGACTCACTATATACAGTACTGGTGGGTAAAACAGTGTCACTATATACAGTAATAGGGGGTCAGACCATCTCAAAGACTGTGGGTACCTCCTTTTGCAGACGTAATCTGATTCACATTTTTTTTCTGTGTTAAATGTTAAAAAAAAAGAAAGATATGTATCAAATTCACTTTTTTTTTTGGTGGGGGGGGCCTTCTTAGATTCTTGCACCTGGGCCCTGTGGTTTCTAGGTTCGCCTCTGAGTCTCTGGCTGCCACTGCAGCTCCGGGTTGAAGAGATTCAGTGCTAGTGCTCGCATAAGCTGTTAGTGCTCTATGAGTTATGAGTGAAAAAAGCCCCGCTCATCAGTAATGGCGGCATGCTATTGCAATGTGCGCAATCTTGGAAGACAGTTCTGATCCTGGATTTTAACCTCATCTGGGTGAGATGAGTCTGTCAGTTGGAGCCTCTCTATTTAGGTGCCAGTTAATTTTTATATAGATGCCACCCTAGATTCTTCCTTTAAACGCTGGTGAGGCATAGGAGCCGATTTCTTACATGACCATCATCGGACGTGGCCAAGCTCCACCACAGTATGCTAAATTTTTAAAGAAGTTTCCATACCATTAGTAGTGCACATCACGCATAGGTTAAAGGCCATTAAATACAGCACAATTAAATAATCAACAAATGTTTATTAACAAGACCATGCATTATCACTTACTGTAAATTTCAATTGAACAGCAGATTATTTTTTTTTCTGAGAATTTTCAAAATTTTCTTCCATTTTCCTACCCCTGTATCACATGACAGCTATCAGCAAATCACAGACTCCTGTCCATATATATTGTGAACAACTTCACATGCTCAGTAGGAGCTTCAGAAAGCATGCATATAAAAGATTGCGCACAAATTTATAATGGGAGTAAATTGGATGTTTTCTTTTTAAATTAGTAAACCTTTAAGGAAAACCTCTAGGGGTATATTTATTAATGTGCAAGAGGACATGATACAATGTAGCGTATCATGTCCGCCGCACATCAATAAATGCCGACAGCAAACGCAAACAGCAAACGTACCATGTCCGCAGCACATCGATAAATGCCGACATCAAACGCAAACAGCAAACGTACCATGTCCGCCGCACATCGATAAATGCCGACAGCATACGCTGTCAGCATTTATCATTGCACCTGCAGTTCTTGTGAACTTCTGGTGCAATACCGCCCCCTGCAGATTTGCGGCCAATCAGCCGCTAGCAGGTGGTGTCAAACAATCATGTACGATCGGGTGGATTGCTATACGCTGCCTCAGAGGCGGCGTATAAGTTTAGGAGCAGCGTTCTTAAGACCGCTGCTTCTTAACTCCTGTTTCCGGCGAGCCTGAAGGCTCGCTCAGAAACAAGGAGGAACAGGGGCCATTTGGCCCTTGTTAAATAGACCCCTTAAGCTCCTATCTGCAGCTTGGCACTTT
This sequence comes from Bombina bombina, assembly GCF_027579735.1. Lineage (NCBI taxonomy): Eukaryota > Metazoa > Chordata > Amphibia > Anura > Bombinatoridae > Bombina > Bombina bombina. The sequence continues at coordinate 305,859,828 of NC_069503.1, forward strand.
CGGGTATCCAGGGCTGGTGATGTAACCACACCCAGATTTCCTCAGTGATGTATAAGTAGTGGTAAGTTGGGGGAGACGTGGTTAGCAGAAAGCGCCAGTCATTAGAAAGAGAGAATTCCCATTTTCCAAAACAATGACTCATATCCCTCTGTATGCTCTGGAAAACTCATGATTTTCAAAATCTTCTCTTGTGCCTGTTGGTGTAAGTGTTCGCCATTACTATGTTGACTACTTATATGTTAGACACGTGACCCCTTATTCATCTGTGTCTTTTCCACATAAAACTATCTGAATCATGCCACCACCTAGGACAGATATCACTTTATAAAATAAGTGTTGTCAGCTTTCTTTCCATGTGCTGTTGTTCTCTGCCCAGAATTGTTTAAATGTGAATTCACTATCATGTATTATATGTACTTATTTTTAATATTACTTTTCTAAATTAATTTTGACCCTTGTTGGGGATAAAGCCCCCCCCCCCCTTCTTGGATAATCATTACATCATCAGACTATTTTATTGTCTACAGGGAGTGCAGAATTATTAGGCAAGTTGTATTTTTGAGGATTAATTTTATTATTGAACAACAACCATGTTCTCAATAAACCCAAAAAAACTCATTAATATCAAAGCTGAATAGTTTTGGAAGTAGTTTTTAGTTTGTTTTTAGTTATAGCTATTTTAGGGGGATATCTGTGTGTGCAGGTGACTATTACTGTGCATAATTATTAGGCAACTTAACAAAAAACAAATATATACCCATTTCAATTATTTATTTTTACCAGTGAAACCAATATAACATCTCAACATTCACAAATATACATTTCTGACATTCAAAAACAAAACAAAAACAAATCAGTGACCAATATAGCCACCTTTCTTTGCAAGGACACTCAAAAGCCTGCCATCCATGGATTCTGTCAGTGTTTTGATCTGTTCACCATCAACATTGCGTGCAGCAGCAACCACAGCCTCCCAGACACTGTTCAGACAGGTGTACTGTTTTCCCTCCTTGTAAATCTCACATTTGATGATGGACCACAGGTTCTCAATGGGGTTCAGATCAGGTGAACAAGGAGGCCATGTCATTAGATTTTCTTCTTTTATACCCTTTCTTGCCAGCCACGCTGTGGAGTACTTGGACGCGTGTGATGGAGCATTGTCCTGCATGAAAATCATGTTTTTCTTGAAGGATGCAGACTTCTTCCTGTACCACTGCTTGAAGAAGGTGTCTTCCAGAAACTGGCAGTAGGACTGGGAGTTGAGCTTGACTCCATCCTCAACCCGAAAAGGCCCCACAAGCTCATCTTTGATGATACCAGCTAAAACCAGTACTCCACCTCCACCTTGCTGGCGTCTAAGTCGGACTGGAGCTCTCTGCCCTTTACCAATCCAGCCACGGGCCCATCCATCTGGCCCATCAAGACTCACTCTCATTTCATCAGTCCATACAACCTTAGAAAAATCAGTCTTGAGATATTTCTTGGCCCAGTCTTGACGTTTCAGCTTGTGTGTCTTGTTCAGTGGTGGTCGTCTTTCAGCCTTTCTTACCTTGGCCATGTCTCTGAGTATTGCACACCTTGTGCTTTTGGGCACTCCAGTGATGTTGCAGCTCTGAAATATGGCCAAACTGGTGGCAAGTGGCATCTTGGCAGCTGCACGCTTGACTTTTCTCAGTTCATGGGCAGTTATTTTGCGCCTTGGTTTTTCCACACGCTTCTTGCGACCCTGTTGACTATTTTGAATGAAACGCTTGATTGTTCGATGATCACGCTTCAGAAGCTTTGCAATTTTAAGAGTGCTGCATCCCTCTGCAAGATATCTCACTATTTTTGACTTTTCTGAGCCTGTCAAGTCCTTCTTTTGACCCATTTTGCCAAAGGAAAGGAAGTTGCCTAATAATTATGCACACCTGATATAGGGTGTTGATGCCATTAGACCACACCCCTTCTCATTACAGAGATGCACATCACCTAATATGCTTAATTGGTAGTAGGCTTTCGAGCCTATACAGCTTGGAGTAAGACAACATGCATAAAGAGGATGATGTGGTCAAAATACTCATTTGCATAATAATTCTGCACTCCCTGTATAGTATTGTCTTTCTAAAATATGTCCTACTGACGTATATTGTTATGGATAAGAAAGGAATGTTATTTAAATGTAAAGCCAGACATCACTGCTATGACAGTGTATAGACTCTTATTTTTTCATTTTTAACATTTCATTGTTTTGATAGCTGTGGTGTAATACACAATGCAATAGCTGATACAATTCAAATAATGTTTTCATTTCATATTTATTTATTGTCTTGTAACCAAAGGAACGGAACAATATTTCAAGAAATGTGTGTTCCTACTTAACTCTGTCTGGGAGGATTAGTTATACCTAATATTTTGGGGGCAATATGAATTGACATTTCTTTTTTTCAGGGTCAATGTGGGTGCCAACATTACCAATAATTTATAAATTATCATCTTAGAATGGCCACAAGGCAGAATGTTGAAGCAACAACCATAGCATTAATGTACTCAATTTTATTATAGACTTAGAATACAACTAGTAAATAGATTAATTAATTAAATACTTACATATTTTTTGAGCCAACCAAGCTTTCTGTATGTAGGAGCCAATGGTATTTTTTTAAGAGACAACACGAAACACCCCAATAGCAGCACAAAAGGATCTACAGCTTTATAAAATAATTCCTAGGGATATGTCAATTAAAGTGATGGTAAACTCTGATAATTTAAAAGTAGTAATTTAAAAATACGGTAGATTTTATTGCAACTTTCATCCACTAGTTCGTACCAACTCGTGAAGGAAGGTTGCAATAAAATCTAATTTATTTTTAAATTACTATTTTCAATAGCATAAAGGGCAGGCAATTGCTTTTATAGGTTCAGAAAGCAGCTTATGCAGAAGAGTTGGGAAATTCTGTGAAGCTTGTTGCACAATTGAATGCTAAGGACCCTGTAGGAAACGGAGTACTGACCAATTAAACAATTCTGTATCTGAGGGAAAATGTTGCAGGCTCGCCAGAAACATGGGCCCTTAAGATCCATCCGGAGCTTGATTAATGGGCCCCATAAACTGTGGTGGACACTGATTAAGATTAGCAGTAGATCCTAGCTACAAACACTCCAGAATATTGAGGCTGTTGTTTAAATGAATAAACAGCTCAATCTGTTCTGCAAATTATGCTACAATCTTATAGTTTAATATTTTGGTATATAGAACAGGATTCTACTTATAGGGCCTTATTATAAGTGTAGCGGTATTTATCGCTCACTCTTGAGTGCGTATGCCACTGAGTAAACTTGTAATGCTCAAGGGATAGTGCGCGTATTTAAAGTTGAAAGTAAAAACTGTAGGACTTCAGATATAGCGACCGTGCTAACTTCTTCCCCCATAGACTTCAAAGGAGAGCGCGACTTAATAAAAACCCTAACACATCGCTCGCGTGCTAATCCAACAATGTGTTAGACCTACAGCGCTAACCCGAAGTGAGTAATAACTATTTTACATTCATATGTTCTTCACATAGGATAAAATGTTATTTTTATTTATAAATATTTATTTTTATATATATCTGATGTTTTTTGTAAAATATATAACATATCTATAGGACTATAGACAGGTATATATATATATATATATATATATATATATATACGCACACACAGATATATATATATATATATATATATATTTTTTTTTATCAAACCTATTTAAGAGAGATAGAATTATGAATTTCGACAAATATCATAAAAAAGTAAGGAATATCAGCACTCTTTTGTTGAGAAAAGTCATATAAATTTATTTATTTCAGAAAAAGATCCAACAAGCACATAATGAAAACACATTTAAAATAGATGCCTAGCACATAATATTGACTGGCCAGTCTTATCTAATGCTAACTCAAACAGATAAAGTACCTCATATAGCAGACAGCTATATAGAGAAAATGCAAAAACGTCTGCTCCTAAGATAGCAATCAAGTGAAAGCAGTAATATGTAAATACATAGTAGCAGATTTACACAGGTATCTCTATAGCATAATCGCATAAAACAACAACATACAGCTGCCGCTGACTTTCTCAGCTTGGTTAGCAAGATATAGCAGTCCAATAGATGTATAGCAAGAGTTAACTGTGAAAGTCTATTTGAACTTCCCTTGCTAGCTTAGCAGATATCTGCACACATATAGCACCATTGTAGAAACAAACATGTCCCGTATAAATGAAACAGCAAACAAATATCTTCAGTATTTCTTTCCATATTGCTCTCAACTTAAAAGTTACTGGCAGGTTGATATACTGTAAAAATCTTATATTTTAGGTTACCGTTTCTTCAGGTGAGTCCCCTGTTATATCTCCCGGTATACATACACTGCGCTTAGTCCAGCGCTACTCCGCCTCTTCAAGGCTGTATGTCTTCTTCCAGGGCAGGCTACTCAAAGCAAAGGTGCTCACATCCAGGCTGTGAGCGGTTGCATCCACTCCCTTTATCTTTTACTCGTGCATATTCTCATACACAGGCAGGGATCTTTTCGGGTCCAGCAAACAAACGGCTCACTTTTCCTCCGCCATCTCTGGGGCGCTCAGGTGTGCGCTGCGTACAATCAAGAGCTGACTCACGCTTGTAAACAGGTGTTGTCTTTCGCTGCTTCAGGTGCTTTTTTTCCTTGGTGCAAAGCAATCTGTGGGATTCCTCATGCCAATGGTCAATCTGTGTGGCATCACAGGGAGCATGCCTACATATGTTTCACCCCTATATTGCTCCAAACATATCGTGGCTTCATCAGGGCTAATTTGTTCAGGCTTAGGTGCTTCCTTTAATACCCAAAACTCCTCCTCTATTCATTACATCATAGTAGAAGAGGCACACCTAGAACATTTTCGTGATCACAGATACCGTAATACCTGATCTAGATAGGATTATGGTATATACATAAGTGTACCCTTCAATGTATCATCAAAACGCACAGGATATGACAAACACCATGCCAGATTTGATTATTTTCTAGTTCTTAATATACCTAGAGAAATGAAGCGAACTCCAACCTCTCATTTAAACCTTTAGGATATCTAGTTTTTAGCATATAGATCCAACGAGTCTCTTTCTGTAATAACATTGTATCATTATCACCACCTCTATTATTCACAATACCCTTATCAATCCCCATTATTTTTAGCTGTGATGCATCAGATTGATGGCACTGTGTGAAATGTCTAGCTATGGTAGTGTCTCTATTGTGTGAGATGTCATCTCTATGTTCTTGAATTCGATCTTTCAAAAACCTTTTCGTTTTTCCTACATAGAATTTGGGTCAGGAGCAGTGTATTAAATACACTACACCCACTGAGTTACAGTTAAAGAAATATTTAACCTCATATTCTCTACTGCTACCTGCTGAAAACTTTTTTGCCTTTTCCATAAAGGGGCAGTAAACACATTGGCCACAAGGGTAATTACCTTTCACCCCTCTGTCCTTTCTCAGCCAATCTGCACTTGATGGACTTCTATTGTACATACTTTTCACTAGATGGTCTTTTAAGTTTGGTGATTTACGTGCTACCATCTGGGGGAAATTCCCCACCTTATCTTTGATTTTATCTTCATATGTTAGAAGATGCCAGTGTTTTTGCAGAATTGACTGTATGGTTTCCCATTGGCAATTATAATTTGAAACAAATCTTATATTCTCCTTTTGGTTTATTTTATCCTTGCTTCTATAGAGCACCTCGTCTCTATCCAATTTTTCAACTTTAGATATAGCTCTATTAACAACTTTTTTTGAGTACCCTCTGTCTAGGAATCTATTTTTCATCAGATCAGCATGTTTTTTATATTTCGTATTGGAAGAACAATTTTGTTTCAATCTAAGAAATTGTCCAAAAGGAATGCCTCTTTTAAGGTGTTCAGGATGGCTGCTTTGTGCCTGTAGAATGCTATTGGTCGCTGTCTGCTTCCTATAGTTTTCTGTTACTATTGAGTCACCTTCTTTACTTATCAAGATATCCAAAAAGGAAAGACTATTTTTATCAATTTGATGAGTTAACAAAATATTTTTGTCATTTTTGTTCTAATCCATGATAAAAGTTTCTAACACATTCAAGGGTCCATCCCATAGGAGGAGAACGTCATCCACATAGCGAATCCAAAGGACGACGTTCTCCTCAAAGATGCTACTATATTTCTCATAGATTTCTATTTCCCATGCTCCTAAATGCAAGCAAGCATAGGTGGGGGCACATACCGCCCCCATTGCCGTACCTCTTTTTTGTCTGTACATAATGTTGTCAAAGACAAACATATTATTTTCTAGGATAAACCTAAGCAGGTATACTACAAATACTGTATGGTGTCTATACTTAGGACCCCTTGAATCTAAATAGTGTTCAACTGCTTTCAAACCCTCTTTGTGGGGGATAGATGAATATAAACCCTCCACATCGAGGGATACTAGGAGAGTTTCTATACTGACTTTTATTCCATCCAGTTTTTTGAGAAGATCCCCTGTGTCCTTAATATAGGATGGTAAAGTGGTTAGAAAGGGTCTCAAGAAATGGTCAACATAGTTACCTATGCTTTCTGTGATACTGCCAATTCCTGCTACAATTGGACGCCCTGGTGGGCACTGTAAACTTTTGTGAAGTTTCGGTATCACATAAAACACAGGCAAAATTGGGTATTGTTGATAAAGAAAAGAAAATTCTTTGAATGTTACTATTCCTTTCTGTTTCGCATCATAAAGTAATCGATAGAGACTATTTTGTACCTCTTTTAGGGGGTTCCCTCCAAGTTTCTCATATTGGTCCCCAACACTCAATTGTCGTTTGACTTCTCTAACATACATGGATTCATCCATTATGACGAGATTGCCGCCCTTATCTGCAGGCTTGATCACAATGTTGGGGGCCAACATGAGATCCCTGAGAGCCTTTCTTTCACTTCTGGTTAGGTTATCATTAATTATCATATTTTCTGGCAATTTTTCAATGTCTTTTTCTACCAATTTGAGAAAAAGATTTACTGAAGGTACTGAGGCTAGAGAGGGCATATAGCTTGATTTTGGTTTAAAATCTGTTGTGATAAGGGGATCATTATGTTCAGCCTTACTTGATTCATTCTCTTCTAAAAGGCAGTTTAATGTATCTAGAGAAGCTAGATCACTTGTTGTTAAAGTTTTATTTTTAGAACTTCCTTTGTCCATTGTTTGGGACAGAACTATTTTTCTAGCAAATAAATTTAGATCCTTCGTAACTTCAAATTTATTCAACTTTGCTACAGGGCTAAAGGACAGACCTTTTTTCAAAAGACTTATGTGTGCAAGATTTAGTGGAAACTTCAAAAGATTTACTATTTGCATCTCATCTGTATTATGAGTTTCTAGTAGTCCCTGAACCTGCCTCTCCTCGATCTTCCCCTTTCCAAAGATCTCTCCTGATTGTAATAATCCCTTCTCCCTCTTGTCTGCCTCATTGGATATCTCCTCTCTCTTGTAGATGAATTGCTTTGACCTCTTCCTCTTTCTCCCGCCCCTTCTTCTCCATCTTTTAAGTAGGGGCCTGGTGGGTTTTTTGATACATTGTCAGCCTCTACATCAGAGGCATCTGTGCCTGAATCATATGATTCTTTTTGAGATTTGTATACATAAACCCTATCCTTCCTATAGTCCTCCTGGTCTCTTAGTAGTTTTCGACACTTTCTTAACTTTATATCTGCCTGTAGCCTAGATATACTATTTTTTGTCTCCTCATTTAGTTTCTCAAAGTTTTTGTCCTTTTCAAATAAATTTACATTTGCCAAGAGATGGCGGAGGAAAAGTGAGCAGTTTGTTTGCTGGACCCGAAAAGATCCCTGCCTGTGTATGAGAATATGCATGAGTAAAAGATAAAGGGACTGGATGCAACCGCTCACAGCCTGGATGTGAGCACCTTTGCTTTGAGTAGCCTGACCTGGAAGAAGACATACAGCCTTGAAGAGGCGGAGTAGCGCTGGACTAAGCGCAGTGTATGTATACCGGGAGATATAACAGGGGACTCACCTGAAGAAACGGTAACCTAAAATATAAGATTTTTACAGTATATCAACCTGCCAGTAACTTTTAAGTTGAGAGCAATATGGAAAGAAATACTGAAGATATTTGTTTGCTGTTTCATTTATACGGGACATGTTTGTTTCTACAATGGTGCTATATGTGTGCAGATATCTGCTAAGCTAGCAAGGGAAGTTCAAATAGACTTTCACAGTTAACTCTTGCTATACATCTATGGGACTGCTATATCTTGCTAACCAAGCTGAGAAAGTCAGCGGCAGCTGTATGTTGTTGTTTTATGCGATTATGCTATAGAGATACCTGTGTAAATCTGCTACTATGTATTTACATATTACTGTTTTCACTTGATTGCTATCTTAGGAGCAGACATTTTTGCATTTTCTCTATATAGCTGTCTGCTATATGAGGTACTTTATCGGTTTGAGTTAGCATTAGATAAGACTGGCCAGTCAATATTATGTGCTAGGCATCTATTTTAAATGTGTTTTCAGTATGTGCAGGTTTTCTGCTCATTGATGGGACAGAGGTCCGCTGCTTGTTGGATCTTTTTCTGAAATAAATAAATTTATATGACTTTTCTCAACAAAAGAGTGCTGATATCCCTTACTTTTTTATGATATTTGTCGAAATTCATAATTCTATCTCTCTTAAATAGGTTTGATAAATCTAAATTTATAAGGGTCTGCACCAATTGATGTGACTACATCGAATTATTTATACTATTGTAAACAAAAGTATATATATTATCTCTCCCCTCCAATTCTTATATTTGTATTTATACTACCTATTAAAGGATTCACTGTTGAGGATTCACATTCCCCCTTTATTTCTGGGTGATTAAGGTATATTAGAGACTATATTGTCATAATAAGGGCATGTTATGTCCTCACTAGATTTGTTTCGGTAGTGGATCCACTTTTTGCGTGACCTCATTCTCTGTGTCCCTTTAGTGAGCAGGATGGCGTTCACCATGTCAGATGAGGTGTGGGAAGCTGAATTGAATGAATCACTCTCACAAAGTAGCAGCATAGAAATAAATGACACAAACAACGAGTCTTTAAATGTATTTTCATCTTTTAAAAAATATAGACAATGCCTAAACAGACAAATAAAGATCAGAGCAGAAAATTCAAGTTTGAACAATTATGTAAAAAATAAAATTATACCCAGAGGCCTACGCCTTTTATTGGATCCTGGTGCAAGAACTAAGGAAGATGAGGAAGGGGATGCATTCCTAACAGAATGGAATGGGAAGCTATCCACACTTTCATTAGATCTAATGGGTATGATGATATCTAGAAATGACAAAAGATTAGAGTAGGTAAAAATTGAAGCGGATCTAGCTTTGGCAAATGTAAATTTATTTGAAAAGGACAAAAAATTTGAGAAACTAAATGAGGAGACAAAAAATAGTATATCTAGGCTACAGGCAGATATAAAGTTAAGAAAGTGTCGAAAACTACTAAGAGACCAGGAGGACTATAGGAAGGATAGGGTTTATGTATACAAATCTCAAAAAGAATCATATGATTCAGGCACAGATGCCTCTGATGTAGACGCTGACAATGTATCAAAAAACCCACCAGGCCCCTACTTAAAACCCACCAGGCCCCACCTTAAAAGAGGCATTCCTTTTGGACAATTTCTTAGATTGAAACGAAATTGTTCTTCCAAAAGGAAATATAAAAAACATGCTGATCTGATGAAAAATAGATTCCTAGACAGAGGGTACTCAAAAAAAGTTGTTAATAGAGCTATATCTAAAGTTGAAAAATTGGATAGAGACGAGGTGCTCTATAGAAGCAAGGATAAAATAAACCAAAAGGAGAATATAAGATTTGTTTCAAATTATAATTGCCAATGGGAAACCATCCAGTCAATTCTGCAAAAACACTGGCATCTTCTAACATATGAAGATAAAATCAAAGTTATGGTGGGGAATTTCCCCCAGATGGTAGCACGTAAATCACCAAACTTAAAAGACCATCTAGTAAAAAGTATGTACAATAGAAGTCCATCAAGTGCAGATTGGCTGAGAAAGGACAGAGGGGTGAAAGGTAATTACCCTTGTGGCCAATGTGTTTACTGCCCCTTTATGGAAAAGGCAAAAAAGTTTTCAGCAGGTAACAGTAGAGAATATGAGGTTAAATATTTCTTTAACTGTAACTCAGTGGGTGTAGTGTATTTAATACACTGCTCCTGCCCCAAATTCTATGTAGGAAAAACGAAAAGGTTTTTGAAAGATCGAATTCAAGAACATAGAGATGACATCTCACACAATAGAGACACTACCATAGCTAGACATTTCACACTGTGCCATCAATCTGATGCATCGCAAGCTAAAAATAATGGGGATTGATAAGGGTATTGTGAATAATAGAGGTGGTGATAATGATACAATGTTATTACAGAAAGAGACTCGTTGGATCTTTAACCCCTTAAGGACCAGCGACGTACCCTGTATGTCGCTGGCCTTTTTTTGGGACTTGATTGTTTTATAGCACGGTCTTGCCACCAGCGTTAAGACTGCTCTATTCCACAAAGCCTTCTGGAGGGAGGGCATTAATAGCGTGTTCTTGCTAGACTTGTACTATTATGTCCTGAAAAAACCCTTAACAACCAGTGACATACAGGGTACATTGTGGTCATTAAGGGGATATGCTAAAAACTAGATATCCTAGAGGTTTAAATGAGAGGTTGGAGTTCGCTTCATTTCTCTAGGTATATTAAGAACTAGAAAATAATCAAATCTGGCATGGTGTTTGTCATATCCTGTGCGTTTTGATGATACATTGAAGGGTAAAATTATGTATATACCATAATCCTATCTAGATCAGGTATTACGGTACCTGTGATCACGAAAATGTTCTAGGTATGCCTCTTCTACTATGATGTAATGAATAGAGGAGGAGTTTTGGGTATTAAAGGAAGCACCTAAGCCTGAACAAATCAGCCCTGATGAAGCCCCGATATGTTTGGAGCAATATAGGGGTGAAAGGTACGTAGGCATGCTCCCTGTGATGCCACACAGATTGACCATTGGCATGAGGAATCCCACAGATTGCTTTGCACCAAGGAAAAAAAGCACCTGAAGCAGCGAAAGACAACTCCTGTTTACAAGCGTGAGTCAGCTCTTGATTGTACGCAGCGCACACCTGAGCGCCCCAGAGATGGCGGAGGAAAAGTGAGCCGTTTGTTTGCTGGACCCGAAAAGATCCCTGCCTGTGTATGAGAATATGCACGAGTAAAAGATAAAGGGACTGGATGCAACCACTCACAGCCTGGATGTGAGCACCTTTGCTTTGAGTAGCCTGCCCTGGAAGAAGACATACAGCCTCCTGATTGTAATAATCCCTTCTCCCTCTTGTCTGCCTCATTGGATATCTCCTCTCTCTTGTAGATGAATTGCTTTGACCTCTTCCTCTTTCTCCCGCCCTTTCTTCTCCATCTTTTAAGTAGGGGCCTGGTGGGTTTTTTGATACATTGTCAGCCTCTACATCAGAGGCATCTGTGCCTGAATCATATGATTCTTTTTGAGATTTGTATACATAAACCCTATCCTTCCTATAGTCCTCCTGGTCTCTTAGTAGTTTTCAACACTTTCTTAACTTTATATCTGCCTGTAGCCTAGATATACTATTTTTTGTCTCCTCATTTAGTTTCTCAAAGTTTTTGTCCTTTTCAAATAAATTTACATTTGCCAAGAGATGGCAGAGGAAAAGTGAGCCGTTTGTTTGCTGGACCCGAAAAGATCCCTGCCTGTGTATGAGAATATGCACGAGTAAAAGATAAAGGGACTGGATGCAACCGCTCACAGCCTGGATGTGAGCACCTTTGCTTTGAGTAGCATGACCTGGAAGAAGACATACAGCCTTGAAGAGGCGGAGTAGCGCTGGACTAAGCACAGTGTATGTATACCGGGAGATATAACAGGGGACTCACCTGAAGAAATGGTAACCTAAAATATAAGATTTTTACAGTATATCAACCTGCCAGTAACTTTTAAGTTGAGAGCAATATGGAAAGAAATACTGAAGATATTTGTTTGCTGTTTCATTTATATGGGACATGTTTGTTTCTACAATGGTGCTATATGTGTGCAGATATTTGCTAAGCTAGCAAGGGAAGTTCAAATAGACTTTCACAGTTAACTCTTGCTATACATCTATGGGACTGCTATATCTTGCTAACCAAGCTGAGAAAGTCAGCGGCAGCTGTATGTTGTTGTTTTATGCGATTATGCTATAGAGATACCTGTGTAAATCTGCTACTATGTATTTACATATTACTGCTTTCACTTGATTGCTATCTTAGGAGCAGACGTTTTTGCATTTTCTCTATATAGCTGTCTGCTATATGAGGTACTTTATCTGTTTGAGTTAGCATTAGATAAGACTGGCCAGTCAATATTATGTGCTAGGCATCTATTTTAAATGTGTTTTCATTATGTGCAGGTTTTCTGCTCATTGATGGGACAAAGGTCCGCTGCTTGTTGGATCTTTTTCTGAAATAAATAAATTTATATGACTTTTCTCAACAAAAGAGTGCTGATATCCCTTACTTTTTTATGATATTTGTCGAAATTCATAATTCTATCTCTCTTAAATAGGTTTGATAAATCTAAATTTATAAGGGTCTGCACCAATTGATGTGACTACATCGAATTATTTATACTATTGTAAACAAAAGTATATATATTATCTCTCCCCTCCAATTCTTATATTTGTATATATATATATATATATATATATATATATATATATATATATATATATATATATATATATATATATATATATATATATTTAGAAATATTAAATATTAAATATGAATAACAATTATTTTTCTTTTTTTCAGGTATTTGAGTGGAAAGGGCTAAAAAGTATATGCAGCTCTGAAAAAATTAAGAGACCACTGCAAAATGATGTTTCTCTGGTTTTACTATTTATAGGTATGTGTTTGAATAAAATTAACAGTTTTGTTTTATTCTATGAACTACTGACAACATTTCTCACAGAAAAGGACAACTGGTTAAAATAACAAAAAAGATGCAGTGTTTTCAGACCTTGAATATGTCTGCACTAACGATAGCATGCCTCAAATCCCCCCACAAATATCACCCTTACACTGGATAAAGTGGGGAACAGACTTTTACACCTTTATCGAGAACATACAGGACTTAAATACAGTACAACGTTTAGATAAGTGACATTTATTCAGTGACGATCCCATTTTGCTAACACCATGACTGAGGGCTCGCTTCCATTGAGTCGTAATTCAGTTTGCGTGCACTCGCAAACCGTTAAATATGCTGTCGAAAGCAATATCGTTTATCGACTGTTTCCAATGGCGCGTTATACCTCAATATCGGCAGCTGGACTCCGGCTGCCGAAAAAATCTTTGCGTCCCATAGAAAGTAATAGAAGCCGTTAATCGATAAATTATACCAGGTTTCCAATGAAAGCGCAAACCGTTAATATACTGTCGGAGGCTGTCGATACATTGAGAAATATTACACCCAGCTCAACTAGGTGTAAAAGAGGAAAATTGTGCTTTTTGAGACCTATTTTCTATTGAAATTATAAAACTTGCAAATAATGCAAGTGTTTTAATGTAGAAATAAATTGTTATAAGTAATATTTATTGTTGTCTCATGTATAGAAATAGTTGAACTTATATTCTAATAGAAATATCAGTATATATCTAAATATAATAATATATGCAAGAACATATCTACAGAATGCAAGCTAGACCTATGCCTAGGGCAGCAATACATATTACTTATATTTATGAAGTGGTAAATATAATTATATTAAAAAATAGTATTTGATTATTAAAAATATGGATAAGTGTATCTTTATTTTTCTTGAGAGGTGATCACCGGTAAGGAGCACGGACGTTAAACGTAAATTCTATAGCGTAAGGTCGGGTTACCTTAGCAACTAATTGATTTTCAATAAATCCGACATCAGATGGAAGCGTTAACACAACGTTAACTTACAGCTACACGAAAATAGCGACTGCACGCTATCCGCAAAATATTTCAATGGAAACCTGGTACTAAAATGGAGTCGTAAATTACTTTTAGCTGTCGGCCGCTTCGGTAGCTTACGGCTCCATTTTTAACGACTCAATGAAAGCGAGCCCTTAGTCAGTTTACACTAGACCATAGAGCTAACAATATCAGATTGACATTATGACATTATAATCAAACAGAAAGGAATAGCAAACCCCAACAGTAGATCTAACACCTATTGTATTACTAAAGTCAACAAAAAAACAAAAAAATAGACTCTAGACTCAAAAGCTACCTGAGTTAACCTCTGCAATTCCAGTGAATAGTCTGCACCTTTATAATAAAGTGTAAAATTGAGGGGTACAGGGGCCCAAATGGATCAGGGAAAGGAGCATTCCCTCACAAGTAAAATAATACCAAGCAGTAGGCAGTTACTGAATGTCATGTTGTAGTGGCATTGCCTTTACAGTGACACTGTCTGTGTCACTCTCTGTGACAATTCTCCATTGGTGACGAGTGGGAGTGGAGGGACGTAGGGAGGCAGGTGGGCAGAATAGGGGGGAGGGCAGTGCAATGTTCTCTACAGTACCGAAAAGTTATGAAGGGAAAAAATATAAATATAATAAATATATAATAACATTTTTTATAAAACAAGAATTATTTGTTACTGGCAAACTGGCTGCCAGCAACAAACATAGTGCTAAAATTCGAGTGGCGTGTTAACTGTAGCATGCAAGCAAAAAGGGGTTTATCACGGCTCTTTGCACGCATTGGAAGTAGAACATATCTTACAAGTTGAATGTAAAAGCGTTTGTTTGAGCACAGTTGAATTCAACGAGCGTCGGGATAATGCAACTTCAGAGCTCTGACTAACTGTTACACAAGAAAAAAAAGGGCACAAAATACATCACAAATACATTTAACAGTACAGTTACACTCATAATAACACTGTCTGATATAAAACAATTATACAAATATTGCATGAAAAAGTGCACAAACATATGAGGTCTCAGGTGTTAGAAAAAAAAAGGCAAGCAAAAGACTTAAACATAGAAACATAGCGATACATACATATGCATGTCTAAATATGTATATGTATGTATGTATGTATGTATATATATAAATATATATACAGTGAAACCTGTCCAAGACGGACCCTGTATAACACGAAAACCTGTCCATGTCGGAAATATCCCTCCGTCCCGGCGCTTAGTGTATACTTTCATTGTTTTACTACCTGGATAAGCCGGAAACTGTCCAACGCGGAAACGGAAAGTGGTCACAGTGTTAATTACGCATACATTTGGTTCACTTACCTTAATAAGCCGGAAAACCTGGATAAGCCGGAAAATGTAACGCGGAACGGAAGTGAGGTAAGAACAAGACGACGGAACAGACGCTGACACGGAAGTGATGAGAGAAGGACGCAGAAGCGTTAGTGGTGTGGGAAGGAAGCGGAAGGGGTGTTAAGTGGTGTGGGAAGGAAGCAGAAGGGGTGTTAAGTGGTGTGGGAAGGAAGCGGAAGGGGTATTGGAACAGGCGCTGACACGGAAGTGATATGAGAAGGATGCAGAAACGTTAGTGGTGTGGGAAGGAAGCGGAAGGGGTGTTGTAAGGACGCTGAAACGTTAGTGGTGTGGGAACGAAGCGGAAGGGGTGTTGGAAGGACCCTGAAACTTAAGAGACTTAAGAGGTGTGTGACAAAGAATGGCTCCTAGAAAGTGCAACACTCTTACTCTTGCTATGAAAGTTAAAGTGATTGAGGCCTACACAAAAGATAAGTTGTCTGTAAAACAATGTGTTGAGAAATTTAAGTGTGGCAAAACACAAATTTATGAAGCTATCAAAAATAAAGAGAAAATCATGGAAGAATGGTTAGCTGGCAATGGCGAAGTGAAGAGGAAAGCGAAGGCAACTGGAAATGAAGATTTAAACAAGCTCCTGTGGGAATGGTTTGTAGCTGCACGCTCTAAAAATGTACCAATTTCTGGTCCTATACTACAAACACAAGCCCTCGCACTAGCCAAAGAATTAGGCAAAACAGATTTCAAGGCATCTAATGGCTGGTTGGAAAGTTTTAAAAGGAGGCATTGCATTGTATGGAATGAAATATGTGGAGAAGCAAAGGATGTAGATCAAGAAACTGTTAGCCAATGGGAAAAAAAGCTCAAAATGCTTAAGGAACCATACGCTACAAAAGATATCTACAATGGCGATGAAACTGGCCTATTCTTTAGGTTGCTACCTTCAAAAACTCTGGCTGTTAAACGTGAAAAATGCACAGGAGGAAAGTTATCCAAGGAAAGATTGACGGTGTTCCTCTGTGGAAACATGGATGGGAGATTGGAGAAGCCTCTTGTGATTGGTAAGGCAGCAAAGCCATGTTGCTTCAAAAACATAGACACTACACAGCTTCCCGTTATTTGGCGTGCAAATAAAAAAGCCTGGATGACAGCAGAACTAATGTCTGAATGGCTCAAGATTTTTGACAGAAAAATGAAGAGAGAAGGTCATAAAGTCATTCTGTTTTTGGATAACGCTACCTGCCATCCACATCTGAAACTTAGCAATGTAAAATTAGCCTGGTTCCCTGCAAACACAACAAGCGTAACACAGCCAATGGACCAAGGTGTTATCTACACGATGAAGACACACTATAGAAAATTATTGCTACAGTCCTTGGTTGCAAACATTTCTACCACACAAAATGTACACCAGCTTGCCAAGTCCATAACAGTCCTTGATGCTGTCAACTGGATTTCTATGGCATGCAAGTCTATTTCTGCTGATACCATTTGCAAGTGCTTTGTAAAAGCTGGTTTCTCTACTTCAAACAGGAACGATAATGAAGAATTGCCAGAAATAATACAGGTGACTGTAGAAGAAAACAATGATATTCGTTCATTATTCCAGCAAGGAGGTCTTGTTGACAGTGAAATAGACCGTTACATTGACATAGACAAAGAACTTGCGACGGAAAGCACATTTACAAATGCTGTGGAACTTATAGATCAACAACAAGATAGTGATGAGAACATGGATGACGATCAAAGTGCTGAAACCACAGAAATTCCCAGTGAGCCAGCAATCAAAAGCTACCAAGATGCTCTAGAGAAAGTTCACCAGTTGCAAGAGTTTGCATTATTTAATAACTGCCCGGAGCTTCTAGAACCAATAACATCCACTAGACATGTAATTGAAAAAAGGATAACCAATGCCCCAAGAAAACAAGCAACATTATTGGCACTGTGGGGACAAGAAAACCAATAAAGGTACAGATATGTACAGTAAAAACATACAGTAGACAGTAACTGTAGCACACTATCTAAATACAGTACAGTACTGTATAAGAGTATGTAAAGCTTAAATACAGTACTGTACTGTTTTTTAGTACAGTACTGTACATTATTTAACAGTACTGTTGAATGTTTTGTTTATGATCATTATTTCTGATGACTAACTACTGTATTTCCCTGTTTTAGAACACACTGGCCTGTTCCAGATCATTCTGTATCCGGACCTTCAAGCAAGACCTCTTCAGCAACAGTACAGTACAAACATTTTAAAGTACAGTATGTAAACATTGTCTCCATCTGCAGCTAAAAAATTTTTAAAGTACAGTACTGGATTGGATACAAAAAACTATACAGTACTGTACTTTAAAATGTTTACTGTATTACAGTAATTGTGAACAAAGTTGATGCAACAATTAATCTTTTAATAATGTTCAGTACTGTACCATTTTCTGTTAGAATAAAAAAGTACTGAAGTACAGTACTGTAGAAATAAATCCAGATACTGTACTGTATAGAACAGGTGTACACTAAAAAAATTAAAAGTACATACAGGTAGAGTACAGTACCTGTATTTTTATTTACAGTAATGTACTGTATTTTATTAACAGTACTTGCACAGGTATTTTTATTTTCAATATTTTACTGGACAGTATTTACAGTACTGTAGTTTAAAATGTTTGCATATTACTGTATGTGAATGTGATTACTGTATTAGTGGGCATTGCGCACAATAGATACTGTAGCTGTGATTGTACTGTACTTAGAAGAGTTTAAGTTTGTGAACTGTATTACTGTAATTGTGAACCAAGTTGATGCAACAATTAATCTTTTACACTTAATAATGTTCAGTACTGTATTTGTATAGAATATACAGGTAGTTCATGTCTTCAGAGCCATTTTCTTTTAGAATGAAAAAGTACTGAAGTAAAGTACTGTAAAATAAATCCATATACAGTACTGTACAGGTGTACACTAAAAATTAACATTTTTAGTGTACACCTGTACAGTACAGTACTGTATATGGATTTCTTTTACAGTACTTTACTTCAGTACTTTTTCATTCTAAAAGAAAATGTACAAAAAAAAAAAAAAAAAGGTATGTACAGGTAGAGTACAGTACCTATGTTTTTTTATTTACAGAATTTTATTTTCAGTAGTTGTACACTATTTTAGGTACATTATGTTATTTACAGTAATTGTACTTTTTTTTTATTTACAGTACTGTACATATTTTATTTACAGTACTGTACTTTAAAATGTTTGCATAAGATGTGATTATTAGTGGGCATTGCGCTCAATAGATACTGTACCTGTAATTGTACTGTACAGTACAGTACTGTATTTAGAAGAGTTGAAGTTTGTGTATTACAGTACAGTAATTATGAACAAAGTTGATGCAACAATGAATCTTTTAATAATGTTCAGTACTGTATCATTTTCTGTTAGAATAAAAAAAGTACTGAAGTACAGTACTGTAGGAATAAATCCAGATACTGTACTGTATAGAACAGGTGTGCACTAAAAAAATTAAAAGTACAAACAGGTAGAGTACAGTACCTGTATTTTTATTTACAGTACTGTATTGCATTTTATTAACAGTACTTGCACAGGTATTACTGTATTTTCAATATTTTACTGGACAGTATTTACAGTACTGTAGTTTAAAATGTTTGCATATTACTGTATGTGAATGTGATTACTGTATTAGTGGGCATTGCGCACAATAGATACTGTAGCTGTGATTGTACTGTACTTAGAAGAGTTTAAGTTTGTGTACTGTATTACTGTAATTGTGAACCAAGTTGATGCAACAATTACAGTTAATCTTTTACCGGTAATAATGTTCAGTACTGTTCCATTTAATGTTAGATTAAAAAAGTACTGTAGTGCAGAACTGTAAAAATAAATCCAGATACAGTATTGTACAGTACAGGTGTACACTAATAAATAAAAAGCATGTAGAGTACAGTACTGTACCTGTATTTTTATTTTTACAGTATTTTACTGTACATTTTACAGTATTTAATATGTTTGCATAAGGTGTAATTACTGTACCTGTATCTGTGGTAATTGTGCACAATAGATACTGCACCTGTAGATGTCTTTGTACTGCATACTGTACAGGTACAGTTTAGAAGACTTAAAATTTGTGTACTGTATTACTGAACAGTAATTGATGCAACACATAATCTTTTAATACAGTACTGTACTGTGTTTGTATACAATTTATGTTTTCTCACCCATTTTCTGTGTTAGAGAAAAAAAGGCAATCCAGATAAAAACTAAATAAAAGACTGTAATGATTAAGCAGAAAAATTGTACTGTCTTTGTTACTTGAATGCAAGAAAAACAAGAAATTGATTCTGATTAGGGATGCACTGATATTGGTACTTTATGATATGGTGCTGATCCTGAGCATTTGCGCCAAAATGCT
The DNA here is from genome assembly GCF_027579735.1 of Bombina bombina. Classification (NCBI taxonomy): domain Eukaryota; kingdom Metazoa; phylum Chordata; class Amphibia; order Anura; family Bombinatoridae; genus Bombina; species Bombina bombina. The sequence continues at coordinate 305,879,637 of NC_069503.1, forward strand.
CTGATACCAGAACTGACGGTCAGAGGGAGACCTGCAATACCGCGAGGGAACATGGAAATGGCTTCCCAGCCAATCAGGAAGCTGGACAGCAGGTCATTACCTGCCGCCCGACTTCCTAATTGGTCAGGAATTCAATCCTATGCTCCCTTGCGGCAAGGCAGGTCAGACTGGCTTCATGACCAATACAGTAACATTTTTCTGCCATTTTTGAATTTGCACATGTCAAAAGATGCTCCATCAGTTACTAACTGTCCAAGACGGAAACCTGTCCAAGACGGAAAATTTCCGTTGTCCGATGCCATTCCGTCTTAAACAGGTTTCACTGTATACATATATATAGCTGAACACACAAAACTGGCACTCGCTGGTCTTTCCCAAAACATCTTTTACTATGAAAGTAGTGAAGTTTCGGGGACAAAGTATCCCCTTCCTCAGACACAGTGTATACAAAGTGCAAACAATATATAGCAAACATTACACAAACCCCACCCCCCAATTAAGACAAAAAAACCCCACCAAAAGGTAGTCATGGTAACCACCCAATCACATAGTTAACAAATATAGTGTGTAATTAATTACAGCAAAGTTAATGCACAAATCTGTCTGAGCTTAATAATAAGTGCATGTGAATGAGATATATGTGACATGTATCATATAACTAGATCAATATGGTCCACATGAGAGAGTAGGCACAACATAGAGGAACAGGCAAGCAATGAAATGCACATTAGCATGTTAGCATGTGTATCTGTCAGGGTTTTTCCCTGTTTTGTTTGCCATGTGCTGCTGGCAGCCATTTTACTCATCTCTCTTGCTGACTATGGTGCATTGTGGGGGATGCTGCTCATTTCCTGCATTTCCTTTTATGGCCAGACTGGTGTGCATCATCTGTGTGAGACAGGATGCAGTCTCAGAATTGTGATGTCATCACTTATTATTTAAAGGGCATCGGTTCAGTATGCTTTGCCTTTGTGTTGTCTCAGATCTGTTTGTGAGAGTTCCTGTGTATTACCTGGCTGTCTGACGTCCTTCCTGGTTCCTGATCCCTGTCTTGTTCCTGACTTTGCTGTTTTCCTTGTTCCTGATTCCGGCTCTTCTGACTACTTGCTTTGGCTCCTGATTCGGCTCGTCTGACTATTCGCTTTGGCTCCTGACTCGGCTCGTCTGACTACCAGCTCTAATTTTGACTCCTGGCTTGTTATTTGACTTGTGGACTTTTTATTATTTTTTGTTATTAATAAAGGTGTGATTATTTTTGCACTTCTCATCTCAGTCTGATTCCTGGCACCCTGACAGTATCTTACTTTGACTGCAACTTAATCACAAATTTCATATACTATATGGCCCCTCACTTCTGCTGAACACAGTCTGCTCAACAAGGGCCTTAGTTTTGTCCCTACTCGTACCAAGTGACGATTGTCAGATATTCCAAAGATCATTGAGACTAAAGGAATTTTTTAAAGATACTGATACTCAGGTTTCAGCACATCCTTTCAAATGTACAAGTACTTTTGATCCACATAGCTTGAATCCAAGCATAAAGACTTTCATGAAAATGGTGTCCCAGGATGTTAAGGGTATGGAACATGGGAAATACCATAATAATCTCTCAGCAGATGAGAAAGATGCCATTACATCCTTGTCCTCTGATACGGACATTGTCATAAGGACAGCGGACAAGGGGGGTGCCGTGGTAGTTTTGGATTACTCCTGTTACCGGGATGAAATACTCCAGCAGTTGAAGGATGAAACCACCTATGTGCCACTTAAGAGTGATCCAACAGGGGAATTTAAGAAGATCATTGATGAGGCAACACTACAGGGCTATAATTCTGGTTGGATTGACGAGAATACTCTTAAGTATTTGAAGTTAGATTTTCCTTCCTGCCGTATACTCTATATGTTGCCAAAAAAAAGAGCATGGAAAGACCCCCGGGGAGACCCATTGACTCAGCATGAAATTCGATCACTTCAAGACTGGCTGTCTTTGTGGACCACTTTTTACAACCCGTAGTAAGAAAAATGCAATCGTATGTACGTGATTCTTCACAGCTGATTGATGAAGTGGTGAAACTCCACGTTGAAGACACATAGATTCTTGTGACTGCCAATGCCACTAGTCTATATACCATCATACCACATGAAAGTAGCAAACAATGTATGATGGAGACTTTAAATAGATATCCATATATCGGTAACCCCACTGATTTCCTCATCCAGATGCTTGATTTAAGCCTAAGGCTTAATTATTTTCGCTTTGAACACAGTTTCTGCCAACAGGTATCAGGGACGGCCATGGGGTCAAACGTGGCCCCCTCCCTAACTAATTTATTCATGGAGGAGTATGAGGTGACAGTAATGGGCGTCTTCAATAAACCTGAGGTGAGGTTTTATCGTCGCTACATTGACGATCTCTTCATTTTATGGAGTGGTACTGGGGAAGAACTGAGGAGTTTGTTTGATTACTTGAATGCCCTAGACAACCCAGTGCAGTTCAAACTGAGTAATGAAAGAGGAATTGAAATTCTAGATTTGAAGATTTTTAAAAAAGAACAAAACTTATTGGGTACTTCTCTCTACTGTAAACCCACGGATAGAAATTCACTGTTACATGCGACAATTTATCATCCGACATCCCTACTGAAAGCAATCCCTAAAGCTCAGATAATTAGGGTAGCCAGAAATAATAGTGAACCATCGCTGAGAAAGTCTCAACTGTCTGATAAGGCTTGTAAATTTACCCAAAGAGGCTATAATCCAAGGCTCGTTGACCAAAGTAAAAAAATGGTTGAAGGATCCGAACTCACAGCTACTGATCAAGTTAGGGATAATATACCACGCCAAACGTTCACTTCTACATATAGTCCTGCCACCAGTAATTTGGGCAAGAGTCTTAACCAGCATTGGAATATCATCAAAAGTGATCCATCTCTACCATTTAATCAATGGCAACATCCTAGAGTGGGTTACAAAAGAATAAAAATTTAAAGGACAATCTAATGATTACTGACCCTTTCCATTGCTATAAGAAAACTAATTGGCTCCAACAAAATAAAAAACAGGGCTGTTTCAGGTGTGCAGGGTGGACGAACTGCAACGCTATGGTACCTGGCTCTACCTTTGGACATCCACATACAAATAAGAGATGTTCTATCCGGCATTTCATTACCTGCACTACCACTTATGTGGTCTATTTGTTGAATTGTAGTTGTGGGAGATTTTACTTTGGTAAGACCTCAGATGATGCCAGGACATGGTTTGCCAACCACAGATCAGCCATCAGGACTGCCATAAAGAATCAGAAGAGTGAGCAGCCAGTGGTGAGGCATTTCTTGGAGGCAGGCCATACGGTGAATGATCTTCCCTTTGTTCTGATAGATCATATCCCCCCTCTGAAACATGGGGGTGACAGAAATAGAATACTCCTGCAAACAGAAGCGAGGTGGATCTATCCCCTGAACACTGTGCAACCTAATGGACTCAATACTGTCATAGACTGGCACTGTTTTTTATGACTTTAGGACTATCTTGTCATCAATAATGAGGGTCCACGTCTGTTTTAAATCTAATGAGATTCCAAGATCATTGGTATAAACTTTTGAGTTTAGGGTCCACTATGTCCTCTTGTCATAGGCTCCATTTTAGATTATACATAATAGGTTAGTATTAATCATATACTAGATTTGGTACATTATTTACTTCCAATAGACGATTATCCCCTTGCAGTATATTTTGGTATACATTTTTGAGTTTAGGGTCCACTATATCCTCTTGTCATAGGCTCCATTTTAATTATACATAATAGGTCAGTATCAATTATATACTAGATTTGGTACATCATTCATTTCCAATAGATGATTATCCCCTTGCAGTATATTTTGGTTTTAGGATAACTTCCTTAACAATTCAATTTGGGGCATAGTGCATTAAATATGAGTGGTTTGCTTCCCTCACATAGTTTTGATAACACTGTATTTGCCTCTACTAGTTTGTATTGTGTAGGCCTTTGAGTTTAACGTTAATTGTTTCCTCTTGTCATAGGCTTTTCATTATGTACTCATTTGATTAATGCCATTAACATGTTTTTTGCAGTGCAGTGGCCTTGGTTTGCTGTGACCACGCACCGCCCATTGGATCTGCGTTATCGATTGGGTCTTCCTTTTACTATTATGAGCACTTTGGCAGTGAACGGTGCATTGCCATGGCAACGCAGATGCTGGCTGCTGATTGGGCCTAGTAGGCATGTGCCCTTTCAGGAAGTACTTGGATTATGTTTTCTGATCAGGCTGTAACGGTTCCGTAAGTGACAACGGCTATACAGAGCCCCATTTATGTATAACAGGATTTTTTTTGCATTGTCTGTATAGTATATGAAATTTGCTGTATAGTGATTAAGTTGCGGTCAAAGTAAGATATGCATGCTAATGTGCATTTCATTGCTTGCCTGTTCCTCTATGTTGTGCCTACTCTCTCATGCAGACCATATTGATCTAGTTACATGATACATGTCACATATATCTCATTCACATGCAATTATTATTAAGCTCAGACAGATTTGTTCATTAGCTTTGCTGTAATTAATTACACACTATATTTGTTTACTATGTGATTGGGTGGTTACCATGACTACCTTTTTGCGTTTTTTTAGGTCCTAATTGGGGGGTGGGGCTTGTGTAATGTTTGCTATATATGGTTTGCACTTTGTATACACTGTGTCTGAGGAAGGGGATACTTTGTCCCTGAAACGTCACTACTTTCACAGTAAAAGATTTTTTTGGAAAGACCAGCGAGTGCCAGTTTTGTGTTCAGCTATATTTAATTACACTAGCACCCTGGCAGTTGATATACTGAGTGAGAATGCTCTCCCTTGTTACTATATATATATATATATATATATATATATATATAGGGTGACCAGACGTCCCCGGTTTCCAGGGACAGTTTCCGGATTGAGGAGACTGTCGCTGGACAAATAATGTCCCCGGGAAGACGATCGGAGCTCCGTGCATGTTAGCGGTGCTCATGGGAAGTTGATAGATTTATCCGTTTTAGACACTGATTAGTTGCATAGAGCTACAGCACCGGTTCCTCTTCCCCTGGATACTTCACCGTTGGCGCTCACAGTGCAACTGTAGCTAATAGATTGTGAGGTTCTGCACAGGTTTCCAGCCAAAATTTTCAAGGGTTCAAAGGTGCAAGGTAGGTTCTCATTGGTTGTAAGTGTTTAGTTAGTAGCGGAAGCATGATAGATATGTGCAGGCGCAATGGAATCGAGAGGCTGAGCCCTTATTGGGTAGGTCTAGTATGTTTAATTGGAATGTTTAGAAGTACGTAA